>NC_090209.1:23423721-23743721 GCF_033026475.1 Channa argus
GCATCTCCCATTCTTTTTCTCCCTCCTTGATTCCCCTCCTCCTCCCTCCTGTACTGAGCTTAATTCTTTTTCCCCCCCCCCTTTTTATCCGACTCTCTCCCTTTCCTACACATACTCTTCTCTTTCACCTTCCCATTTTTCATTCATTGCCTTGTTCGTTTTGCTTTGCGATTTATTCTTTATTACTTCTGGTGCTCTCTCTCGCCCCCTTCTTCTTATTCTCATTTTGTGCTCCCTCTCCCCGTGCTCATGTTCCCCTCATGCTCACCGACTTGCCTTTCCTTTCTCAATCATTCACATTCACACCAGAGTGGCTCTCTTGTGGTGAGAGGATCGCATAACCCTTACACCATGTTTGAAGTGTTACAGACCTCCCTGTCTGACTCACGTTGGGTCAAGTCCAGCTTGAGTGACTGGGTCTCAAAGCTGCAACAGTGAGTCCATACACTCATGTCTCTAACCCTGAGGCTTCAGTGGATCAGAGTAGAGATAGACCTCCAGTCCTCCTCACTTTCAACCAACTGCTTCATCTGTTCCCCTGAATACTGAAATGTTAACAGCATTGGGTCAAACACATACAGCAGACAGCTCACATTCACCAGAATAGCAGTGTGTAAGACTTTGTTGTTCTACTGTTGCTCAGTTGGTAGAGAGGCCACCTACCGACCATAGGGGTGGTGGGTTTGCGTCCAACTCCTCCCGACCACACCGAGGCATCTCTGGTCAAGACACCAAACCCCCCAACGGTCCATTATCATCCCCAGCCGTGCAGTGCCAGTCCCAAGCCCGGTAGAAATTAGGGAGGGTTGTGCCACGAAGGACTGTGAAAGTAGTATATATTTAAAAAAAATATACAGGTATAGTGTGCTATGTGTGCATCACTGTTTCAGGTATTGTGCAGGTTGTTTTGTTAGTCAAAATTCAGCTTTTCCATATATCCATAAAGTCAATAATACATTTGAAACATCATCACATGCTTTCCACTTTTACAAAAACCAAAAACGCATTGACGGCTGTAAAAAATAAACAATTTTCTAAATTGAGGTCTGAGTAATACAATCCCAAAGCGATTGATCGAATTGATCGATTGATCAACTACAAAAATGCAGCATCCGAATGTGATGATGCTAATGTATGTGCTGCTGATGCGAATGGGTGAATGAGAAGCAGTGTAAATTGCTTTGAGTAGCTATAGGTAGAGAGCACTATATAAGCGCAGACCATACATATTATTAGTCAATGTGCATGTGAACACGCACTAAAAGAAAACGACCACTAAGAACAGACACCCTGGAAATGTACAGAAAAAAAAACTTTCAAATAAGGATGAAATGTTATGAATGGCATAGAGAAAAGCCAAAAAAAAACATCTTTATTTGACCACAGCTGCAGTTGTAACCTTTGAAAGTCTTTAAACTCAAAAGGGGGAATAAATGGAAGAATATAAATATATATGTGTGTGCGTGTGTGTGTTCACCTTTTCCTGCACTATTGCATTACAAAGAATTTGAAAAATGTCTACAGAAGTACAAAGCTGTGTATTTGTATTTGTGTGTGTGTGTGTGTGTGTTTCAGGGCTGGTCATGATCCCGCCTCACATACACACATCCAAATAAAGCCACTCAGCCATATGTGTTGCACCCCTGTCCATGACTTAGTCCCTGCACATGATTAATTCTGCTTTATTCCACTTTATGCATTAAAGTCCATTTCAGAAAGGTCAGCAAAGGGGAGGTACAGACAGGAATTGAACAGCCCCCACCACTGCTTTTAAGATCATTTTGTGGACTCAAGGCCAGTTTCCTCTCAGTAAGCTCACATTAAACTCACACATCTTTCTTGTTACCCCCTCCCTTTCTTAGCATAAGAGAAATTATGCAGAGTAGTACTACCCATTCAATTACCGTTAAGCCCTACTTACCCAGCAAAGAGAAAAAGGGATTCTAATTCATTAGGTGGGATTAAATGATGGTATAAAAGGCATTTTGGTGTCTGGGGGAGCGGCGACTGTGCTAAGAAGTGGTAGGCACCAGAGCGATGAGGGGTGTAATTTGAGTCCTTTGCGTTTTCTGTCCTCGAATGTCTTCCTTTCACATTTCACGCCTGTTGGGCTGCCTCAGATAGACTTTTTATAAGTCTGTTAAAAATGAAGGTGTCTACCAGGAGGGCATCAGCATGTCTTGAGTCCTTAACGGCTTGATGTCAGCGAGGAAACAGGAAACGGATGTAAATAGATATCACTGACAACTCAGGCAATTTTTAACAACTTCGATTCAGACTGACAATACAATTTTAAGTTTAGGTTTAGGTTGAAGTTCTAGATGCATTAGTAGATTCCCCCTCCCACCCACAGTTTTACACTAGTCTAATGAATATTTTAAGTAGATGACCAGAGGCATGGGCTGCCGTGCTAACGAGACCCCTCACTGTGCTTTACATGACAGGCATGTCATGTAAAAGCTATCACAATCCAAAATACACACATTTGGAAACAGCCATTTGCATTTAGGAGTCGGGTGCCTCTCTCCATGTGTCCTCCCTGCTTCAGTCTGATTCACTTCTGACAGCTTTCATAAGAAAAATGCACATAGCTTGAAGTTAAAGAAGCCCAAATATGGCCTGTGGCTGTATCAGACTATCCAAATCGATCAGGACCTGCATTCATCAGGGTAACAATTTTAAATGCTAATAAGCTGCCTGATGTGTAAATAGGGCAGTGCTACGCTGACCTGCCATCAGAAAAACAGCAGAGGTTGTAGTAACCTAGTACATTCACTCAATTAGCATAGTAAGGTGCCGTTTTGTGGTACTTGTACTTAACTAGACTATTTCCAGCAGGCTAATTTTAGTCAGCTACAAGTCAGAGGAAAGTATTGTACATTTATTTAAAGCTTTAGTTGATAGCGACTTTTTTCAGATGACAAATGTTAAACACAAAATTATGAGGTATTGCAATGAATAAACCGCCTGTCAGCTCGAACGCTGCCAGCTGTTCCACACCAAGTTATCTAAACTTTGGTCCTTATTTCTGCAAAATGGTACTTCTACTTGGAGTGGAGTATGTTTAATGTATTCTACAACTCCTGAAAAAGGGTCCTAGTCCTTTGTCTTATTGTTATGACACAGAATTGGTGCCAAACCAGAGAGATCCAGAAAAGAAAAGAAAAAACAAAACAAAAAACAAAAACCATCTATCCAAAGAAACATGGCTTAGCTTTTGCTGTAATGCAATGTGACATCACCAGTGAGCTGCATCTGCCAAGCACACATTCGACATTTTATAACAAATATGCAAACACCATATTTGTACTGGATTATGACTCAAACAACTTCCTGGACTGTTTTTATTTGTCTCGCCTGTATGTGCAGCAACATGCCCGCACCAAACACCTTGGATGTTTTAAATGCTGGTCTTTAAAGCGCCTACTGAGAAAATGATAACAATGTACTAATAACTGTACTGCCCTCAAATGGTTGATTGCTTTGTTTTATTATAATTTTTTCCAAACATGATGCATGTTTAAGTAAACCAAAACAATTTGAAGTAATAAAGTGAAAACATGAAAACTGCCAACTGATTGATATTGATGTGGCATTATGACAGTAGCTTTGAGAATGTGGTTTCACTCAGAATCTCTTCCATTTCCAGTCATGGCAAAGTCCATTAATCATTGATAAAGAATACTGCACAGCACTTCAATTTAAGTTTTTATAGCTGGGTAGATGATTCGGGCAAGATGCCATCTTTCAGCATGCATTTCAGGTAATAATAGTGTCAAATCTCAATTAATATTCATAAATCGACAATACAGCCATGCATATAGCTGTGTCAAGAATACCATCCCTCATGTGCTGATTCTGTCCCACTGAAGAAGAGCTAGAGGCTCTGCACAAACTGCTTTTTGATTAATATATTTTTTACAGCTAAAGAAAAAAAAAAAAAAAACTCTAAAGGAAACAGGGATTCATAATAATTTTATGACCTGCCCACACAGGGAAAAAGTCAAGTCTTCCAGATACACAATTTTTGGGAAACTTGCTAAGAAATGTACTTGATTCTGTCGACAGTGTTGTCAAGCTGCTGGTGGTGAAAAGGGAAAGGGCAGATGGGACCCGGGGACAGAGGTGAGTGATGATAGGACAAAGAAAAGAAGACAGGACACCGACCGGGTTAGATAGGTGGCACTCTTGGCAATGCCACAACGGCATTATTTTTTAAAAATTCAGCATGACAAAGTCCAGGCTCACTTAGGCACAGTATAGAATGCTAATGCCGTTGAACAAGAACAATGGTTAAGGTACTAATGTTTTGCAGGTGTGATGTTTACCAGTGACACCACATTTGTTTAGCTTTGCAGTTCTACCCTTCATTCTAATAAACTGAGGATGATGGGTTTGTCACTTTTCCATGTTTGTGATTTTTTTTTACACTGCATGACTGATAACCTGGGATACAACTTTAACCAGGCTGACAACCCAACAACACTTGGGTTGTCATTGAATCCGAAGATTTGTTTTCATGTTATATTACACACACACACACACACACACACACACAAATACAGCACATATCCTGTTAAAACAATCAGATCTTTTCTTGGTGGGTATCAATCACAGCTGTAAGAACATTTTGGGAAACTATGGATCTATTGACCCAAGTCTACAGCGATAAGGAAAAGATGTAATGAGGAGAGGTCTTGTAGAAAGATCCCTGAGCAGCCTGTATTGCAAGTCTTCTTACCACTTCTGTCATATGCTATACTGCTCTCTGACATCTTAAAGTGGTTTGTCAACTTTGATAAGTGAGCGCAGAAATCCAGCTGGAAAAGTCTGTGGGCAACAGTAGAGTCCAAAATGTGTACACTCATTTGAGAGCCTTACTCGAAGCCTTTCACGCCCAAACTGGAAAACTAAGTAACTAAGAATATTAAAGGAGAATTCTCCTAAATTACACTAAACTGTTGGACCTTACATACAAACTAAGTCAAAATGTGACATCTAAAATTAGGGACAAACACACACACACAGGTCAATTCTCATTACCACTTGGGCAGACAGTTGTAGTTACTAAAAGAACACCTGTTCACCAGCTTTAGCTACTTCTTTCTCAGCTGTTTCTTCTCTCTCTCTCTCTCTCTCTCTCACACACACACACAATAATAGAACACTGAGGAAGGGTTGTGTGAAACCAAAGAAGGGTAAAGTGTCAAATGTCCATCTCCTGGGCCAAAAAAGATAAACTAATAGTCTATGAATATTCTGATCAGTGTCCAAAAGTCTGTCAAAAAAAAAAATCACAAGAGAAAAAGAGGATGGCATGGAAAGAAAAATGTACAATTTTACAGGGAGAGAAAAAAAAAAAAAGTTTCAGTACAAACTCTGGTTATCTAAGCTTAGCATTAAAACAGAACAGCTAGCTTGACCTTCTGCAAAGGTAAAACGAATTCTGCCTAGCACCAGCATAAGAAGTTAAATACTATGACCATTGTTTCTCTGAGCCAGTGACTTCCTGCAGAATTGTCCCAGGGGAGGTCCCAGGGGGATCAAACCATTGAGCCTGTGGCCCGTAGACAACTGCCGTTCCATCTGAGCTACAGCCAACCTGATACAAATTCCACAAAAATAACATTATTTATGCAGAGTAAAATAGAAAAAAAAAATTGGGGGGGCATTTTTTTTTTAAATTTGTTAAGTATATAAACAGCTTCTTTACTACTCCAAGACCCAAATATAATTTGCACCGTTATAATGTTTTGTTAATAACCTGCTCTGAAAATGTAGCCCAGAGCACAAAGTGTTCTAACTTTAATGACTTGTGGCACTGGCTGAATGATATCCAGGGTTGACAGATTACTCTCCTGCAGGCTGATTTAACTCATACTTTTCTAAACAACCATTTTGCGACACGTTTTTTTTTTTTTTTTCAGAAAGAGGACTGTCAGAGATCCCAGTCCTTTAATGTTCTTTAGTGTTTCAATTAGAACACTAGCTCCAACATGGCTTCCTTCACGGATCACTCTCTTTCTACATTCTCCGGGGTTGTTCTGAGAAATACATCTCAGTGCTCGAGCACAGACGGGGCTACAATGAGGTTATTTTATGCATAGTTGGTGCCAGGCTGCAATGAGCACAATAAGCGGTCTCTCACAAGTACGTTCCTTTTAAGTCAAGTGCTGCAGGTCAACTGCTGGTAAAATATACAATGATCTACCACAACAATTGTTAGCACATAAAGTGGTTAAAATCAGCTCTACTTTGACTAATGCAGTGATCTTTGACCATTATTTTTTAATGCACATCTTGGCATAATTACAAAAAGGTGTTTTGTTTAAAATACACTATTTCCTTTGTAGAGTATTTTAGTAGCAAAGAAATGAGGCAAATCGTCTTAGTACTTTTACGTGAGTAAAACATGCGAAGTGGTACTTATAGTGGAGAATTTGTTTGGGCATAAACTTGCACTTATACTGGAGTACTGAGTATGTGTACTTCTACCACCTCTGCACACAGTGTATTACATTTTGTTGTGTAAGGGGCTGTGTATGTAGCTGCAGACTCCTAACCCTTGTCCTCCATGGGATATGTTAAGATATGGGAAAAGAATTCTCTGTACAGTATACCAAATACAATCTAGTTAGACAACTAAAATACTTATTTAGCTTAAGAAAAAAAAGGGGGGTTATGATTGATGAAAAGGTAATTGAAAGTCTTACAAATGTTCTTTCTTAAATGAGCTTAAGCCCATATTTATTAAGCACCTCAGAATTGTGCTGATAGTTAAATCAAGATAAAAAAAAAAAAATCTCTCTTTCACTTTCACTGAGAAGTAGGTCTGCTCCTAAGAAAAGGGATTGACCCCCCACTTTTACCACATTCATAGCTACAAAGTATAGATTGGAGTGGGATGTTGTAGTTTTACATAGCTGAAGTTTGCAGGTTTAGATTCTGAAATTAGCCATTTCTTCAGTGAGAGGATTATTTTTGGGTACAAAACATAGGTAACTAATACAATTATTAAAAGCTTTCAGACAGGCTTATGTTTTCTACCAGTTCTACTTCTGCAGTACTTTTATCAGTAATCCACTGCAGAAATCAACCATGCCACTACATCCTCATCAGCCCGATCCACACCCACTGCGTCTGTATCACACATTAGGCAACATGAGTAAAAATAAACCTAAGTTTGCCTCCACAACCATGAGTGCCGTCATAATGTTTTAATTCATGCGACCCTGTAATGGCTCTGTGTGCATTGTTTCCGATGACTCAAACAATAGCTGTTAAAAATGTAAAGTTATAACTATATAGCCTACACAGCATGTAGGCGCAAGTGCACCCTGCACGAGATGTGCAAAACCAAGAAAATCTAATTTGATCCAAACCATATCTTTTAATGAGCTCTGCATTATTAAATGCTAGAAACAGCTCTCCTGCTAATCTGGGCACTCCACATCTCCTGGATACTCCAAGCCAGTTAGGACATCTTCAGCACCTTAACAGCTTTGGATTTGGGTGTAATTTCCTAAGGTAAGAACTCTGACATGCTTAGTAGACACAGGCCCTGGTCTTATGCATAAGAGTCAAACATATGGCCACTGACACGTGACCATCCACCACAATGACCTTGCCACTGCACATTACATTAGACAGAAAGGTTCTGCTTTGTATCAGTTCCACAGAGATTTACTTCTCAGGCCGTTATGATCATACCTGGTCACAAATTATCCTCCAGTTGATCTGTATGTCTACCAGTCACTTCTTGTGAAAGAAAACAGTGAATTGTGGCTTCAACAACCAGGATAATGTGAACATACACTGAGGCTAATAACATTGCCAGGCTTTAGTATGTATGATGGAGATTTAGTACAATTTATTTGTAAGGATAACGGTGAAACATGATCCTATCTGTATTATAGTGGAATCTAGAATCTGGAAGGGAGCTCTTTTATAAATTTCTACAGTTTGCCCTCCAGCAGTCTGGCTCACATCACCTATTGGTTTTCAGCCAGAGCAAGCTATGTGAGGAAGTAGCTCTCCCAGGGGTAGAAACATCATGACTCTCTCTGATCTTTGACACAATGAAGGACTACAGCACCAACCACTATGCAGCATCCACTCCCATCTGTAGCATCAAAGATCAACTTTCACAGCAGCCTCAGTAACAAAGTACTGTAAATACCTGCAAAGGTTTTATAGTTTGTAACCGTAGCTGTAAAAAGTTCTTCATATATTTTTATGCTTTCGTGACAGTGATAGGCGTAGCCAGAGGCATTATGTTTTGGGGTTGTTCATTTGTCCCATTCTTCCATCCATCATCTCTAAACGCTTATCCTGCTTAGGGTCAAGGGGGGGCTGAAGCTTGTCCAAGCTGTTACTGGGTTAGAGGTGCGGTCATCCTGGACCGGTTGCTAGTCTATTTCAGGGCCAACACAGGGAAACACACACAGGAAACCATTCAAACTCATATTCACACCTACAGACAATTAAGTCCAATTAACCAATTAACCTAACACGAATATCTTTAGACTGTGTGAAGAAACTGGATCACCAGAAGGAAACCTACACAAGCACAGGGAGAACGAGCAAACTCCTAACATAATGGCCACGGTCAATGACTCACCACCGTTGAAGCGGTAACATTTTGGTAGCTATAGGCTGAAGGTCAAGGTCCCTGACCTTACAATAGACATAATATGGGTAGATGAAGCATTGGCTGCTTTGGCCCATTGAAGCAATACATAATAAACCTGTAGTGAGTAAACATGGGAGCTCAGGTTTTCTTGAGAAAAAGAACTACTGCTTTCAATTAATAATTTTTAAGATTCATTTCCCATCTAGAACAAAAAACACGATAAAAAGTAACATCGCTGTAAAATGTTAGAACCTCTTATTATGGTGATGTAACATTTATCTCCAAGAAATTCAACTCTGCAACTGGAAAAGCTCACGTGGCGAATGCAAGATCAGATTGTTTATTATCCAGCGGCAATATTTACAAATTATGTAGTAAATCTAGTACAACTGAATATGTGTGCCAGTGTGTTCCCTCGCCTGAAGGGCATCCTATTCTTTCTCTGCTTTCATCTCCTAAGTGATATCACCATCCCCTCTCCCTCCAATGGTGCTCTCTCCATTTCTCTCTCCTACACTCACTCTCTTTCTTTATCTATCTCTCTTTCAAACCAACACCTTTAACACCCCGGCTATCATCTCTTATCACAGAAGCAACTGTCACAAAGAGAGTGGGGGATAATATCAGAGTATTTCTTGCTCATACACATTGCTCTCCATCTTCTCTCACTGTTATCTTCTTCACACACTCATCTATCTTCCTGCTATTTTTGTCTCCACCCCCCCCCCCCTTTTTTTTTTTTTTTTTTTACTTCCTACAACTTTTTTCCCTCCTCTCTTATTTTTTTCTTCCTTTGGTTTTTCTTTCGCTTGTAAAAAACTAAAAAAAAAATGCTATAGTTGAGTTAAATCACTACAGTCCTCTATCTGTGCTTCTCTTTTCCTTGACCCCTGAGTGGTTTCTTACCAATTTCTTAGATCAGCATTTTATTCTCCTGTGTTGTTCAGTTCCCTTTTGTGGAGAAGCAAGGACGGGGTTAAAATGCCAATCCCACAATCCCTCACTCCAGGGGTTGAGTGTTGCAAAGAGTGTTCATCATTGGCAGACTGCCCTTCAAGAATCACTTCCTTCCTCCCAGATCCTGAGTCAGCACTAGATCACCTTTAGAGAAAGAAGTATTTATGGACTGTTTATTTTAGACCACGTCATACTGTTGATCCTGAATTGGAGATGGCAGGGCAACACATAAGGACACGCACAAACATACATTAAACAGTGTACACACTCATGCACACACAAATACTACTAAGTACCACTCTACTAAAGCATGCGGTACAGTGCATTGGCCAATCAATCATAGGCAACAAGAACTAGCAGTGCATGAATCAAACATGGCAACACTCACAATAGGCACGGAAATGTGAGAAATGTCTTATCATTAACATATTATCAAACTAATTATCAAACAGCTAATAAATCCAAGGACGTTAACCTGATTTGGCCATGTCATCTCATAGCAGAGGATCCTGAAGCAGCAGCCATTATCTTAATCGCTTTTGATTGTCTGTGTTGTCTTTGGTAAAAGACAACACAGACGCATATTACTATAGTGCATTTATTACCTTTGGTGCCGTCGGATTCACTTTTTACAAACGTAGATAAAAAGTGCGTTCTTTTACATCATGCTTCACACACACAAAGAACTATAGAAACCTTTGCAGGTATGTACAGTACTTTGTTACTGAGGCTGCTGTAAAAGTTGATCTCTGATGCTACAGATGAGAGTGGATGCTGGATAGTGGTTGGTGCTGGATTCCTAATATTTGTTAATCCAGTTTAACCATCTACTCATCAATCTTTATTTTCACCCATGAAGTCTTCGTTTTTGACCCTTTAAGCCTTTGGGATGCTACTTAGAATCTACAAATAAAGCATGTGTGTACATGGCCTAGCTGTACTGTGCATATTTGCTGAAACCTAATTAGTTTTAGCTTCCTATCAAAAAGCTAAAACTTTTTTCACATCACACTTTTATGGGAATGCTTCCATGGAGGGGACGAGAATGCTTTTATTTTATTTTACTACTTTTTAAACTTACTTTATTCAAGATACAGGCCTCAACAAAGAAGATGTGAATCAAACACTTAACATGTACATGAAGCGGCAAAAGGTGCTGTAGAGGCGAGCTTACTCGAAACTGACGCTCCAGCAAAAACTTCACTCTAGAGAGCGTTGTATGAATATTGAACATTTATTGTACTTGCTTCTCAATTTAGCCGTTGACTGGTCAATTGTGCATACAAGCTGAAGCACAGTAATCTCACAAGCACGTTCACAAACAGATTCATTAAACAAGTTTCTCAAAGTATGGCTGAACCCACGGAACTCTGTAAGAAACCGTGTGCCTCCACAGCTACACACTGAACCTTTTTCTTCTACCTTGTTGCGGTCGACACACCTTGCGGTCAGTTCCTTTGCTCCAGCTACCGTGTCACGTCTGCACCCTTCAGTAGCTGAGCTGAACTGCATCCCTTGCCACAATCCCTTTGCATTTCATTGTTCCCTTGACAAAGGCCCAACAAACCCAACGGGTAAACTACAAAGTCAACCTTCAAAAGGCAAACTATCAAAGCTATATGATGACACTAATCATATCATCAGTACACAGAAACATAACACAACACACAATACAGTGCAGTTCACAATACACACTACATAAAACAAACTACAACTGAACTTAAAACTGAGGAAACCCTTGGTTGGCTCATACAGGTACAAATGTGAATCAAATTATTTCATCAGCTCAAACACAAAAACCAGGATACAAGAAGGACATCATGGCAGATGTAAGAGCAACAATGTCAACAAGCTCTTTTAATTTAGAAGACACTCATTGGCATCTTTAAAGTGAGTCTTTAATGCATTTAAAATAATCCTAATAAACATGACCTGTGGTAAACAAATGAGATGTTAAAAGATGACACGGTCACTGTGTAATCAAGAAGAGTCTCCGAACTTTGTCCCACCGTGTGTTGAACATACTTTGGCCAACTTGATCTCATCTATCATCATGAGATCAATTAATATTCACAACGGACTTTGCGTGTGACTTCACCTCTACAGGAACATATTGCTATATCTTAAAAGATGTGTATATTCATGCAATTTGAATAAATATGCAGTAGGAGATACACAAAGTCTACGTATGTGTCAGTCTGCAACACATCATCTCAACACTGTTTGTTATTGACAACCTGTATGACCTACAGGGCCCTGTGTGCACGCAGCAGGCAGTTATGTAAATGCAGCACAGTGTAGCAGCTCTGTAATAGTGTCTTCCTCTCCCTTAAATAGGAGGGTGGGTCACTCTATCCTGAAGCTGTCACCTTGCCTGAAAGATAGATTGTTACTTGTTCTAGTTTTAATGACTTCACCAAAGGTAGACTGACAGCAAAATGCAAAATCAAAATGTTGAAGCTGCATGTGTAATTTTGGTTTGTCCTTGAACGCTGCCGATATGACAGCGAGTTAGATTCTATTCAAGGAACATATATGACAACAACTGTTTTCGCCGGACAATTTTGGATGATTCACCAGGAACACATTAAATTGAGTAGCCATATTTTTTAATGAAAAGGTGATTAAAACTCTTATATACTATCTGCTTATGGCATTTTATTTATATAGATAGATAGATAGATTTATTTTTTAATCTTTTCTCGTGAAAATATTGTAATTAAAAAATAATAATATTTTAACAATGTAATTTATTGTTGATAGATAGAGTGTTATTATTCCAACTTTATAGGCAACAGTGTAGTTAGGGATTATGGCTATGTTAACTTTAAACTGTTAAACTGGACAGGGGTGACTATAAGTCCCAATTAGAGAAAAATGTCAAGTTTTGCCTTAATTTCTCAATATTCTCGTTAGTCATTGGCCTGGTATCTGCGTATCAGCAGAGTGTTCGATGGCTGTATTGAACACCTGCAGTGATCGGTCGGTAGATACTAGTCAGCGGATAACCACATTGCTCTTAATGAACCAAGGATTATGCCAAACAGCATCCTTCAATATAATGATAGCTCTACAAAAAAATTTGATCTAACGATCATGTACAGATGATGATAAATACTAAACGAATGCTGCTTTTAAGGATAAAATGCAAAACCATTCAGTCCTAAAACAAAACACTGCTATTTAGTGAAAGTACCAGTGGCGTTACCTTCACTTATGACCTGTGTTGAGAACGGAAAAGCCGTGTGGACGCTGTACACCTAGAGATACTGTCTTTCAGCAAGCTGCTGGGCTCCATCGATTTTTAATCTCCTAAAGCACTGTGTCATTATTATGATAAAAACAACTGTCCCCTGCTTTTCCTTGATGATCTGTTTAATGTTTATTGACAATAAGGGCAGATTGAGTTTGTGTAGATTGCAGTGTGCCCTCTGACCATCACTGTTCCCGTGAGTGTTGCTCCATTAAATCTACGTGCACGTTTATACATACACATAAAAACACAGTCACATACACCCTGCTGCAGACATACTTACACATAAGACACACTGACACACTGCTCTCTCTCTTTTTCTCTCTCTGTGGCCGACCTCTGCTTTGCTCCCCAGCCCCTTTGGTGCTGAGAGCCCAGCTCCTGCCAGGAGCAGCACTTTAGGGTTAATAAATGAAGCCCAAATGGGTTTGACCTCCAGAAGAGACACAAAGTGATGAAAAATAGTACTTTGACACAGCACGAATACAGGGCCTGTCACCTTATGGTGACCTTGATATTTTAACCAAGTGCTTTCTAAGACGTAATTGAGTTTACCCTCTAAAAATTCATCCTCTCCTAACAATCAGATCCTTCATATCCCTCTGTCTCTGTGTCCCATCATCCACACTCACTGCTCATATGATGGAAGGGCCAGATTGATGTTACTGTTCATATTAACTCTGTCATGCACTATACAGGGGGCTACATATATCAAATTGTGATTGGAGGCACACAGAAAGCTCATGTGTGAAGAGTGTGAAGTACTTCACACCAAAACCTTCTACAGTATAGTCGGAAGACGCAAGGAAAAAATAAGTGACAAAGATTAACTGGTGAACACCTGTTCGTAGGTTTAATTTTGCTCAACAATGTAAACTCAATAAACAATACTGAGAAAATAGAACTTTTTCTTTTCTTTATTTCAAGTCAACATCTCTCATTTACTAATGCTTTTGACCATTTAGTTGTTGCATCCCAATTTTGATCCAATTCAACCACTTAAGTTGTGCTTTTAATTTGACATGTGCCTACAACCTCACTGGGTTCCACCTTTGCACAACCTTTTTGAATGGACATAGTTTACACATCTGTGTATATAAGGTCCAACACTTCAATGCACCTAAAACCTAAGTAATACCTAAGTCAAAGACCTGCTTGATCAAGGATATTATATATTTATATACATTCTAAAGCTGTGACTGTTCGTGGGGGCACAATGGCCTTAATAATTGTGTAATGAAAGAAATTTGAATTCATCTTAGAGTTGGATGTGTGCCCAGTAACCTGGCAAGTACAGCATTGGTGAAGGAAATGATCAAGGAACCAACATTCACTTAAACACAGGGTCAGACGTTTGCTGCACAGATGAGACAACCAACCAGAAAGGCTGCCATGTAAGCAGCACTCCATCAGACAGGCTTTTTAAAAAGAGGAGCAAAAGGCATACAACAGCCCACATACACTTTGCCAGCGATAATATGAAGGACTCCAGGAGCACACGAAAATACATTCTTTTTGATATCATGAGACAAAAACTGAAGTCTCTGGGCAAAAGTCCAAGCACAATATGTGGTGACATATGTCCTAAAATATGAAAAACTATAAAACCTTAATGAGTTTATAGGAAGGTGCTAATATTTAATTTAATAACATTCAAGTTTTAAATTTCGAATTCATTTAAATTAAAAAGCCTGTGCGCTGATAAAAACAAAAATCAGAAAGATAGGCTGGCAACAGACAATAATAATCGGACGCTAAGCTACTTAAACAGCTTATGACTGTATTCTTTACATGGACCCTAAAGTCTTGATGGTAATGCATATTTTCTTTCTTCTTGTTGTAAGTGGACCTATCATTTGCTTTTGTGTGTGGGATTTATGTTAAGTATCACTGTAAAAAGTGTGCAACTACCTGACGGAAATTGATGCTGCGCAAATACTCAAATTGCTCAACTGAAAACTGAATTTAAATCGGGCGCTGAAGTCCAGTTGTCCAAATGTTCATGTACCTCTGCCCGTAACAAGAGTAATTTGAGGCAGTTGACCTGTATTAGTTTTATCTTTTGCTCTGAGCTACTGTTTCATACACCAACATAAAATTTTCACTGGGGCTTCCCCTGTTCTTTAATGTCTGAGTCACCTGATCTTGCTTAAGTTGACTGGTTTATTTAGCCACAATTAAAATCAGAAACAACCTTATAAAAGTTCTTCTAAACTCAACATGAGCTATTTAGATAAACCTCATGCAAACATCCACTAGGCCGTAACGGTGGCTCTGAGGCTCCTAATGGGCTTTGTTATCGAGGCAGGATGGATGGTGATGGTTACTGTTACACAGTGGAACACAGCTACAGCATGCAGGGGGCTATAATTCTCATGATAATTGGGTTAATACCTGTCATGATACCCCCTATTACGGCAGCAGTAAATAGGGGAGAGGTACAAATTATTGTTTTTAATTAGAAAACATCTAGATCAGCAGCATGTAAAAAAGGAACTGTATGTCTCAGGTCAATGTAGACCAGAGATCCCCCTTAATACAGCGGGAACATAGCAATGTGGCCTCTGTGTAGGTACGTGTGTCCTACAAATCCTTCACGTTATACTCGTGTGGCTACATGTATCTGCAATAGCATATTCCTGCAAATATGCGCAGCTTTGGGTTTTTTCTTTTTTTTTTTTTCACGTTGGTGTAAACCACATAGACTGCAGACAGTGCATAAAATGCATAGGACTGTGCACATGTATGTCTGCGTCTTACTGAGCAGGTGGGTTTGTGAGAATGTGACACAGTGTCTGTCCCCTGTCCTCTTCCCTTTTCTGGGCTGGTTACTCAGGGGGCAGCTATAAAAGGAAAGGGCTCTGTCAGCCTGTGATGCAGTTGGCCATGTGCTACACACACACACACACACACACACACACTAAGGATAAGGCAGCAAGAGGATATGGGCCACAGGGCCAGCTGAGTTTACTAAACTTTCACAGGAGACTAAAATAGGTCCTGCCAATTTGCAGGGTTTATAGCACATTTGTATGTGTGCATGTAAGCGTAGAACAGAAAGTGCAGGAAGTGTGTTACGTTTCTCATTTTATTCATGAAGGGTGAGCAGCAGACCTGCTTGCTATTCAGGACAAAAATTAAAGAAGAGGCAGAAGGAAAAGAAAGGAGAAAAGGCAAGACGTTTGGAATTAAACAACAAGCAAAGGAGGTTAATGAATGGATGAGTTAAAGTCAGGAACCACGACCGAAAACATGACAGTACTTCTTGAGGCCGGCTGGCACGGGAGGGAGTAACAGCAGGTAGGGATGGATGAGATGGAATCGTTGTTACAGGTTACAGGGTGGCTGTTATCGGCCAAGTGATTGCTGTTAAATTGACTTTTGTCCCCCTGACTGTGTTAAGGCAGAGTGGATGTCCCCACCTTCCATTCTCTCTTCTGTTTCGCCTTTTGCTCCTTCTCTTTCGCACCTCATCCTCCTCTTCTACCTCCAACACCCATTTCCCCCCTCTCCCGTCAGTACTCCACATTAGGCCTAAGCCGAGGCCAATCACTCATGCATGAAGCAGACAGTTTGACTGATACCAGACCTTCAGCATCTCCCTTCACTCTCCCTTTCTCTCTCACACAGCACATTCTCCTCAGAATGTTAATGCTTCGAACTTGCGCTGACGTTTGCACGTGCCAAGGAGCAGACGGGTTAAGAGGGTCCACACCTTTATTCTAATCTGTTACTGCCATTAAAAAAATAAAAAAGACAACACCAGCATCAATTCATGCAAGGGAAGTTACTCAGGAGAAAACAAACAACTATGCTATTGTGCAAATGTTAGTATGCTTTCAAATATAATGCTATAAATAGTTTCTTGGACATTATAGGTTTGTGAGCAGACAATGCACTTAAGAGAGCAGCAGTTATCCTGGACATCTTTAAGAGCGTGCCACTGTCTGACTTTAGGCTGTGCCAATTGCTTCTCTCTCTTCACATTGTTCTTGGGTAACATGGTCCATAATTATAATTACACAGAATTTACCACTGCATGGAATGAGCCATGTCTCACAGAAGGCAACACCAGCAAACATCACAGACCTTTGGAAAATGATTTGGGGCATTTCTGACGTCATTTCACACGTAGTCCAGAAAAAGTGATAACACATTTATTAATTTAAGATAAGTTGGTTTGTTGTTACAAAGAAATCAAGATCCAAATCAGGCCTAAGGACGATCTGTGGACTAGAGCTTTTACACAGGTTTCTAATTAAGACATATGATCAAGAAAGAGTTTAAATCATGTGACTTGACATTTTACAGTCATGTCAGAAAGTACTCAAACTGTTTCACTTTTTGCCCATTTAACTGCAACGTTTAAAGCTGCAATTCTGCCTCCCATCTACACATAAGGCAGAATGACAAAGTCCAAACATTTTTATAGCAATATTCAGTAAATAATCAGACGCTTGCTACAGTTACTTTGTAGAAGCCCCTTTGGCAGCAATTAACTTTAAAGTAGCTACAGGCTTATCATGCCTGGATTAGGATCTTTTATTCCACTCTGAATGTCTCTGAATGAGAAGTGCCATCTCCAGGTCTCCCCACAAATGTTTAAACAGGATTTAAGTCTTGGATTTGATTGGGCCGTTCAATGACAGTCAGGCGTGACCTGACTGATGGAGTGTAACTAAAATGTTCCTCCTCCTGTCAGGTTCTTCTATGTCGGCAGGGATCTTCTGAAGCTCTGTTAGACTGGCGGGTTCCTGGTCACCTCACTGAGCAAGGTCCTTGTCTGCACACTCAATGTGGCCTAATAAGCAACTCTAGGAGAGTCCTGGTTGATGCAGATGTCATTATTTTCACAATTAATAAGGCCATTGTGCTCCTGGGACCATCAGAATTTCTTCGACCTCAAAGCTTAGTGTTTGTCCTGACATTATGTGTAGTTTGTGGGAACCTGAAATATCTTTCAAAACGATCGAAGATGGAATTTTGTTTTTCTTTTTTCACAATAATGCTTAATGTTGAAGCAAGAACAATTTTAAAACATTTTGCAAATTAATTAAAACAAAATTCCATTAAAATAAATTTACAACTCAGTAAAATGAGTAATGAGTGATAAGGTCTGAAAATCTGTGACCTTAAATGTATGTACTGTATGGTGTCTCTCAGATTCGGTGCCAGTCTGCAACATTTGTTTCTACGCCGTTTAGTCAATGACGATTAATCTCTAAAGATTAAAGTTATACTGTTGAATGGGAGCATTACCATATGTTATGCGTTATGAGAGTTATTAAAATCACAAAATAAAAATATAATGGAGCTGGCACTAATAACAGTATTTGCAAACAAAGATAAGTACAAGTAACTGAGCATGCAATCAGCACAAAATATTGAGATAAACAGCATCAAAGACAAAAGAAACGCTGACTGTGCTTGGCCAGAATTGGTGCTGTCACACCCATCATCACCCTATGAATCTGCAACTCATTTATAGTCTATGCTTTTCTGTTAATAACCACTGAGGGGGGACAGAAGCTGTAACGTTTCATGAGGCACAAAGCAGATTTTGATGTCTGTGTTCTCCACAAGATGAGGTGCTCACACCAGGAGACTTTACCCCCACCAGTTGGGACAGATCTCCTGCAATGCAGTAAACAGCCAATGCAGATATATACTGCTCCAGCGGCACATGCACACAGACACACACGGGGCCATAGCAGCCTGCACTTACTCTTCCAAACTACTTATTCACGAATCATACTCAGAGATACATTTTACATACTTTTAGTCGCCCGCGAAGTATGAACATTCACATATTGAATCATTTTTTTTAGAAAATAAAAATAAAAGGTAAACTCCTACTAATTGCCAACTTGTTCGGCTACAGTTAGATTAGAGAGGCCCCGGCAGCTGCTGCCTGCTGTCACTAGAGTCCTCTGTATTACTCTAGTACACTGAGTTAAGTCCATCAAAAAGAATTCTGTGTATTCCAGTAATGTTGAGAAAACGTAATGCTTGAAACAAATTATTGAAATATATCATTCATTTCCTGTACTACTTGATAAAATAATTTCTGTAATTGTATTTATTTAAATTTTTAGTGGCCATGTTTATCAGTTGTTACACTTTACAGCTTTCTGTGATTCGAGTATTAATTTTTTTCATAATGTCTTCTTGATTTCTGTGCAGATTCAGAGTGAGTGTGAAAGTGTGTTTGGCTCACCAACAGTATGAGAGAGAGAGAGAGAGAGAGACAGAGAGAGACAGAGACAGAGACAGAGAGAGAGAGAGAGAGAGAGACAGAGAGAGACAGAGAGAGACAGAGACAGAGACAGAGACAGAGAGAGAGAGAGAGAGAGAGAGAGAGAGAGAGAGAGAGAGAGAGAGAGAGGGAAAGACCTTGGTGGAAAGCAGAGGGCGTCCAGGAAAACATCAATGAAACTCAACTGATGAGGGCTAAAACTGAGAGAGAGTGAAAAACCTTGACTTTGACGAAGAGTTTGGCAAATATATAGAGGACTGAACAGACAGTGAGAGAGTAAGTGGGGTGAAGGAGTGAGCGAGTGATGGAGTGAGTCGGATGGGAGAGGGAAGAAAGATGAGGAGACAAAGTGTGATAAAGACAGAGACAGATAGGTGACAGGCAGAGAGCATAAATAGATGGGCAGATTGACAGAGAGAGATGGACAGAGATGGAACACTGACATGCAGAGAGAGATGTTTATTTGGATGGAGCGTATGTCTGTGCTGGGGTCACTGCCTGTCATTGCTGGCCATGGCCCAATGTCAGCACAACTAAGTCAGACACAGTACCTGAGCCCCCTTAGCATGTCCCCTCCATCCCTCTGTCCCTGTGTGTGTTGCAAGTGCAAATACCCATCAGTGTAAGTCATCTCCTCAGGCAGTTCTGTATCTGCACAGGTGCTTGGCAGACACTTGCTGTACAGTCGTGCACACACACACGTAGCACAGTTTGCACACATATCAAAGCTTTCAATATTCTGAACTTTGGGTGTGTATCTAAATCTTTATGGCCAATGTATGCATTTATTACTGGGACCACCACAAATGAAAAAGCATTCATGTAGAAATATCTTTTACTCAAAATTAGTGTCAGACAAACGAATGGGATGCGCACTTGTTAGCGAAATCAATACTCCAGAACCAGATTTATCATTCTTTTCATCTACACAACATGACTCCTTATCACCTGTATTATGGGTCCAGACTGTCTATGTCTAAGCGCTGTAGCCTTATTGCTCCAACCGCATCCATGATCAGATTATGCACTGACAGTTTTAATATTCTTTGTTTAGTGACAAGGGCAACAGTAGCAATGCTAATTTTACACGTCTCACTGCCTCGTGCCTACATTCAAACCGGCTTGAGACATAAAATTGTGTCAAAAACACTCCGATGTGGGAACAGTTTGGCCTCTCACATATGGCTGTACTATATTATATCATCTATCGTGATTTCTCCCCATGATAAAACTTGTTATCTTGTGATAGACAATTTCCATGTACCTGTTACATCACACATCAGCAAAAAAAACCAAAAAGATGTAAATCCAACATCTTTGATTTGTAAGTTGTGTTAGAAACTCGAACAAGCAAAGGGCGGAAACGTGAATCAAGGAGTTCATAGCCGATGTCAGAGCAACAGGTTCTGCACCCTGGTCAAATTTAGGCCATTTTTTGTGAGGTCTCCATCTGTCCATCCCCAGAACCAGGGACACCCACACTGCCAGCTGACGTACTAGGCATCAGGTTACACGAGCTGTAAAATATGCTGCAACCTTGTGCTTTCAGTAGTACGTATTTGGTTTGTCTCTGTGTTAATTAGCTGTACACACAGGAAGTTTTAAAAATGATTGAATCCTTTTGAATGCAATGCAGCTTAAAAAAACAAACAAACAACCAAACAAAAAAACTATTTAGCTACAGGTATTTTAACCATGTTTAAAGGTAGCTGATAGCTAGTGGCCATCAGAGAAAGTTAATGCTAAATAGCCCATGTTGCTTTTAAAAGTTCAAAATTAAAACACTTTCATGGTCAGTTTTCAAGCTTTTCCAGCACTGTGGTAAATTTGATTTTTTTTCACAGATAGATAAAATACTAAAAAATTATCATTTTAAAATAATATTTAAAAACTTGGCATTATGCTATAACCAGCCAAATGTAATTACTAAAAGCAAAAGAAATTAAGATACACATCTCATTTGACAAGCACTTTTTTATAAATTTGTAACTGATAAATTTAAAAAAGAACATTTGTCTACTGTTACTACTGTTAAGTAATGTTGGGTACATTCACTGCATATCTCATAAATGAATGTGTCGTAATTGACATGCAATACTAGCATTGCCACACTTGCCTGTCAATCATTTAGCCTGTGAATTCACTAGCTAGAGGTTAGCATAAACACATTAACATGTACCTGTAACACTGGTCTAACATTCCTCAAAGAGTCTACAACACACCTTTGATGCAGACTCTCCTATGGTGAGGAGCTGGATGTCTCTACAGAAGGCTGCTCATTGCAGTAGGAATGACTGTGTTTGCACCTACAACGATATCACCGATTGTTTTTCCTTCCAGAATTTCTCAAAATGACATATTGCACATATTTATTCATCTAAATTTCTGCCCACCCATCCACTGCATTACATTCAGTCCATTAGTACACCCTTAAAAGCTGAATCATTACACTGAGGTCTCAAATATGTGCTTATACTGCCACTACACAGTATTGATGCCATGCTAACAAACATGTATACATGTATACAGGAATACTCAACTTAAGAAAGGTTAACAAGTCATCTAATGGATTTTAATAATGCAGACAAATAAATGAAATAGTCTTGATTTATACTCTGTAAGCCCAGACTTGCTTTGTGTCACAAAACATACAATTTCTTAATTACCAGATATGTAACGATTGAGATCTTTTGGAGCATCCAAATTAGCAGACATCCTCTCAGGATTTATAAATTACCCACCACAATCCACTGCATTGGAAAGGGGAAAAAGAACTGACCAATTACACATTATTGCTGTGTAAAAACATGTCAGAGTGACATACAGTGGAGTGCTATTTTTCAAAGTCTGGGCTGGGATCCAGGCCTAAGTTGCAGAAAGATTTAAAACCCTACTCAAATTATTGTAAAATTAGTATCCAAAGCCATTAGCCATGTAACATCGCCAAATCCTCCCAAGACGTTCCAACAAATAACAGGATGAAATAAATAACGTGACACAGTTGGTCACTTGTCTAAAAAAGAAAAAAAAAAAACAAAACAACAGTGTAATATTTTGTCACATTAGCTCAAAAATCTTGCACTTACTGACTATATATTCTTGTGATATATTATACTGTATATCAGGTGAATATATGTAGCTCAACAGATAGAGCAGTTGTCCATGAACCACAGGGTGGTAGGTTGACTCCCACTCCCTCCTGGTTACATGTTGCATTGTTCTTCAACAGGTATCTGAACCCTAAGTTGCTCCCAGTGGGTCATGCGAGCACCTTGCACATCTCGTCATGTGCGTCTGTGTGTACGCGATTAAAAAGTATGCAGTTTATTGAGACATTACAAAAGACAGTACTAACAAAGTACTAACTGTTTGAGTGTTTTTTTTTCTGCACAGACTATTGATATGTGCGTCATCATTATTTCAGAAATCGCATAATTAATCTAAAGCAATGTATATTTAGCTGCGCGTTGTTAGCTCAGGTTTAATAAGCACGGAGGGGGAGAAAAAACTCAAAGGGCATAAGGGAAGAAAGGAGCAAAGGTCAAAGAAAAACACTATGAGTGAGTTTTTAGAAGAAAAAAAAAAAGCAAAAAAAACAAGATTGGGAGAGAGAAGTGAGTTAGGCAGGCAGATGGATAAACAGAGAGATTGATGTAGACAACCTACAGAGACAGAACTTAGCAAAAGATGACAGAGACAGAACAATAACACAGACAGAGCAGGCAGGCTGGAGCAAACGAAAGAGAAGAGAGACAGATGAGATGAGCTGAGAAAATATGACACATTGCTGTATATAAAAGTGGCAACAGCTGGCATAGTCTGCTGTTGTCACGGCCTCTCGTGGTGCTGGAACAGTAAAGTTTCCTGCCAAATGCTTCCTTGAATAGCCGGGGCTAAAGACAGACTGCCAAGATAGCCCACTGAAAAGCCAGGCCTAAAGAAAGATGCAGAGCGTGGAGCCACACAGGGACACAGCCAGGGATTTTAAAGGGGAACGCAGCTGGGATGGCAGAATAAGTATACAAGATGGATAGAAGCCTCTGGGACATCCTGCTAGGGACAATGTCACCTTAATATTAGGTAAAAGCAGGATGGCAGCCTGTCCCTGTATGCATACACCTGTCTTAACCTACTTGCTGTCTCTTATTTTATCTATATGCTGTCTGCTGATATCGTTTTATATTTACATTGTTTTTAAGCAAACTGTCTTGACAATTCACTTATATTTAATACTCTGTAACACTCCTCTAATAATTTTAAGGGCAGCTGCAACTCAGTGGGTAAGGCCACAGGGTCAGAGGTTCGATCCCCGGTCCCGGCTGTATGTCAATGTGTCTGGGAATGACACTGAACCCCCAGCTGTGCAGTGCCACTCAGTGCTACAGTAAGTCAAAGGTACCAATTTGCATGCACATCATGTTTAATTTACCTGCAACTCCCAAGGTGTATTTTTTTATAAATCATAAATTTATTGAGTATAAAATTTGGTTATGCGTGCTATCCAAATCAGGGCAGGAGAAGAAGACCGAGAAGTGAGAGAGTGTTGAGAAAACTGTAATCATAATCTGGTTCTTTAATGAGTTCACATCTAAATTATGGGTCAGTTCTAACAGAATCCAGCAGCTACTGTAAAGCAGCACAATTCTTTTACTCAAGTCCAGTTTTGAGCTATATCCAATTTATGACACTTTTACTCCACTCCAATTCAGAGGAAAATAATTTACTCTATACGCTAATAACATTTATTTTACAACTTTAAGTACTAGTTAATAAAAAGTAGGATCTCAATACAGAATATCACCATCTAATAATTTAATTCTCAAATTTTCATCATTCAAAGTTTGAACTAACTTGTATGTTCATCTTATCAACAGCAGCAAGAGTTTAAAACTTCCATTTAGTTTGGCAGACGCTGATATGCAATGTGACTTACAAATGATGCAGGACATACACATGCGCACATGCACAAACACACACGGGAACAACTTGGGCTTCAGAGCTTTACACATGGCTCTGACACTTTGACAAGGGAACGAACCACTGACTCTGTGGTAGGTGGACAACATGCTTCACCTCCTGAAACTGACATCAACACAGGGCCAGGTAGTTGGTAGCTGCCTATAGCAATAGACCTGTTCGCCTCCAGCTCATTCACTTCTACTCTTCAAGCCTCACACCCCCCACGCGAAGTTACCAAAATTGCATGATGCGACCAGCTGAAACAACACCTATGTGTGCCCAACATCAAAGGTAGTGATGTCATGTTTGGTGACCACAAACCAGCTGACATGAGAATGGCAAGCTTGTACTTAGTACAAAGTAAAAGAATACTAGTTTAGATACCTGAAGCATTTTAAGGTGTCTATATTCTATTGAAAAGAAGTCAAGAGATAATGTCGGACAAATACATAAATATATGGTACATCACAAGCACAAAACTGGAGAGAAACAAAGAGCCTCAGGGGAGGATGAAATAGCATTGTTCCCACAACTTCCCGAGAGCTTATACATCAAATGAAGGTCTGGCTTTATGAGCTGATATGTGCTGCAAATTGAAAATAAGAAAAACAAACTCTCAGGATGGATCGGTTCTGTAGTCTGAGGACCACTTCAGCCTAAGTGGTCCAGAATCCATGACACTGTAGCCAAACAATTCTATTATACGGCAATCCTATAAACCGCCAACGAAGGAGCTTCAGCTGTAATTTAATATGGAGTCACATATCATTTATATTCAATATCAATGATTGCCTAAACTATCTGTCTTCATAGAATTAGAGTCTTGGTATATCGGCTGCCACATGGTCTGTTGGTAAAACTTTTATTTAATTAGGCACCGGTTATGTTACTCTCCTACTCAATTTTTTCCTAAACAATGGAATATGATTTGCAGTTAGAGCTCTTCTATGACTTGGCTCAGTGAGTTACTTTATTATAAGTAAAGATGCACAATACCGTCACATTCCTAGATAAATATGAAAAGGTAAGATGTGTATATACCAAGTTCTAAAGAAGAGGGTATCGCCCAAGTGCTTCAGATGATCACGATTTCTGATAAGACTGAAAGTTTGAGATGTGAACAATGTTTGCTACTGTCGTGGTAAATATATATCACTATGTTCTCTGTCAAATATGCTTCAGTGTTTTCCATTTGGTATTATACCTCCAAGTTTCCCTTGACTTTCAAAAAGGTCAGACACCTACATTTCCTCACAGGAACCATGTACACTGTGTAAAAAGTCGCAGAGAGCGGAAGAAACGTAGGAAGAGCAGTTTTCACACTAGCACTTTTAACAAGAACAATGTTGCACTCTAAGGAGCTGAAATTTGTACTAAAGTGATTTTCAGAAATCATAGAATTTAGGTCTGTGAGCATCAAAGCTTAGAGTAATGCTTGAACATAAATGCTTCCTGTCCCTTTTATGTTTAGTATTTTTTCCTGGGCTGTCACACACTCAAACTGCTTCCACAAATGAAAAGGACCATGGCAGAGTATTATTCGTCCCACTATGTTTTCTTCATTTCCTGCGCTGTGGGGTTTTTTCTCCTTCACACCCTTTTTTTTTTTTAAATTTGTGGCACATTTCTCTATAGCCAGCCATCAGATTAAATGAGACGTGGTGCAGAGTACGGGTTTGTGGCGAGCATGTGTGTCTATGTGTGTTTTATCTACCTGTTTATCTACAGTACCGGTATGTTCCTGTGCATTCTGTGGATGTGCATGTGCTTCTCCAAGTACATCTCTGTGTGCCTGCATGCTCTTGCCTGCCTGTGCGTGTGTGTGCGCAAGCAAGGGATGTTCTACTGCTCCTACTGAAAGCCATAAAACTGTCATTTTTATCAACATTTGGTGACAGAAAAGATCTCTGAAAACTGATGCATACTGGCTGCTCCACTGAGGGGCTCTAGCAGTGTGTATAGAGGGCTGGTAAATGGTGGTGGAGGCTGAACTCCACAGGAGCCTGAAGCCTGTATGTCTCTTTCTGACAGAAGCTACATGGAAGACCTGTCATTTGTTTGGTCAAATCTCTCTTCGTTACAAAAGAAGGTTCACTGATATGCCTGTTACAGTGAGGGCTGCCAAAGGTGGAGACAGTAGACTACCTACTTGCTGCATAAAATGTCAAACCGGAGCTCAGATCACCTGTGAGTAACATTATTGTAACATCTCGACAACCAAGTGACGCCTGCCATATTGTAAATCCACCAACTGATCTTGCATCAGTTTCAGAATCTCTCATTTTAAATGTTCATATCACGTCAATAAAATAATAAATCCAACTGTAATTAACAATCAGGATCTATAGCAACCTATATGAAGCTGTTGGAGAATAAGATGTGCCAAAATCACGTAGCCTGTCAATATGTCAAAAATGTCCGAAAGCAAAGCAAAACAAAACTAACATGAAAACTAAGAACTCTTCAACTTTTTAACGTAAGCTTGAATAATTTAACCATAGAAAAACCGAGCACAAAGATGAAAAGAGACACAGCATGGAGCATGGTGCCTACATGGAGCAATGAGAACACATTGCTCCATGTAGGTTTTTATATTTCATTTTTATCTTCTGGGAACCAGGAGGTAAAGTGGTTTTGTAAGACACATCCTTTGGTTGCATTATGTTTTCTCAACCCCCTATACATTGTATCTTGCTGCATTGTTCCACAAAATACAAGGTTTAGCAAGAGAAGCAGGGTGTGGTAATACTACGAGCGGGGCCATGGGAAAGTTTATTTATGGCAGGTCATGCTAAACTAATTTATTTAAAAGATACTTTATACTCTTAATTAAACTACAAATTACTTGACGGCGCGTCCATTCAGCAGGAATCTACAGTACAGCTTACTGAATTTAAACCCCATCGAGAATTACAGTTACACCTGTTTCCCTATTAACCTTAATGAATTGCAAATGCCCAAATGCAGTACTTTAAATCAAATAATAAATTTGGTCAAATATATAAAGTAGAATGTTAGCTTTTAAAGAAAGAATTAACAAACTACACAAGTAGGAGTGACATCAATTCCCCTTGTTGAACCTATAAGGCCTGTTCTGCTTAACTTTCATCACGGCGTTGTTCCTTTACACTTTAACACATTGGTCTGAAATGTTTACTCTCAGCTTACTGAATTTACAGCCAGTAAATAAAAGACCCACAGTCTCTTGGCTCTAAAATAACAGTCATTACCGAGTGTCTAATTACAGTGCGTTTAATTAATTAGTCATTAAAAATAGACAAGACATTAAACCAAGCAACATGTCTCAGGCCTGAGTTGTGCCTTGTGAGCAGCGTGTAAGTACTCACAGACTCATTGAGCTGCCAGTGGCTCAAAAACATGAGACGACGCACTGGCTGGAGACTGGAGAGAGCTGGTGATGCTGGGTGATGAATGATGAGGAGACATATGCTCTCCCCGCATTGGGAGGCCACGTTACATTAGCTAACAACGTCCGTGCACATTAGGCACAAATGATAAGAGGCTGCTATCAAATTAGCATATGCGCTAATATTGTTAGCGCGCTATGACGCTAACCGCGATTAGCAACTAGCACGTTAGTGTTACTGGAACAATGTAAAAGAACACAAACAGAGGTTTTTAACTTCAAAATATATATATAATACACACTGATAAATGTGGGGATAATTATTCTCCAGAATTTTCAGCGAATGTCACTTAGATCGTCTACTTGTTTCGTCTGCTAAAGCTAAGCCCGTAACTACAGGTGGTGTTTTTTTTAAACCCCGCCCCTTCACCTTCTAATTGGCCTAATAGGTTGATAACAGCCAATAGAAATACACACATCTCTGACAGACAACCTGGTTCTCTCGGGAGTAGGTAGTCATTTCAGCGCCGTCCTCTCAAACAATTTGAATATTTTGAACTTTATTAACACGCGACAAAGATTAAGGGACGGATGATGGGGAACCCGTTTACCTGGTGGAAACCGATGCCAGCGCATGTAGAACAAGCAAACTCCGCAAAGAAAGGCCACAGCTGGCAGGCGGATTGAGTCCAGCTACCTTCCAGCTGTGAGGTGGCAGTGCTAAACACTTTACAACCGTCCTGTCCCATATAGATTCATATATCACGTCTTCAAGCTTTTAACAGTGAATTTGAAGTGAATTTAACATATTAATAGTGATGGGCGGGTGAAGCCTCATAAAGCTTTAGGCTATTATCCTAATTATGCAGAAGATTTGATTTGAAGCTTTCAACAAAGGAACTACAGCAAAATCTGATGGCAACATCTTGTGGCCTTCCCTTATTGAAATGGCACAAATACAAACGTAACCCTAAAACACACGTAAATGTAATGCACATTCATCGAGTACAATGTTCCGTCATCATCAGAAGTAACAAAATTGGTCAAGGAATGTAGCAATATTAAATTAAATAGAATCAAAGTTTGCATCCCCCTTTATAAATGGATCAATCCATAAAAGTGAAATTTTCAATGAAACATTTGTACTAGCTGAATGTGTATTAAATATTATGTATCTAAATAAATAAAACGTATCTTTGTTTTACAAATTATGGGCTGCAAATTCCACTGTGAATCAAACAAAGTGTGTGGTGTAAATTGTTCAAAGGAAACTGAATGTAAGGGAAATGCACCTGTGTACAAAAGCAAACTAATATGTGAAAAAAGGGGTCCAGTTAATATGACTTAGACTTCAGACAGGCTCACCTGGATGACTGAGAACCTTCAGCAAAGTTTTAAAGATTATTTATTTATCTGAATGAATTATTTAAGACTCTTGATTTTTTTTTTTTTCATGCAGGAATTGAACATTTAAATGGACATTTACAAAAGGAAAGGGATAAGCACTAACTAAGTGAGTTGAAAAGACAATATTTTGCGAAAAAAAAGTGACCATATTGCTCCAATGTGCAGAGAAATCCAAAGCTTGAGAGATGTGTAATTTGGTCGATTGATGCAAAAATACTGCATATCGCATTCCAAATATGGATACGATTGAAACACACATATGAATGAAATATGCAAACTAATAATATGAGCTTTTAATTTGTCAGGGGACAAGCTGTTTAATATATCTGACTTCTGTTTTTCTGCAATTATTAGCTATACATTCATATTGTTCTTACGGTTAAGGTCTGTGTTTCGACAAGCACAGACAAAACGAGCTTGCAGGGTGAGCGACAAATAGTTTTATTTGCATATATATATTTCAGGATCCAGGAAGCGGCCAATTTCCTCCCCGAGCTTCATAAACAAACTGCAGTTGCTGTCCACTTTCCCTTGGCATCTCATCCAGATTGTCAATATTGCTGAATCAAGCACTAAGAGCCGCTTTACCTTCCCTAATAAGCATCAGCAGTGCTGCTCCTCTCGTCCATACCAACCCACACACACACACACACACACACAATGCAAACACACGACTGTTACAGAGGTGAGCACAGTGACTGATTGATTCCTTTCTGTGTGACCCTGGGGTGTGAGTCGATGTGTAGCCGATCGTGAGTACTGGACCCGGCCTCGCTCAACCTCTCCAGCTCATAAACCCCCAGTGGAAACATCAGACATGAGCGAGTCATTTCAACGCCACCCTGACCTCCTGATTTGGTTTTTATAAGCTCATTATCTTTCAGATTTGTCACATTAAAGTGGTGGAGCTACATCATTTGTTTCAGATGTTTCACTCTTGGTTAAAACGCCCCAGCAGTTGTTGAGAGTCACAGCATTTCCTCTCTGTAGTGACCCTTTAAATTCATATTAATAAACTGGAACTTTACTAATATCATATCTACATCAGAGTATGTTTAGGCCTGGAGTTAAATAAGCAGCCTCTCTGTGTACGTTTGGAAAACAGTCCATTTTTTTCCGTTTCATTGCTACTATGCAACCAATGATGTGTAGTCATGTAATTATATTACACACACTCTGTTAGTGTGTGTGTGTGAGTCAGAGAGCGAGCAGGAGACTAGAGTGAGAAACAGAAATGAATGAGGCTCGTGTGTGTGTGTGTGTGTGTGGTCCATGGAGATGCACATGCAGGGTGAGAGCAGAGAGCAGAGGAGTAAAGGTGGTGGTGGGGAGGCTCTCATGTCCAAACAGCTGTCAGCAATTTGGCTCCACCACTCGTCCAGCTTTGAACAAATCTGCCTCAACGGCTGAAAGCGTATATGTCAGAGGAGGGTGTGTGTATGTCTGTGCTTACAAACGGAATTTTTAAACCACAGTCTGAAAGAGAATTCAAAGTCACAGATGTCTGAATATGTTGCGTAGTTGTGCTTCACCCTCTTTGTACTGTACCTTTCTGTATCCCTGGCTTTGGAGCTGTGTGTGCAGCTCCTGGTCCCAACCAACCTGTCCAATGTTTTGTTGTTGCTTCTTGTTGCTGTTCTCTTTCCTTTTTCTCCGGTTTCCACTCGCCCCAACTCAAGGACTGCTCAGGACACATGGCCGCCCACCCTGATGACTTTTTGTGAACTGGTGCAAATTAAATTGGAATAAATTGGTTAAAATTTACATGTTTACATGAAACGAATTGATTTGAATTGAATACACGTAAATTAAATTAAATTCAGTTCAATTGAAATCAACTGACTCACACTAGGCAGTGTGCACTTTACTCTACCACATTTCATCCCCAAAGGTGTCTAGTGTGAATAGGATCTTTGTTTCTTAATCTTAACCAGCAGGTAAAAGTTAAAAATACCACACTTTCAGTTTCGAACGTTTTTCTTAATTAAAAGAATTTCGTCATCTGGATTCATGGATGGAGTAAGAGAAAAGGGGAATTTGAGTATAGACGGCCCCCTCACCCATCCCGTGCTGGACCCCAAGACTGAAACATATTCGAGGTTTTCACGCTGATCGTAGTAATTTGCAGCAGTCATTTTGCATTTTTTAACTGAACTCTGTAACTCATACAAGAAATATTAAGCTAATACAGAGGCTCTGACCCAGGGTCCCCTGAGCCTTTGGCCCCCGCATGCCCAGTCCGGTAATCCATTCATAGCTGTAGCTGTGTGATGCTGTGTGAGGACAAAAACATGTTAACATGCTGCCATTACCTTCGAGACCTGCTAACACGCCTGTAGGCGCTGAACTGTCTGTGCCACACGAGAGCAGATTCCATCTGTCCCCCAAACAAAGACGGTTAACTGGCGGTCCACAGCCACCACTGAGAGGATCTTTAAGTTCTAAATTGGTCTGGCAATTTCCCTGTCGCATGTTGAGTGATAATAGTGAGGTCAGCCTCTGGTCAGCCAAATAGTTATGGGAGAATAGAGACGTTCCAATCTGTTTTACTGTTCCACCCCTATCAGCAAGTTTCCACCATTTCAGTCAGACAGAGAATAAGTAAGATTGAGAGGGAGAGAAAGAGAGAGAGAGAGGAAGTGGCGTTCTTCTCTGCACAACGGACAGTCGTCTCATTAAAATTAATTGTTTGGTGAAACGTTGAAAGTTTTGGCTAAGAGGATTCTCCGTTCAATTTGTAATTTGGACACTTTCCAGTTTGTCTTTCCACTTCGCCAATCGATTACGATGACACTTTTAACTGCAAAGAGCCCGAGGTATATCACTCAAACCAGGCCTGTCCCGAGCTTCCTCTGTGTGTGTGTGTGTGTGTGTGTGTGTGTGTGCGAGCCCCACCAATAGAGCTGAGGGCTGCTGCCTCAGTGGTAATGAATGTCAAGAGGCGTGCGTTAATAAATTAGCCATGCGTGTATTTTTGCCTTATTAATGGTCTCGGAGGCAAATCACAACCTCTTTAATGCATTTCACTTAGTGTAGCTCATGGGTGCATTTCATAAAACACAGCAGCTTTTTAGACACTTATTCTGGGCGGAAATTTATCACCCTCTCTGCTTTTCATGCCTCTCTCTTCTTATCATTCCTTTCCCTGTGAACCTATCTACTATTTCTGCTGCTCCACGTGTTCTTTTCCCCCGGCTGTGATAACTTTTTAGAATAAAATGCGTTTTCTGACGTTCTGACATTTGTGATGATTTAATCTGGACTTCTTTGTCATTATGGACGATTTAGGGGAACAAAGGTCTTAACACTGAAGCGGGGGCCACAAACTGTGTCGTGACAAGATGATTGAAACACACGCAACGCTAATGATACACAACGGTGACAATTCGTTCTTCTGCGTCTGTGATCAGTATTTACAGTAGTAGTCTATATTAACTGCTTCACTGGAACGTTCCAAAAATACACTGCATTGAGAAGGTTTTTAGAAGTTTTTTTTTCACTTTTTTCAGTTTTGTTATGTTGCTGCCTGATACTAATTGTTTAAAGTTCATGTTGTTTCTCATTGAGCTGCACTTAGTGCTGCATAATGACAAAATGAACTTTTAGAAATGTTTTTTTTTTTAAAAAAACCTGAAATATCACACTCCAGACATAATGTTTGAACTGTTTCATCCTCATTTTTAATCTTCAATTCAATCCAACTTTATTTATACAGTGCCAAGTCATCTCAAGGCACTTCATTATGTAGCGATAACTCAACAAATCCCCCTTAAGCAAGCCCATAGGCAACAGTGGAGAGGGAAATCTCCCTTTAATGGAAGAAACCTTCAGCAGAACCAGACTCAGGGTGGGCGGCCATTTGCCTTAACCGGTTGGGGTAATATCTTGGTTTCATCAGACCAGAGCATCTTGTTCCCCACAGTCTGAGAGTCCTTCAGATGCTTTTTTTGGAAACTCCAAGCAGGCTCTCATGTGTTTGAACTGAGGGGAGGTTTCCATCTAGCAGCTCTGCCATAACGCCCTGTAAGGTGAAGGACTAATTCTGTGAATTCATACACTTATTTACCACAACGAGTGTCCCTCCACTCTTTTACATGTTACTGTTTGACAAAGCCAATTTGGACATTTGGTTAGTTCACTTAGTAGGATATTATGTTGTTGATTGATCACCAATAATTAATCATTTGTTCTTTTATTTATATGACACAATCCTATGGAAAATATTTTCCAACCACTATTTACACCATTTGAAACATACCGATGCCAGTGGGGAAATACGTTTCTTGTCTGGCAACAAGGTTGGACTTGTATCCCTTCAACTAGGCTACTTGTAAAAAAAAATAATAATAAGATAAGTGGCAAGTGGTCTGCACTTGTACAGTGCTTTTCTCAAAGTGCTTTACGCTGCTTCTTATTCACCCATTCGCACTCACAATCACACACACGGATGGGGAAGGCCAATGCTCGCAGGGAGCAACTAAGTTGGGGTTCAGTGTCTCGCTCAAGGACATGTGATTGAACCAACAACTGCGAGATTGGTGGACAACCGCTCAACCTTCCTGCACCACAGTGGCAGTGATTAATTAAGTGTTACATACTGGTATAAGTGTGATGTGTGTGTCTCTGTCGTGATGTACACAAAGTTTATTCTCATAACATGGAAACTGCCATCAGATACTACTTCCTCTTTCTTACCTGTTTCTCTCATCTCCCACACTCCTCGCCTCTTCCTCCCTCCTTCTCCTTCCCCAGATACTGAAGGTCAGCTCCTGATGAGTGATCTCCCATTCTGCTGAGTCCACCAAACACTGGAGCAGAGTGGTGCTGCACTGCGACCTGGCCGGCCACTGATGTCCATAAACCAAAGCAGGAATGACAGGTGTCGCTGGGTCCTCTCTGCCTCCCCTCTTCACTAATTTTCCCTCCTTCTTCCCCCCTCCCCCCCCCCCACCCACCATGCATCCCCTCCTCTCTCATTCTGTGTTGATTTATGGTTTATTGTTCCATGTCGTGTTTCAAGGTCGCTGCTAACGTGGGCCAAACTAGGCCCGGGAGGGGTGTCATTCAAGGTACTGTACCTCCATCACCACTGTAGCTGCAGCCACAGCTCCTTCTGCCAGTGGAAAGACCAACATGAGACTGGGTGCCCCCCCTGAGCCTCCCCAGCAGCCCCCAACTATAGTTCATGAACTACATCAACAGCCTAAGAGTTGACGCTAATCAATAGCAATAATGTCAGAGGTTACACCAGCAGTGCACCTTTGAAAAAGCCCCAAGGCAGAGAGTTACAAAAGCTTACTGTTCCCCTGTGCTGTTACCAGAGTGGAATCATTTTCAGCGAGTGTTTTCTTTGTCTTTGACAAAATCCTCTCTTTAGCCATTGTCCATTTTTCCATTTGATTTCCAATTTTTTCTGTTAGTCTTAATGTCCCCAGCAGAAAAAAAATAAAATAAAAAGGGAGAAAAAGAGCATTAAAAGGAAAAATACATGCTCACTGCAGCGGACGCTGGCTTCTGCCTCATGGGGCTCCCACAAGAATCACAGACACCTAAATAGAAATTAGAAGGACACTACACAGCAATATACATCTCTCTGCTCCACTGGTGGAGTCACTGGTAGATAGAGGCTGGAGAAAAAACACAGAGGAGGAGGTAAACATGGGCTTAATTGACTTACAGTTGGAGTGTGTGTGTGTGTGTGTGTGTGTGTGAGTATTTGTGTGTGGTGGAGTTCTGTTTCCAAAGGATGTTATTTGTTTCCTAGTTGACTCTGGATCACTCCACTTCAAAATAGAACCTGTCAGGGCATTAACATCTGTGATAGGCATCAGGAGATGAGAGTAAAGCAGAGGAGAGTGTCTTTGCCTCTGTGTGTGTGTGTGTCCACGCACATGTGTGTGTGTGTCTGAGAGATGGAGGTAGAGAGTCAGTGTCCGCCCAGACATGCATACAAATGTGCAAACAGGCTTGTATCAGCACAGGGAGATGTCAGTAGGACTTTTGAAAAGTGTGTTTGTGTGTGTATGAACATGCCTGTTCATATTTCCTCTGGTTACTAAGATAGTTCCTCTACAGGTTTTCCACAATTCTGCGACCTGTAATAGTAAACTAGTTCGTAACACAGTAACCAGAACTGAAATCAAGGCCATCAGACACACGGTGAGCTCCAGGTAACAGCTTTGATAAATAAAGAATGAATTGTAACACAGGGCAGGTGTGTCTGTTGTCCACATACAGTGCTGTGGTAAATGCAGCTGAAGGTGACAAAATAATGGACTTGGAGTAAGCACAGTTTAATTACCAGAGGCTGGCTGAGCTGGTGTTGTCAGCAAGAATGCTGCTGTCCTAATTAAATGTCCACCTCTTGTTCTAAGCAGAGTGGACCTGCCAAGTTCAAACTCCCACAATGCGTGTTGCTTGACTCTGTACTGAGAAAGTTCTTACATTCAAGCTTTGGTAGAATGATGCAGGAAGCATAGCTCATCTCTGACCACATCAGCATCAGCATCAGCATCTTTCCTCTTTATATTGGCCTACTTCCTGTTTCTCTGATGTCACTATACCTCATCTCTCTGTTAAACTTTACCTTTATCCTTTCCTCCAATCCCTTTAACCCTCCAACATCCATCTCCTCTACTTTCTTTTTTTCCTCATAAATTTGGACCAAGGGATGCTTCCTCTGCCCCCTTCCTTCTCCTTCTGTTTGAAATGTGTGTGTGTTTTTGTGTGAGTGAGTGAAAGAGAGAGAGTCTTTCATGAGCTTTCTCTGACTTCCTCTCTTTTTTTCTTCCAATTTATCCAGACTGAAAGAACATTTTATTTTACTTTCAGCTTGATTGCCCAACTTGGACATCTAAGGAAGACAAATGTTCAAACAGCTAAATTATTTTTGATGACATTATTTGAGAGACCAGAGCTGAGGTAGTCGTCACGCATGACCTCTAAGTATCTTTGTCCTTAGAGGTCATGCTTCTTCCATGGTAAGAAACGTCAAAGCTTTGCATATTCACTGAGGAATTATCTACCGTGACAGCAGATTTAATAACAGAATGTCTAATGTAGAATATGTGCAGCATTGTCACACACACACACAGAAGATAAAAACCCTTTTCTACATGTACGGTCACAGCAAAAATACGGATCCTGTGCACATTTTGTGTAGACAACCACAAGCTACAAGAATGCTGTGGCATGCTGAGAAAGTACCGTGTATAGGTTGTCATTTTTCCAAAAGGTGTATTCATTAAAACAAGGCTTTTTGTTTTCCAGAACATAGCATTAGTAACCTACTGCTGTTTGATCTGCTTGCATTCTGTAGTTTGCTCAATATTTCAAAACAGCTGATACAGTGGACTTTGGCTGCATGATTTACTGCAGTGGTCCGATTTCCCGGTTAGTCGTAAAATATTTCTTTTTGAGTTTATATTTCCTTAGTTTACTACCTATTTGTACTAAATATATCTGTTGTAGTGCAGCCTGATACAAACTAAAGATGTAAAACTCCTTTGACCTCCATTTACTTGATTTACTGTAGATATTTATATCCACTCAGTACAAATTGTTTCAGTTTCATCCTAATGGCCCAGCAGATATTCTGCTTGTTACTGAGATATTAAGAAAAATGCGGTTGTTTTGCAGGTTCCCTTCAGAGAATTGTTAAAAAATAAAAAATAACATAGCATAACCATAAACTCAAAGCAGTCTGCCTGTGTATTCTCAAACCTACTAAAACACGTAACGTTTTATTTGAGTTATTTGTGGTCAATATGTCGTTATGCATGATTAAAATAAGAGGTGGAAAATGGCCCTGATTACACTTGTCTGTGACTGTGAGTGACTGCTGCAGGACAGGGAAGAGCAGAGCCAAAGCACTGGGTTTGAACATGGGCCATCTTAAATTTATGCTTCCTCTCACTCACACACTCTCACTCACATTATCTGGAGCGTTAACTCAAGCAGAGCAACTTAGGAGAAAACCCAAATGTCAAGAGAGGAACGATTTTATGCTGAAGTCCACCTTAACATGAATGCAACCCTGCAGAAATAATTGATTTTCATTTTTGGGGAACCGCTGGGTGCATCGCTCTAGAGTGTTTGTTGCCATCTACATATCAGGCCATGCATCAGCGATGACCTAACTCAGTACAAAATGTAACTATGCACAAGCCAACTCATTTTAAGAGTTTCCCCAAAAAACTCTATTTTGTGTTCCTTTAACCTGGATGTGTGCGTGCACAAAAATGTTAAAATTACTGAACCCATTGCACCAACAGAAGAAGGAAGAAGATTTCTGGTTACCTATCATGAATGTAAGCAGAGCTAGGTGGCCCTGAGAGCTCCACATGCTGCACGTCGTAAGACAAATGCAAATAGACAAAGCACAAGCCATTTGACGACGCAGGTTTAACATTTAGAAAAGAAACACAACACACCTACATGATCATAAATAATAAAAGACGATGCAAATAAAACAAAATTCAAACAAATACAGATGAGACATCCTCTGTATTATCATCATGAACACTTGATGATAAACAGAAATCCAAATTATGTCATCTGGAGGCATTTGGTTCAGCTATAAGTGTAGAGATACACTTATAGCTGACCACATGTTAAAGTGTCCCCGGGCAAGACACTACACCCCCAACAGCCCATCCCCAGCCGAAATCGGGGGAGGGTTGCGTCACGAAGGGCATCCGGCATTAAAACTGTGCCAAATCAACATGCGGACAAATGATCCACTGCGGTGGCCCCGAACTCACAGGATAAGCTAAAAGGACAAAAATAAATAAATTAAAAAAAATACTCATCAAACTAGAACAATAAGAAGCAAGTTGAGAAATGGTGAAGTTGGCCCTGTATCGGCAGGAAACACGTTTAACATAATCCTTGGGAAACACACAGTGTCTTGTTGAGAGAAAAACAACAACTAAACACTAAATGCAAACAGAAACGTTGAGTGAGTTTAGAAAATGACTCCTTTAAAGGATTGTTCCCCTGATTTAATTGGGCTCTAATAACTAATCTATTGCACGTTCTGTAACGATTAACAGTTCATCCTATTTTTAGGTCACACAACCTTGCACTTAATAATTCACTTAATTCAATCACTTAATCGCTTTAGTCTTTCTACAACTGTTAAACATGTTTTTTACACGTCTAAAACATGTTCCGAACATTAACTACACTTTAAGTACAGATAAGCGAGTTCTCAAGTTTTGGCCCCTTCAGTCAATTTAAATTCCCTAAAACAGCAGAACAACCCTCCAGTACGACTCCACTAACCACTTCAACCTCAGTAACAAACAGACAGTAGCATTATCACCTTTCTGACAGTTTCAGCTAAACAACTGAAAAAAAAAAAGGAATTTCTGGCAGAGCTGCTGTACTGGATTGCATTAGATTGTACAGTTGTCCCTAATAATGTGGCCAGTGAGTATGTTTATCAGAGAGATAAAACACTGATAACATTTATCTCTACTGGTTTTACATTTTTACACACAAATGAAGGAAAAACATCCGTTCGGTGTCCCCTCTGCTTCAACCCCATTTTAATCTGAGGGTAACAATCAAAGGCTCAAACCAAAAGTCAGTCGTAATCAGAGCTTTCTGGCTGTTTCCTCACACTCACACTATGTATCTGTCGCACACACACAGACACCCCTCACTATAAAATCAACATAGTTTTGGTTTTATCTGTTAAGGGGATTAGTTACATCTCCCTCTACTGGTAAAAAGGCTTCAGTGCAGCAGGCCTGCACTTCTCCTACAAACCATCAAAGAGGCAATGGCAAAAAAAAAATCATTGATATGAAACTAAATGTGTGTGTATCTGTGACTCTAGTTGCTTAAATAAAAACATGTTGTCTTTAAGTCTCCTTTTCATCTCACATGCAGATGTAAGGTAAATAGGAAAAGGTGACTGACTTTTTATCAGTGCGTTATATTCAAATCCAAATAATTTCTTTGGATTTGGACAATTTGTTTAAATGATAGTTTTATGGAAAAAAAAAAGCTAAAAATGGTCAAAATAACATGTTAAAACTACATAGGTTTTATAAACAACAAGGGAAAACACAAAAAACAATGAATGAAATAGCAGCACAAAGCGCTGGAATAAACAGAATATCGGGAAGAGGATGACGCATTTAAATGGTTGGAAAAAAACGGCTGGGAAGCGATGATCGCATTCAAAAACAACAGAGATGAAGATAAACCATATTGAAATCTGTCCAGTCAGAAGGACGTGTTGCGGAGCACGGCTGTCCTGATTCTGACCCGGCAGCGCAGCCGATTGCTATGTTTGACCTGCGCCGAACAAAGCTGGTGAAATCTTGTCAGTTTTCCAGGTTTATGATATATGTCTTATCTCCCTCTGGCTCCGGGTGTCCACAAATCCACAAGTCCTTTTCTTACAACATACAGTATTCATTTACCTCCTACACCCTCCGGTCCCACCTTACCTGTCTTTAGCACTGCTCCATCCATCCCCATTACCCATTCTGATGTGGCAGATACCTGCTCCCAGCTCTCCAAGGACAGAGGAGAGGGGCAAGGTGTGTCGGGGGGGGGGGGGGGCAGTAGAGACTGGGATGTCAGAGGGTCTGAGGAGGAGACTTCTCTGCGAGTGACTGTAACAGAATGTAAGATGGGAATGTGATCATTTGTGTAAACCAACATGGCCACGGGCAGCACAGCTGGATATTTCATCTCATGCAGTGACTGAAAATTAAGACCGCAGCTGTCAAAGCCATGTCGCCCGTTGTTGCAAGAAGCGTTTTCCTGGCTCGTGCTGAAAAAGACAATTCAGTGAATGTCCACCGTAAGACACATTAGGGATATAGAGTGAAGTACAGCCGACTGACGCCCATGTCCTTAACAACCAAAGGAGGACTGCCTTGGTTTGTTGAGCCCTTCGGCCTATTACAGGGAGATGAAGCAGCCTTTAAACAATAGAAGGAGAAAAAGATCTGGAACAGAGGAGCTGGAGCACCTGAAGAAAGGAGATGGGTTATTTAATTTGGCACAAGAAAGAAGCACCTAACATTGCCAAAACGTGTAGCCATTTTCTTTTCCTGAGAATGAGCGAGAGGTGATGTGAGTAGAGAGCAACGCAACCATACAATGGCAGCAGTACATCAAAGTTCAGGATGCTGTTAAGAACAAAATACATAAAATGAGCCGAGTATAAATGAAACATTCCTACTACTGATTGTAAAACTTGTGCAACTGTTTGTTTGGTGATTGTAAATTTACTCCAGTGCGTAGCCGGGGAATGTTCGTGTGAATGGTTGTCTGTCTGCGTGTGTGTCTCTCTGTCTTGGCCCTGAGATGGACTGGAGACATGTCCAGGGTGTCCCCCGCCTCTCGCCCGATGGTAGACTGGGATAAGTGACCGTATAACATAACTTCCACTGGTTTCACAATGTTTCTTTTGTTTACGTTGTTATTTAACATGAGCTAACTTAGCTAACTAAGTTAGCAGAGCAGGCTCATGTGTCCAGCTTTGCTGGAGTCAGCAGAAGTCAACTTTTTAGCTTAGCTAGAAGGCTGTAGTGAACTGATGCAAGCTGTGTCCGACTACGCTAACTGTCAAGCTAAGAATGCTAACTTAAGAAATTTGGACAGTAAGTTAATGTGCTACGCGCATGAATGCATGAATCATCCTCACTCCTTCCATAGCATTACAGCACAGACTACGTCTTCGTCCTTTTGTCTCGTTCCTGTTCGGCACAGCTGTATGTGCCGTGTAGGTGAGTGCAGTGAAGCTGGGACACAGACAGGACTAGAAAAAGAGTTGCTAACCAAGATTTTCCTTTCACGTTTCCATGCGAAGGCAGAGCCGCTCGCACTCTGCTGACCAGCTCCAAAGATTAAACGGTTCTCTGGAACTAAACCTGAAAATTCAGTTCACCAATTCGTCAACACGGGCGCGGCATTAAGAAACCACATGCACAAATGTCCCCGGGAGCAAGTAAAAATTCATCTACAAATGTAAACTTTTTAGTGTCCCCTGGAACCATTGCTATGGCCGTCGTCTACAATGGTTCAGGGGAAGACTGAAAAGTGACGGACATTTAGGTTTGTAAATGCATTTTTAGTTGCTCCTGGGGACATTTTGTGTGTGTGGTGGCTCTTGGCAGTGTGTTGTCAAATTGGTGAAATTTTTTTTCTATATTTGCATGTGTTTTCTCAAACTGCAGTACTTTGAGCTCTCAGGGCCACCGTACATTTTTAACTGTGTAGAAATGTAGGTTGAAGAATACAAGATATAAATGTAATCCAATCATTAGAAGTGTAATTAAAGCAGGAATAACACCCCTACCCACACAATCTACAGCTCACACACACACACACACACACACACAAACAATAATAATAATAAAAGGCACATTAGATCCTCTATTGCAAATTTAAACAAACTTCCTTGCAATGCTTGTCATGTGATTTTTATAGGGTTGCAAATCAGCTGTTGCATTTACAACTAAAACGCAACAATGCATTTATCTTATCTGTATATTGTTTGTACTAAATTTAAGTTTTGGTTGGTTTGGACTGAATGAATCAAGCCACATGGGGGCTACACAATCGAAAACGCCACATTTTCTGAAAAATAAAAGGAAATATCGTGAGTTTATTTTACTACATTCATATTTACATGTAGTGTCTCAATGCAACTCAAATCAGTGTAGTTTACATCACCTTCATGTTTGTCTCCAGAGCCGAGAGAGACAGAAAACTCAGGTCTACAGTAACTATAGTCTGTGCAGGTTCGGTTTATTTGTTTTCTAACAGAGCACCAATCTCATCTGTGGAGTGATTTGGTGAGTTGTGCTGCCATATCTTTTAACCCAGACACCAGCATCAGCAGTAAAGGGAGGGATTTATGAAGGAGCAAAGACAGAGACATTACAGAGAAATGGGCGTTGGTGCCTTCGTTTGAGGGAGGAGCTGATGGCAGCGAAAGCGACGACGTCAAAGGCCGTGGCTCACAGAAGGAGAGGGTAAGAAGAAGGATGGGAAGGATGGAGGAGTGGAAAATACACTTAGATTACAGTGGGACGAGCGCGTGTGTGTGTGTGTGTGTGTGTGTGTGTGAGTTTTTGGATCAGTTTCAGGTCCTGCATCTCAATCCATTATGGATTAGTAGAGGGTTGGCCCTGTTTTTATTACGTATGGAATCCATCATTAATGGACATCTAGGGGACTTCATAGGTATTCAATGAGAAAGACATCAGTCCACTGTCAGCACTAACAGTGTTTGCCTCAGTGGCACTCAGTGTTGTGGAACCAGGAAATGGTGTTAAATTACTATTATTGGGACAAAGAGTGATACTGGGACTGAATTATGCCATTTATCACATGATGACATCAATGGGAACATATACCCGTTTAGCAGGGTGGGTGGAATTAACAGGACTGTGTGTGTGTGTGTGTGTGTGTGTGTGTGTGTGTGTGTGTGTGTGTGTGTGTACTGGACTAAATTTAAATCAGACTGACAGCTGTGCGCACACTGAAGGGACATAAAGGAAGGATGTCAGAGTAATTGATAATCATGATTAATTTCCTCAACTTAGAACACAAAAACACAATTTCCGTGTCACGTCATCCGTCCCAGAGTTCCTCTCACTGCACCTGTCAAGTTTACCGCATGTGAAATAGACAGTTGACAGTGTCAAAGGTTCACCACTACAATACTTTATAAATTTTATTTTTTTAAAATAAATGGGCACTTGATTTTAATAGCAGTTTGTCGTTTCAGAGTGAATCAATGTTTTCTGGCTGAAATTCACTGGCAGATTTTATTATTGGGAGTTTAATACTGTAGGTCCACAGGATTTCAGCGGACTGGTTTAAAAAAAAAAAAAACTGTAGTCAGTTACCTCAGTAGTAGCTTTTACTAATAAATTCAGTGCCAGTGTGTTTTAGAGTTTGCCTTTAACATAATGAGAATATTATGGTAATAAATGTAAAAAAAAAAATGTAGAAAAAAACAAATAAAGTACATTTAAATTATGCAGTTAAACCTCACAATTGACAGAGATCTTAATTAAACCGGCCTCAAACTAAACAGAGACAATGTGGACAGACAGACCTAGTCAAATGTGTGAAAAGGACGCGATCACTCACCAACTTCCCGCCTCTGAACATTGACATTTTAGTTTGATCGGCCCAAAGCAGGAATTAAATACAGGGGGCAGGAAAAAGATTCCTTTGTCAAAGTTGTGCATTGCTTTAAACATCAAGTGGCAAAAATGTTGAACTGACACAGCTGTGTAAATGTATGGATATAAATAAATGTACAAGAATGGGATGTGCCTGTTAGGATCAAACCACATTTTTTCATTTCAGTTCTTTCAAAAACGACCATTTCCCCATAAAGGAATTGAAAAACAAAAAGAGTTATGCATGTGGACACGCATGTGCAGGACGTCTGCTGAAGACTCCTACTGTTCAGTGCTGGGAAGAGGGAAAAACGAGATGACTTGCTTGTGGAAATCGTATTGATCGCGGCTCCGCTGAGGCAGAGTGGGGCTAAAAAACTAATAGAAAATAGCATCAGGCACTTTGAAAGAATGAGCTTGGCTAAAGCTTATCACGCCACGTTGTTACCTTTGAGGCGAGTGCACTTTGTGGCAACTCATACAGCGAGGACATGGAGGTTTTTCAATTATTCCAACCAATTTGGAATAATGTAACTGTGACCTGAAGCCGTTTACCATGAAGGCATTATTACAGGAGAAAGCAAAGACTGAGTGCAGATGGAGGCAAAATGCAGAGCAGGGTGTTTTTTTTACCCTTGGATTGCCCTAATTATACAGTGCATTGATTTTACAATGCATCCATGGATTGATTAGAAGAGACCTGCTCCTCCCCTAAGGAAGAAAAGAAGGGCTTCGCTCTCTGGTCTCCTGCCCACTTCTCCTTTTCTTTCATATTTTCTGCTTCCTATTCCTAGTCTGATCTATTTTTCATTCCCAGAATTCTTTTCACGGAATATCTTTTTGGTTGGACAGTTGCTCCAAAAGTAAAACCCCTGAATTCTGCACCTCCTTTACTTGAATTTAAATGTTTGATTTATAGTTTCCATAGTATTAACAGCAAGTGTGCCACACAGCGGACTACTCCTATTGATAGCAACACTGCACCAACAGACACAACTTGTATGTTTAGAATCCTTTACTTTCCTTCCTGAACTTAAGACTTGTCCATCAGTCACCAAGTTCATCTTAATTCAATAACTGGTGACAGAGTTACAGAGAGAGAGACACTGCGCAAAGCAGAAGGTTCGTAGTGGAAATAACTTTGCCACGTGTTGGTGAAAAGGACATAATTACTGAGCTCCTGGGCCACTTTGAGAGCTTCTGCAGAGCCTTTTTCTGCCAGGAAAACTGGTTCCAGAGTGGCACCAACTCTGCTGGTTTAGAACTAAGCACTGATTTGGTCAACGGCTGAGGGCAGGATCATTGTGAGCAGTGAGACCTATAACTAAAACTTTGTTGTAAAGATAAACTTGATGTATCCACTATGGCACGTGCGACATTTTTAACACCACTTCTCTCCTAACTTAATATAACGCTGAAGTCTTTGTGCCTAGGATGAACTGCATTTTACCCTCAACTTGAACTTACCTGGAAGATCTAACCTTAACGTAAAGTTGTTCCCATGCATCAATTAGTGGCTCTCCTGGGACGTCCAATGATGTGATATGATTTATAAAGATGTGCATCACATAGTATTGTGATGCCGAAGGATGGAAGAAGGGGCTCTGACACCTTTTGACATTTTGGGCGGCTTCATGATGTGGAGCTCTGGGATGAGATCATGTTGGTGATCTTTGTTCTTGGGGGTCACTGTAGACACAAAAGCTAAAGTGTAGAAATGCGTGTTGTTATTGTTAGAATTATGCACAAAGACATCAAGGTGGAGCTTAGACACTAATTAAGATTAAGATTAGTTGCAGATTGCCTTAAAAATCACCTGCATTAACAGATGATGTGTCACATGAGATTCTGCACATTACAAAAAACAGCAACATTAGTAGTTTCACACTGGACCCATTCTTTGCTTTGCTGAGCCATGCAAACTTCTGTGGGTCTAAATTCTAGGTGGCGCTAATATGTTCACTGCTGCTGGCACTTTGCTAAACAGAAATATCCTTGTCTTCTGTCTTCTCCCTTCTCCTCATTTCTTTGTCACACCTATGTCTCCGTCAGACATAAAAGAAACCATCCTACAACGAAAGACAGAAATGCAAAAGATCACTGCGTTTATCTTATAATGAATTGATGAATATGGCCAGACAGTCGGATTGGAAGGATCGGTTGGCTAGGGCAAGAGGGGTAAATCAGAAAAAAAAAAAGAAATAGCAGTGTGGGAATGGAGAGAGAAGAGTGTTTAAAAATCAATTACACAGTAAATATGACACGAGTCAGCAACGACGCCCTCAGGGGAACCAAGGAAATATGTTCCTGCCTGCATGTCGGTAAATCTGTTCCTTCTACAAATGAATAACTAATTTTATGTACAGGGGTGAGGAAAAAAAAGCCCACACCCTGTGTGTGAGAGAGTGTGTGCACGCTGCTTATGTAAACAAGCTACTGTATAACTCCCCTGGGAAAGTATTATTAATTGATGAAGTAGAGTGAAGGAAGTTTTCGTTCCGTGCAGAGAGGGGGGCACAGACCCAGGCTTACCTCTGATCTTCGGGCATGTCAGCAGGTCGGTGATCCAAAGGAAAACACTGCAGCAGCCGACGCTTTGAACCAGGCTCACATTGACCCGAGGAGGCTGAGAGAGGACAGGGAGGAAAGATGAGAGGAAGAACAGAAAAAAAAACCCAATATGTGAGTGATGTGGAAACAGAGCATTATGGGAGATAATGTGACGTAAAAGGACGAGGGTTACAAATAAATATGTATTTATGTTTATTCTGACCCCAACGGAGATTTTGTAAAATTGAAACGTGAGCGTAAAATTATCTCAGCGTGTGCAGCATCAGCTCCCTATATGTTCAGTACAGTGGTGCATTCAGGGACCCGTCACACAACACGCAATGACTCCGGTCACACACAGACACAGACACGAAATGGAAGAATATATTCAACGCCCATTTTGGGCGAATAATGAGGAACACGACACTGCAGCTGCACTGAATAAAACTTTAAAAATGATCTTTTCGCTACTTTAGACTGACAAATGAAAATTCAGGCTAAAACATCTTCTGTGTGCACAAGCTGAATCAAGAGGTTGATACCACTTTCTGTGCATGGAAAAAAAAGAGCAAAGAGACACTTAACTTAGACTGAAACTACTTGGAAACATCTGCAGAAGCCTGGTTTTGTCCAGTGGTACGTACCTGCACGTTATTCTTCTTTCATTCAGATTATACCGTTAAATAGGGGCGTGAGAAAAACTGCCATTGCCATCTATTTTTCTAAAGTGTACGTTGATTGGGCTAAAAGCTGCACTACATGGCCAGACACACCCACAGAAACACAGCGACAGTCACTTCCCTCTCTCTCTCTCTTCATTTCTTCCTCCATTTTGACCAGCTCTGCACTTCCCCAGCAGCCGTCTTCTCGGTGGCTAGGTTGGCTTGGCAGGCCATCAGTATTGGGTCCGGGCCCTAATGAAGAGCATTGATCCTTGTTGGGTTTTGTGCAGGCTTTAGTGGCCACGTTGAGATGTTAATAAGCCTGGCCTTATTCCGGAGATGCTTTAATTAGCCTGTTGAAAATGTGCTTACGGAGCGCACTGTCACTCTGGCGTGGCACGCATTGCCGGGCATGCACACGCACACACACACACACACAGTACAGTAGCGGTTGCACAAAAGCAAATGAAGGCAAGGGCAGCGGCACACATTCACTCTAACACACTCACAGTCCGTCATTTCATGGACCACTAAGACGGCGCTCAAAACAACATTCTCCATTTATTCAATTAATAGTTTCATTAGCGAGTCAGATGATGGGAATTTCATTTGCCTTCACTGTGCTGCATGTAGACAGTACGTTTATGCTTTGCCACCATCGCCATCATGTCTTGTCTGCTTCTAACTTTGGGTGAGGGGCTGACACACACTTATATGTCGCTTATAATACCATCAGTGGTCGGGTTATAATGAGGAAAACGTTAAAGTGTTTTTCCCCCAAAACACAAGTCTTGTGAGCCATTATTGGTATATAAGTTATCAGTGAGTTTACTTCCGGAACTAATCATTAAAAAAATAAATGAATTTATGTTTGAAAAAAAAATAAAACACAGTACACAACCACATTTCACAGCATAAACATCCATTTTACTGAAATGCTGCTTTGTTTGTTTGTTTGTTTCGAGTAATCAGGAAATTAACAGTATATCTTTGAACATGAACTGCCTCATTTATTAACAAATCTTATTAACAAATATTAACCCCCCCCCCCCCCCCCCCCCCTCAGCAAATACTCTGCTAGTCTGCCAGTCTACCAGTGTATTTGAGTGTAAGATGAAGGGACACTGAGCCTTTGAGAGCGATTGTTTAATTACTTCAGCGTCTTACAGAAAAATCAAAAGCACAAACATGATCCCTGAGGTACAACAGAGAGAAAGAATGAAGAATGAAGAGGGGAGAAGCTCATTCTGCGCTCAAGACAGGAATAAAAGTATGTTGTTCCTTGGTCTAAACAAAAAGGTGACATGTAGGTCGTGTAGGTCACAGTCACTAAATATGGGTGAGTGAAAGAGATCAATAACTGAACGTGTTTAAAAAGTTTAATATTTTTATTCTAAAAAACAGCTGTCTCACCTTTTCCGTAAGGTCTTCTGAAGTGACAGATAGTGATTAATATTTTGCACGATGCCAATTAAAAGTGTATTCAGTCATATTGTAGCAGAGTTAAACAAGTTTAAAAAGCTCTTTAAGAATTAAAAAGGTTTTCACAGCAGCAGCAGCCCACAGCACTGCAGCCATGGTCTCATCACATAAAAGCCAGAGGAAATCCCAGCAGGGATCAATGAGTTGAGGCATTTTTTTAACTGAAAACACAGAGTCTGCTGGCTGCAGAGTGACTGAGCGGCATGAGCGTATTCAGTTTGGACAATGGAAAGTCTGCTGTTTTGCAAAAAGAATGATGGCGTGCGCGTCCTTGTGGTCAGGTCTGATCATTGTGGTCACGGCTGCACCAAGACCAGCAGCAGAGCACAGAAGGGAGTGGCATGTGTCAGCTGTTTCACATTGTCACGACTGTCATGGTGATAGGTTGGACGTCCTCACTGAGCTAAAAGAAAGTGAACGTGTAGTCCAGATTCATCAGGAGGTCAGTGATAATGTTAATGCTCAGTGTCTACTGGATGAGTAAATGGGTAAAATGGTCATAAAGCAAGAAAACATCAGCGTTTACAGCCTGGTTTGCAGGCCTCAACTTGCAAATGTCAACTACCGTTTAAAAAACAGCAAAAAATAAAAAATAAAATCTTTCGAGTCAGATTTTAACTGTTAAGCTGTAACTACAACACGGGAATACATGAGGGATTTGTTTAAGGTCCATGAATGTTACATGTAGACCAGCTGCTGTGCTGCAATGCTGTCCGACAGGAGGGAGATGTGAGGGGGTGGACACTCAAACGGGTCACTTTCAGAACATAAGGACATTTTATGCAGAGCCGATGGTAGTTGCCTCTCAACTTCAGGACACTGGCTTTTTAGGAAGACGAAGCGAGCAAATCGATTTTCCCCACATGGGATTTACAAACAACCATTAACATTAGAATTTCAAGGACCCTCCCTTTTTGTATTTTCATTATACTTTATAATTGCTGGTCTGTTTAGGTCTTGATATGCTGACCTCAGTGCTGCCTGAGAATAGCTTCCTGGGCAGGACCCCTAGAGCCACATTCTAATAAACAGCATGGGGATGTCTAGGACAAAAATGCATGCAAACCTCCTGTCTGTCTTCTTCTCTCTCTCTCTCTCTCTCTCTCTCGCTCTCTCACACACATTCCCTCTGTCTCTCAGCCTTTATAACAAGCTCAAATTTCCCTCATGCAGAAACTCCCCGTAGTGAAAAACAGCTTTGGACAGCAAACCTGAACGGCCACGGGCGGCAAGGACACGCTGCTCAAAATTCGATGAAGCATTTATTAATAGACAGTGAGTTTGTCTATGTATGCACTGTGTAACATGCCTGTACATAAAATGCTTACGAATCTTGGAGGGTTGTAGCTGTAACCCAAAATAAAAAATAAAATAAATATGATTACATGTAATAATAAATGATATTTTGCTTAATGTAGTAGATTTCCGGGATAAAAAATGCACTTAATTTTTTTGTCTTTTCACCTCCACCACACACACACACACACACACACACCTGCACACCTCTACCTGAGTGGGTCTCGTGCTGCCTCGGAGGCACACTTAGTGGCTGCGTGTGGATTTGATGAGAAGGGCCTTTTGCTTTATTTAGTGAAGTGCTGCGTAATGTGATTATGGTCGGCGTGCATCCTGTTCTCTCTCACATTGGAGAACACACTGGGAGCTATTACCCAAGTCCCCGATGACCGAGCTCCACCCGGAGAGAGACCTGGAAGAGACGAGGAACGATTCACCCCGAAGTCAGATTTGTAACATGTAATCTGCAGATTTTATAGTGTGTATTTTCTGCAGCTGGGGGACAATATGCCAAACAGTCTTCTTTCAGGCATTACTGATCATCAGTCACTGTCCCACAGAGGTCACATTTACCCGGAAATTGCCAGTCAGCGGAATTGACGTCCACAGCCAATGAGGAGGGAGCATTACGAATTATTAAAAAGGCCACAAAGCTCAGCGGTGTGATATGTTGCCATTCACACTCAAAATTTCACAGTAAAACCAAAATGACAGGCTGCTTTTACAAGCGGAAGACTCACCGTAGTGTTCGAGCAGTATTCTTTCAGTGCTCTTTTGCGTCATGTGAGCCTTCACAGATTTATTTTCAGATTTTAATTGTGTGTTTCATGTGACAGCTGTCACATTGTCATCCTTTACAAAAATAAAAAATAAAAAAAAGGTTTGTAAAGTAGTGTCTTTGCCTGGTTAAATGAAGGTTAAGTCAAATATAAAAGTGCACATTGTGCTTCTATGACTTTGGTTCCACGCCCGCTTTTCTTGCAGGAGCTCCAGTTTGTGAATTCAGTTCGATGAGGAAAACTGTGCGTGCAGCTAATTTCAGCAGGCATTGTTTCAAAGTGAGCAGGTGGCCCGCTGTAGGAGGAAATCTACAGAAGTGGGGGATCAGGACGATGAATCCAGAAGAGCTCCTGTGACTTGACTGCGGTTTCTCAGCCTACAGACGCAGTGCAGGGATCGGTCACAGCCACTGATAAGTACGTCCATGCTGCCCCCTTCTGCCGCTTGTCTGAACACCAGCTGCTGCACACCACACACAACAACACATGAAAACAAATAGTAACTTTGTTTTATGATTACTCGTTTTCAATTCACTGTTTAAAGATTCCATATGAAAGGCGTTAAGATTAGGTAGTGATTCATAAAGCTAAAGCAATTTGCCGAAAATTTAAAAAAAAAATTTAAAATGAAATTTTAACTTTAGGAGCCAGGGACCAAAGTTCCAGTGAGTGGAATTTGTTGGCAACAATACAGCCTTAAATATAATTTCATCAACTTCCACCTGAGAGAAGGTCCAGTCTAGTAAATTGCCCGCTGGTTTGTTTATTGTGTGTGTGTGTGTGTGTGTGTGTGTGTGTTCTGAAAAACTATTTCCCTTTAGTATAATAAGTTGAAGTAAAGCTATAAAACCTGAGCACGTATTTCAAGTGTAGGATGCTAAATGGTTTCTGGCCCTGAACGGAAGTAAAGTTTGTGTCTATAAGGTTGTGCGCCGTGTTCTCTGCGCATGCTGGGAAATGAGGCACCAAGACCCAAAGAGCAAACGTTACCCGACACCCTGACCCCATCCTTACTCATCCTACCCCGAATCTAATGGTCACCTGATATTGATTCATTTTCTGTTGTTTAGGTTTCGTGTCCGCGGACTCTGCACGATCCAAAGCCGACCGTTTCCCTTTTAATCGATTGTCCACATTCGTGTTTGTGTGTTCAGGTGATAAGAGAACACAACGGTCAGCATAAATTGCCCAGGTAACGCTGATGCAGGTGATAGCTCTTGCATAACCTCAGCTAATGATTAGAGGGTGTCTCCACAAACAGGACAAAACTCTTAACACAGAGTTTTTTCCACTTGTGAAGATCATTTCTTGCAGTTTATTCCATCTCTTGCAGCCTTTTTCTTCTTCCTCTTCTTCCCTTTTTAAATAGAATGCTTACATTTAGCGTCACAGATACAGTAGCTCCAAAATACTGGAGGAGTCCAAATGGTTTAAATGTGGTTTTGCTGAGGTCGGTCAGGCTGCTGCAGGTATTTCCCAGTTCACTATCAGCTCTGTGTGTTTCTATGTTATACATATAAATGCATGTTGCCAATTCGCACAATGTCCAAAGGCTGTTTGAGGATTAAGATTTGGTTTAGGGTTTGGTTCAAGTTATAAATTGGGTGCGGTGGGTTATTAGTTAGTGCTCTCACAACTATAGAAACACAAGTGTGTGTGTGTGTACAGTGTGAGTTTGGATTGTGTGGCCTGTTGTACTGCACACGCTGCTCAGTCTTTGCTTAAGTGAACTGCTTGCATGTCTTTGAAGATCTGAGACTAACTAAGTGGGTAAATTGCTGAGTCTTGTCTTTTGGACAGCTGTGTTTGTTTTGTGCTGATTACAGCCTTAGGCCAGTCTGGACAGTATTGGGTAAGGTTCAGGTAGAGACGATAGTCCAAACATTAGAAAGGAACGTGGAACAGAGAGAATATTAAAATCCCTGAAAGTTTGATTTGATTGCAGAGATGCACTGGAAACCTGAATTTGTCTAAATATTCCCAGAGGAGTTGTATGAGAAAATGACAATGTCCAAACATTAAATAGCCTTTACTCCTGTGTCTGTGTTGTCCAACAGAGCCCATATTTCGATCAAGTGACTAGTGCTGCCAATTAAAGGCTGCAGCTTCACAGCACACTGTGTGTCTCGCCCTCGCCGACCCAGACTCATCGAAGAGCACATATTCCCTCACACGAAGAAATTAAAAAGCCCGAGCAAGCGGTGGCTGCTATTCACGCGACGGCCGCCTTTGCAGCAAGACACTGCCCACAGAGCTGCCACACATTTCATCACTGCATGGAAACGAAAGGCTCAACTTTATCCTAATATGGTCTGATGCACGTCAGCTAGAGGCCGACGAAAACCGAGCTTACACTAAGGAATCAAAGTCTATAAAAAAATCATCAACCAAAAGGGGGAAAAGCTGTTGTTATCGTTATGGTCTCAGTTCCACACAAACTGATGATGATGCAAATTGTTTGAGAGTCTGGCGGTGGTTCAGAAACCAAGATGAAAATAATTAAAACTGGTGACTATGACAAAGCTATAAGACCCCTACATTGAATCTGGATACAGAATGTAGAAGGGGAAAGAAAACAATTAGATAAAACTCTGACCCCATCCGCACGAAGCAACTTTACGCCTATTGCCATTTCATTTCACCTCATTCGTCACTCAATGTCATTTTTCTACAGACCATACCCACCTATAATCAGTACAATGGACTTAACCTTCTTTAAGAAGATCGGGGACGTTGGCACAGTTTGTGGAAATGGTGGACTTAAATGCTGGTCTTACTCTAGGCCATAGTTTTAATCCTTCTGGACAGAAAGCAGACATCGCTGAGATCATAAAGCCGTGAAGATGCAACATACTACTAGATAACTGGGGGGGGGGGGGGGGGGGGGGGAGGGACTAAGCAACCGAATCAAAGGATTTTGAAAGGAGCATGGAGAAAGGTAGCTGGTTATCCATCCCCATTCTTCTGCCCGATCAGTTGCTTCTCCAAGTGGAGAGCTGAACCTGCAGGGAGGGAAAGAGGGGAACATGGAAAAGAGCGGGAGGTACAAGAAGGGAGTGTTGGTAAAACAAGAAAACAGTCAGTGCAAGTGTTCACCTGGCTATTATACCTGCTCTGAAGCAAGCAGGGAGACAGACAAACGTGTGCAGTGGCATTTACTCAAGATAAGAGGAGGTGTGATACAGACACCTGAGATATATAGGGACCTGCCCCTCTACGGTTTGGTCTCCCAGGCACTTCAGGCCGTGCAGGTGTGGGGCTGTTGTTCTACTCTGGCTGAACACATCGGTCTGTCTGAAGTTCAACCGTAACCACAGTCTGCAAGGAAAGTGGATGTAAACTGTGTGTGGTTAGTGTAGCGAAAGTCAGGATGGTTACAATATCTAAAGCTAGATTTTATTAGAAAGAATGAATCTAGTGAAAAAGTGCATTGTGACATGCGCAGCAAGTCCTTCAACTTTTACACCCACAGATGTTGGTACCCACAGTCCCATAGGGATCAAAAGTTTGTTGAAATGGCGCCGCCACGTAACAAGGCGGGCGTCTGGTGAAGGTGCTTCCCTACAACAATGGTGGATACCATCTGTTACAATGGAGCCGAAATGGTGCCAGGTTTACATTTGTTTTTTGCTCTAAACACCCAATTATGCGAGATTTTAAAATGCGCAAACTTTTTGGTTCGGATTAGTCACTAAAGATGTTAGTGAAGAAGCTGCAGTCTGTCTTAAAAGTCTGTACATCCTTAACATCGCATCCTGTGGCACGTGATGTTACATTAAGAATGAACTCATTTCATGTGACTGTCAGACTGGACTCAAACCCCGGGTCCCCTGTGTGAGGGTCCTGTGTTTTGGGAACAGTCCACTACACCAACCTTCCTCCTGACAAACCTCTAAATAACACATCAGCGTCACACTGCCCCTCGCTAAGGTCAAGCAGCAAGACGCATGTCTTCATTTTTTGCAGGTGATACAAAGGTGCCCAGGACAGTTCTGTAATGAGACGGTCAGAGTTTTTAAATTACACTTTCCTAATGTTTTACATAAACAGACAAAGGGAAAGTCATGTTCCCTGGTGGCGTCTAACCTGTGTGTGAACAGTGGACTAGTGAACGCTGAAGAGAACTCCACCCAACACTGTTTCCTGTAGGTGACCATATCAGTGAAAACCCTACTGTTAATTGTGAGGATGCTCTGTGTCCATTAGGTTTCTGAAAGTGCAAATGGTTAAAGCCACCCTGTGAAAATAAATTAATAAATAAGCACACGCTAAAGAGTCATAACAACTTACACATTCGTCATAACTTCATCACACTAGATGAGGCAAGATTACGTAGTGAATTAGCGAATGGGTTTTATGGCTACTGAACTTCAACCTAATGCAACAATAAATGATAAAACATTGCAGCTCAAGTGAAGAAGAGTCATAAAGGCAACAAACTGACTCAGAAATGACACAGCAGAAAGCAAGCCGGGGGTTCGTTTGGACCAAACCTGTAGCAAACTCCCACGTGTACCAAGTTGAGCAAGGGTGTGTTTAATCGCTCATTGTTTCCTCAAAAAGAAGAGTTGAATTATCGTGATAGTGCATCTTTTAAAAGTGACAGCTCTCCCACACATACAGTACAACCCAACTGCTCCCGATGCCAGCGATGCCCGTTTGCCCGCAGCCTGTGTGACAGCTGGTTGTGAGGCTTCTTGTTGTGCGAATGAGCCACAGATAAATGATCTGTGTAAATTGGGCTTTTATGGGACTGTGGGGGAAGATGCTTCACACACTGTTTAGCTCGTCATCGCTGTTTGGTCAAAAAAAGGCCCATTCTGCAGGAGATTAAGTCGAAGAACAGTAAGTCAACATAACAAGGTACTGTATGACTGAGCCCAGACAGAGAAAATGTACACAGTGTTGATCAAGTGATGTAAGCACACAGTAATGTCAGCAATTTGAGCTTCGGCAATGTTGTACAACCCTGTCTCCAAAAGCGAAAGGACACCGTTAAACGTAAAGAAAAAAACATGCTCAGTTTTTACTTAATACCAACAACACTTTATTGCCGATGTTATATTTTGTGCATCAGAGCATTAGGACAAATGGAACAAATGAATAAATAAATAAAAATTGCTGAGCCTGACTCAGTGAGTGGACATCGTCAGGACATTTGAGGAGATTCAGTTTGTCTTTTTTTTAAATGTGATAACACACTGCTGCAAAATCTACTGTGCTACCACAAAAATGACAATGTACTCTATGTTTCCTGATACTGCTCTAATTGAAACGATGGCATTCTACTGAACGATGATCATATTGTGTTGTGGCCATATATTCCTTTGGCCCTGCTGAACCCAGCAGTAGCAGCAGCCATCCAGATAGGCTCTGACAGGCTGAAATGAAACACGCAGATAGGGAAGTGGCAGGCAGGCAGACAGGAGCCAGTCTCTCATGGACGCTGGAGATTAGACTGACTCCTACTTCACATTCCCCAGTGAGCAGAGCACCAGGGGTGTGTGTTCCAGCCCCTTAGATCCTCTCTGCCCCGCTATCTGCACCCTGTGTACACAGACATGTTTCTGGAAGGAGTCTACTGAGGCTGAGCTGTAAAAGTAGAGAAGAAAGTTCACGTTTTGGCATGATCTGACCACAGCACAGTAAAGAGGAGGGGTCTCCCCCCCCACCCCCCGCCCGCCCAACGGCACGGCTTCAAAAGGCTGCAGTGGTCTGCTGGAGGTCTGTCTGAGAAAATCTCGTGGCAGCAAACTAAGATTAATTTGAAATAATGGAGCATCTATCACGGGAGCAATTTAGCTCCTGTATAAGTTATCAGCTTTGCAGACATGAACAGATTGGAGATGATGCCATTCTCATGATGCAAGTGCCACTCAAATATGTTTTTTGAATTTCTGTTTTACAAACAGTAGCATTAACTTTCAGAAGTTCCACACAGAATGAGAAACAAAAGAAAACCAAAAAAAAAAAAAAAAACAGAAGAAGAAACATTTACAAACATGTTCTAGAACAACATTCCTAATGCACATGTTGCTCGTTTCCAACTGATTGCTTTACAGAAATACTTTTTTGACACACACAAGCTTCTGGCTGGGGGGCGGGAGGATGAGTAGTTCTTTAAGGTTGTCTGGTAATTTATCAATCAACTAAATTGCTGTGAAACATTAAATCACACAAGCAGCAAATGAAATTAACACATAATATATTGATGCAATATAGGATTCAAACATAGCTGCATGTCAAAGTATCATCACACCTTCCTAAGAATTACATTCCTCTGCATCTACACTGCAAACAGAAATATTCTGTAGTGTAATGAGAGAACAATTTTGTTCCGATACAACATATTTTTTAATGTTTTAAGCACTATATCCATTGCTGGAAACTGGGGGGTTTCTATCAATATAAATAATAAATCTACTACAAGTGTTCACCTTATTATCAGAAGAAACACTAAGACTGTATTTTTATTATCAGTACAAAAGTTTCCATCCCCCTTGATTAATCCAATATTAACTTGAATTCATTTCTCATTTAGAAACCTTTTTTATTAGCTGAAGATGAATTACATATTATGTTAATTTTTAAAAAAAATCCTTGTGTCTTTTTGGAATCTGTCTGGAATATTATTAAATTAATCAAAACAAACAAAATGGGCAAATATAAACAACTGATTACTGAATGGGCTCACTGGGCACAGGCCCCGGGTCTCAGCGAGCCCATGGGCCGGAGCCTCTGTGTGTTAAAGCTTCACAGAACTGTTTAAAGATCACAAATGTCCACAACGAGATACAAACCAGCTGAAGAGTAAAAGATTAAAATGGCCAAAATGGACACGAAACAACCCAAATTTATGTGATACACTCATTTGTACTAGCTTGTGTCTCTGTCAGTCGGAGGGTCCTGTATAAAAAGAGGGGGGACCCATTTTCTCATAGTTTGACTATGAGTGCGTGGGAACTTTGGTTAGGAACAGAAAAAGATTGTAGATGTGTTTAAGCCCAAATACATATACTGTGTGAAGCGACTGTAGACCTCAATGGTTTTCTATTCCCAAACGACTTCTGAGACCCTTAACACAGCTATAAAAAAAAATTAAAATTAATGCTGTGGTCAGAAAAAAACAAAAAAAAAATGTTGTACTGCAAAACATTTTAGTGGACAAAATATCACCCGGAAACCTTCTTTGTGCATCTCGGCTCCAGATTCACAAACACACACCGACCCACAAATCACATTCTTAGACCTAAGAACCAAGCTCCACAAAGCCCTTCCACCCCACCCCAGGACCCCAGGAGAAATGCGGCTCTGACCCGCATTGTGAGCCGCCGCTGAAACTGGAATCAGCAGTGGCGATAGCTGGTATCTGAGCTTCCCTCCTGTCTGAGTGTCGGCTCCTCATGTTAACCCTGCTGTGCACAGTCACCGGTGGTATCAGGGCTATTCCAGCATGTCTTCACTAACTGCTCGTTATGGTTTGGGGTTGCATCGAGTTGATAACGCTTTCTCTGTGATGAATGAAGGCTGGAGCGATCTTATCTGGAGGGATCATGGCATCAATTTGCACCACTGTCAAGAAATTAGAGAAAAACTCCTCCGAAACAAGAGCGACAGCACACTCGCACAAACACACAGCTTTAGCTCGTTCCCTCATAGACAATAAATACCTTTGGAAAATTCCTAACTTATCTTGCAGGCATGTGTATGTAAAATGAACAGAGGTTGAAATTCCATTCCGGTCCAAAGAATGCAGCGGTAAAGGACAGTGGCGTCACATTAGAGGGTGATCAAAGCCAAAAGGCATTTCTGTCCACACACACACACACACACACACACACACACAATGCCTCCCTGGTGGATAGGTCTATCAGACAGGCCACGGAAACATTACCAAAAACTGACATAAACAGAAGACACGCAGCCTGCAATGGGACGGCACTGAATTTGCAGATCTGACTTTTTATTGACATAACCACAGACTGACCGGGGGGAGCTGTAATAGTGCCACGCCATCCGAGCCATGTGGAGCACCATGATGGAGCGTGCGAACGAGGCTGTGGTGGAGCAAACCCTCACCAGTCACCTCATTCATAAGGTTGCTATCTGACTCCCGTACTGAGAGATGAGAATTACTCCATGTGCTAAACCATCTCGTTGGCTTTTTCTCCGGGGTGAAAGATGAGGGGGGCTACAGCATGTGGTGCACGCAAGACGAAAAATTCAAAAAAAACAAAACAATTGAAAGCCCTTTGCATTGTGACTGAGGGGGAGATCAGATGAGTTTAAATATTTGCGATTTAATTTCTTTTCAGAAGTTTCACAACATCTTTTTAGTTAAAATGGATTTTTTTGCCATGTCACGTCATTTGTCTTACTGTAAAAGTGGAATTACGGCCAAGAACGTTGCTTATGAGTTGCAGAGAGAGACGCATGGTAGAGACCCAACATTGTAACTTTTGCATTTCTGTTAACATAACTAAAGAAGACACTGGCCTCTCGTGGCCGTCCCAAGTACATAAATACATACTTTGTACAATTTGAAATGTTTTAAATTCATTTGGTACATCTGAGTCATCCTTAATTTTTGAAACACCGAGTGCATTTCCCAAGCCAGTTTGTACAAGCTGCAAGACACCGCGGATTACTGGCCAAAGCCTTCGCTTATCACTGAAGAGTAAATATTTGTGTCACGAACATGTCAGTGCCATTAGCGCCATAATAATAATCAATATCAAATACAGACATCATCGAAAAAAAAAAAAAAGAGAAAGAATAACTTTACGACAGAACTGCCATGGCTGATCCGACCCAAGACGTTCGTTTCTTGCATGAAACATTTCTACACCATCGCATTTCTTAAAATTACATTATTTATAATTGTGTCTTCAGGAAGCTTTAACCGCTGCTCAACAGGCTTTTCCTGTTAAGTAATTATCAGAGCAGTGCTACAGCACAAAGCCAGCCGAGGAGGGAAACGCCCGGCAACAGGGAGGCCTACAGGGTGAAAGTGTGGCAATTAAGATTTAGGAAGGTAAACGGTGAATGTCCTGCACTTACATAGAGCTTTTCTACTTCCTATTCACCCGTGAAGGACCCCAGTCCTTCTGCCAGGAGTTCGATGAGATGACACACTGCTCATCAGAGCAGGTGACAGTTGGCGTTGGCTGGCATGAGACTGGGTGTAGTGGCAATATTGTAGGCAAGATCACAGGTTTCTCTGTTTCATTTTGAAATACTTGTATAATGTTTGAGAGAATCATTGGCCTCCTTTACAAATTCTTTCCTTAGAATTTTTAAATTTAAATTTAAATTTAATAAAAAAATTTAAATTTAATAAACACAGATTATCTGTAACACTTAATGGCTTGTGTTAAAAAAAAAACCTAATCAATAGAGTGTCAGTCAAACAAAATGGCCGTTGTAAATTTTAAATGTACTTATGTGTGATGTGGGAGAAGAACATGTAAAATATCCCTCAGCCACTTGGAGGTGGGTTTGCTGCAGCAGCCTCAGCATCCCTACTTCCGGTGTCGCTGAGAGCAGCTCACTGAATGTCCCGTTCAGCATATGTGAACAATCCAGTGGTCTGAAGAGCTTCCACCTGTGCAATGAGGTGTTCAGAGGAAGGGGCGGGGACAGAGGGGTGGCTTTGGTGGCACTGGCCACCAGGTGCCACCCCCTGCCAGAGTGACAAGGTGGTAGGTACCTGCTGAAGAACTTTCAGCACAAAAACTCCTGAAGCTGAAATAAATCATTCTAAATAGATAAAAAGATAAAATTGTATTATTATGAAGATTTAAGATGGTTATCGTTTTTGTTTTTTGGTTTTTTGGTTTTTTTTTGTCACAATACAATTTCTTCCCAAATGCTTATTTGGTTATGACTATTTAGAATTACAAACGGTAGATAACCTATGTATTTATACAACGTTTCTGACACTGAACAAACACTTTTAACACACCATCCAGTCTATTTAGCATTTATAAAAAAGTTTTAAACCGTTTAAATCGTTTGCTAAATGTGCCGCCACATTTTAAGCACGTGCCCCAGTTTGGACACCCCAACAAAACATGTCTGTACACATGCTTATGGTCTACAGATATGACATAAACAGGTGGTTAGTGTCTATAATCGGTGACAGGTCTGCCACTGACTACATGATAAAAATCCAGCAGTAACAATATGAGCATGTGTTGTAACAACAAAAATGTGATTGAGGGACATTTACTTCATTGTAACAAATTGCCTGTAGAATTTAAAGTAATTACCTGCCAAAAACCAAAGTTGCCAAAAATGTCTTGTAAAATTTGCCCTTAATTATTGTCGAGGGAATTACAGTATACAACTGCATATTACAGGCTTTTATTGTATTTAAAATTACAGTAATATATTGTTTTCCTACAGAAAAAAAAGCAATAATTATAATCCAGTTCACAACTTTTTGTTGGATTCTCATAAAATTACAAAAAATTACCTGGTGACTTAAGTCGCCAGCAAATAGCTGTTAAACAATAAGTTGTTGTAAAATGTTTTTACTGGTCATTGTTGCTTTTACAATGCTCAGAAATGTTTTCAATGACACTTTAGTGCAAAAGTAATCCAAAATTGATATTGCAAAAACATATATATACATATATTGGCTTTAAGAACTTGAGTCCTCATCTTTATGACTTATGCACAAAGCTGTTAGAGTTCACTTGCCTGAAGAGAAACGACACACAAAGATTGACTGTTGTTTTCGTTCCCACTTCCCACGCTGACCCACTGGTTGCACTGGTTCCAAAGAAATATCTGAAAATCACACAATTACACAAGAAGAAAGTTCAGTGACCGAAGTGATCACAGCTATTCTACGTGAGAGCAAAATCCCTACAAGACAAAGTAATCATCTGCCCGTACAGGACAAAAGCTGGGCCGTCCAAGCTGAAGCAGGAAGTAGCTCTGCAATACAGTGAGTAATACAATGGAAGGGATCATTTGAATTTCTTATCACAAGATTGTCGGAGTTACTAACCAATGACTGATGGAGTTTTATCAACCTAAACTCTGGTTGGAAGAACAACAGCAGCATCAAACAACATACAATTTAGGACTACAAATATTGTTGTCATGGTTCAAATGTCCTTCCGCTGTTGCTTGGACTGTTTATGTCCATTTTAAAATATCTGTCCCTCATTTTATAGCTGGTTTCATTTTAGGGTTCGGTTTAGTTTGTTTCTTTAATGAGACTTTTTTTTTCCTTGTCTCCTCTATTCACTCTGAGATATGAAGCATCTCTGTTTTAAACATGCGACAGAGCATAAAGCTGCACTGTCACGGGCAGTGGGGACACAGGTCATGTTGACCTAAACGGTTTAAGTGCAGCTGAAATGAAAAGAAGTTTTGACCTACAGGCCTGAGTCATAACCTGGGAGCGAAGGGCTGCTTCATCTGCTCAAAGCTACAAACAAACGGTGGAGGAAAGGATGGGGAGGCTGTGGTGGACTCGGTTCTCTGTCTGCAGGTCGGACTGTGGCTGTAGGAGGCCGCAGGCCTCCACTGCTCGCACGGTCTCCTCTCTGTCCAATAACTGCAGATGTCCTCCCCTCAGTCACCTCTGTCCACTAAACGCTCCCAGACAGTATGAACTAGTCTTTGCCCTGTTACTGACCAAGCAGCGGCTTCACTCTGCAGTGTCGCTGGGGTCATCACACTTGATTGTACGATGTGTGATTATGCTGTTAGAAACTCTAATTGTTTTTGTTTTGGGTTTTTTTTTTTTACCCATGATGCATTGCGATATACAGATCGACAGAACAAGGAGTGATTGTAAAATCCCAGCAATTTGTTAGAGCGTTCACAAACTTCCCAAATCCCGTAATAAGTGAAAAAAACGTGCTGTGCAACAGTTTTGCAAAGTCCGTACATCCTCCTGTTGATTGGCTCTCGTTCGTGTCCGACGCCAGACCTTCGATCTGATTCCTATCACCAATGTGACTCACGAGCGGAGGCGAGAGGCGCACGTGTTGTTTGTGTGCGGAAGAGATTTCACAGTCAGTGCTGAGGACTTTCCCGGAGCACAGCGACGCGACTCGGGGTCGCCGTGCTCAGGATGCCCTGCATTTGGAATGAGGTTTTACACGGTGTGATGAGCTTGGTCCTGAGCAGAGGTTTTATTGCACATTGTGAAATCACAATCTGAATTCGAAATGTTTCCCTCCCCATGATCGAAATGAGCCACAGGGTATGAACAACTGAAACGGGCTCAGTTCTGGGGTCTAGGTCTGTTGTGTGGGTGACGAAGTTCCAATTACGATTAGAAAAGAGGCCCAGGATAAGAAGTCGGCCTTATCTTAATGACACGGGAGTTACCTGTGCAGAAATACATATTGTTATTGGAGAAGATGTTTGCTGGGTCGCGTGGAAGTATCTCAGGCATGCATATATATACTAATATATGAGAATAATTTCCTTTTTATAAAACTAACATGGCAACTTTCGAACGTTTTACATTCACTTTTACTCATGAGTAGGAAAGTCAAATGATCAAAATAAAACATAAATAGTTAGCATATTAGTTTATTTATCCAAACTGAAATAACTGTAAAAAGTGTTTATGTTTTCCTAATATTTGACATATTAATAAGACTAGTATTGTGGAACAGGCCACATAACGATGCACCTTCAGTCTTTAGTTTCAATGCTGCAAACACTGATCCACATGCGTATGGCGGATGTTGCAAACTAAAGGAATTAGTCCTGGACTGGAGACATTTACTGTGTCCTTAATGCTATTAGTCCGTTTCTAAAGAAATAGTCAAACAAAGGAAACTTTTTCAGATTTTCACAGATGCTTGTTTTGGGTGGCAGGGAGCTTTGGTTGGACTACAATTCAATTAGTTACATTCATTAACACGTAACTGTGAAGTGTTTCTTCTACATTTTTTTATTTTATTTTTTCGTTTGTTTTTTTATTTTACGCATTTTAAAAGAGATAATTTGTTTAATCCAAAAACCGAAAATGGTATGTTTAAGCTGGAACATTGAAACCAGGCCTGTAATTTGAAGAATGTGACACTGTTAAAATATTTAAAAATGATATTTAAACCGCCTTAATTGTTTTACTGTCTTATACCTGGTTGATTTAATTCCTTATTAAATTAATAGAGCGTTTTACATTTACCATCCATTTTGTTTACCCAAATAATGGCAGAAATTATGTTTTAAATGCACATTTGTGTACTTGTTATTCACACTTTAGAATCCGAATAAACGGCAATCAGAGTGTTTTTAATTTTAATTTAAAGTCAGTGTAACTCGTCCAGCTCATAATTCCGTCACATCTTCCTCCTTTGCGCAGCCCGTGACACATTTTATTTTTATGAGTTAATCATTGGTCGTATTTCTTATCGGACTGCAGCTGTTACAGAGAACTCACGCACATTTATCGCACTGTAAAGCCTTTTCCTTCCGAAACATCTAACTGTGTTTTTTCTTTTTTTTTCTTTTAAATCCCGTCACCACCAGTTAAGTGGCCTCCGTGAAACGGACGCGCAATGTGGGAGTTTAATCCCTTTTTGGAAACTGGAATATAATAATACTTTAAAGATGGATAGTGATCTTCAGGTAAACACCTGGACGTTATATACCATCATGCAGAATATAACGTTGTCCAGAAGAATAAAAATCCTCCGCATCCTTTATTTTAATTTATTTTTTTGCATTAAATGTTTCTCTGGGACACAAATATATCCCGTGTCCTCTTTGATTCGATTGAAACGCTATCGAACCAGCAAAATGTGAATAAATAAAGGAACCAACTGCCTTTTTTTCTTTTGCACCCTTTAACCCTCCACTTTGGTCCCTCTCCTCCCAACTCTGGCACCCAGGGGTCCTCCTTCCCTGCCTGTCTACCTCCGTCCCTCCCTCCATCTCCCCCTCCCTCCCTCCCTCCCTACCTAGGCCTACCTCGGGAGCAGCGGGCTGCGTCACGTGTTTCTCTCCCGTACAAATCTTCCAGAAGGGGAGCGAGTAGGAGCACACCCGTATCAGCAATTATCAGCGACAGTAACTATCTCCAGATATAGAGGCAGGAAGAAAACCACTGCAGTCGTGCTGGACCCAAAAAGAAAAACAACAACAACAACAAAAAAAAACAGAACAACTTTGGTTTCATTTATCTCCGATCTGTGCGCCCAACTTTTGCGCATTAAACCAAGAGATATTTGGAGAGTCTCCGCCGTCAGCGCCGATCTGCGTGGAGTGACTCGCTGCGCTCCTCTGTGGACGTTTGGACGCCTGGAGGACCGGACTGCTTTATCACCCGAGCGTCCTTATCTGGTGAGATAATACACCGAGAGCCCTTGGAAAGAAATGGTGTTCCTCCTATGCAGCGAGCGCCTTTATCAACGTTTTATGTGATTTGAGTTGCTATTGATAGAAAATATCCTATCCATGGTAGATATGGAATGGAGCTCGCTATCTGTCGTGTTGTTTGATTTGGTTTCCGTTATGGTTATGATTTAATGAGGCAGTGCAGAGCCGCAGGATATCTGGGGTCGCTGATAGTCTCCTCTATCTGCTTGGACAGATATCAGTGATCCCAATGTTGTTTTAATCCATTTAATGTCAATCTGAAAGATACTGGTAAAGTGTGTGTGATGATTGTGCTCAGTGATTGTTTAACTTATAATCCTGATGATTGAGGCAACATGAAATTAACCCAGGATTACTGCGGGCTTCAGCAGAATAGATCTCCAAAAAAAACAAACAAACAAAAAAAAAATTTCAAAAAAATCATGTTTGAGACTTTTCTTCTGTCCTCACGTTTGCTAAAGTTGAATAACTTTTTTTTTTAAACAGGACAGACATCTTCACAAAGTTCCATCCGTTTAAGGAGACTTAGAAAGAACCCGCAGGCTGAGGTAGAGGACGCCGCCGCGTCAGGACTGAGACCAACCTAAGACATTAGTCTTTCTTTTCCAAACAGGACATACGAAGTTGTGAAAATGTATCAAAGTCTGGCCTTGTCCTCCAACCAGTCCCCTTACACGCACGACACCGGGAATTACATCCACCCGCCTGCCAGCTCTCCGGTCTACGTCCCCACCACCAGAGTGCCAGCTATGCTGCCCACCTTGTCCTACCTGCAGACCTGCGACTCGCCCCACCAGTCGCACGGCCTCGGCGGTCACCACGGCTGGCCCCAGGCCGGCACCGACGGCTCCTCCTTTACGCCCAGCAGCCCTCACCCTCCACACGGCTTTTCCTACTCGCACAGCCCGCCCGTGAGCAGCAACACAGGCCGGGACGCCACCTACCAGAGCCCGCTGATGCTGGGGAACGGAACACGGGCGGAGCAGTACGGAGGCGCTCTGGTGCGCTCCGTCGGAGGCTCTTATTCCAGCCCCTACGCGTACATGAGCCCGGAGATGGCGACGTCCTCCTGGACCCCAGGACCCTTCGAGAGCGGGGTGATCAGTCTGCAGGGACGACAGGGAGGTCTCCACGGAAGGAGGTCCAGTCTAGGTAAGACTAAAGTAAAGCCTAATGGTCTTACTTCATGATCGAAGCAAGGCAAAAGCCAGAGATGAAAAAAAGCTTTTTATACATCAGCCTATTATTTTGGTCACATAGGCAGAGTGTCAAAGATCAGCTGATGGTTTCAAATCCTAAAACCTTAATATAAAACGAGTTATTATTGTTTTTTATTATTGGACCTGTGCTCTCATCTTATTCTAATAAATTCCAAAGTGCATCCGAAGAGTAATTGCACCTATTGCTTTATACCATTTCTCCCCAAAATACTATACTAATATACGAATACTAATACTTTCCCCAACTTAATTTTAGGCCTCAATGGGTCAACAAATATGCATCTAATTTATTTACCTAAATACAGTCGTTAGAGTTACTTTTTTTTCTTCACACTCTTCTCTCCAGCTCTCACAATTCAAGGGTTTGTTCTTTGAGATTTCGTTTATTAAGGGCTGTAAAGGCTGCGCTTGTTATTTACGGAAGGTGAGAGAGGCCTGTGTGTCCCGGGGTCGAGAGGGCGAGATTCAATCAAAGTCTCCGAAACAATCCCTCATTAGATTCAGACAATACACATTCTTCCCGGGAGAGGCTCTAAAACCAATCAATTAAAATGTTAATTTAATCCCACAGCAACGGTCCAGCGTTTTGAGCACAGGTTTGAATACACACGAGGCGAGGGCCCCAATCCGGGCACTTCTCACCTTGATCAGACAGTCAGGGCCTGATGAATCGCCTCTGATGCCTCCATTATTATTAGGAAAACGGGGAGGACGCGGCGTTTGAAGTTGCTGGAGAGAGTGAGAGTCTTGTTCAGCAGTGTGTGTTTGATTTGTCCTTTACGCTGCTTCACACATCCCAGAGTCCTTTTAATGAATTCAGCGACACGTGTTGTCTCCCAGGCTCTTAATTAAGGAGAATGAGATTAACTTTAACACTTTATTATAGTCTGATGTTAATTGTCCTTCCTGAACGTCTGCTTTTTTTTTCTTTACATAATAATAAAGTGGTGTATCTCATTATGTGACGTTTCTCTAAGCGTTTATTTCCTTCTCGGCTCGGTCTTTCATTTTGCGATGTTCCCTCTCATCACAAGTTCAGTGTTTCAGCTTCAGGATTTATCGCCCCCCCCCCCCCCCCCCCCTCTAAATTGAAGCATTAGGAATTTGGGCAATTAATGCCAGGAGTCCGTCGTGTGTCAGAGATGTGATGGATGAAGGGGGGACCCCTGGATCCTTCGGTCTGATAACTCACCGGCCCGCCCCACTCTAAACAGATCCCCTCCACAAGTCTGTCTCCCCGTTGATTCATTCGTGGGGTTTGATCTGTCTTCATCAAGGGGAATGAGCAGGGTTTAAATTCCTCTGCTGGCTATTTGTCACGCAGTGACTCGTAAGCAGAACCCCCCACCCCCACCCCAACACACCCCTACCCACCCTCTCCCCTGCAGTTTTTTTATTTTAGTGTCGTTTATTTAAGCTTTTGATTTCACACTCTGTCACAGGAGAAAAGGTAAATTAGTTGAATTAGATGTAGGCTTCAGGCTTAATAAAGAATAATCCCCCGAAATATTGGTGACACTACAAATATAGTTATTTAGGTTCACAGATTCCTACCGTTTTAAGTGGTTGAGGTAGTTATGCATCGATGGTGTTTAAAATGTCAGCGTGTGTTTTCTCGCGTCCACAGAGCTGATGGACGACATGCCGACTGAGGGCAGAGAGTGCGTCAACTGTGGCTCCGTGTCCACGCCGCTGTGGCGCAGGGACGGCACCGGACACTACCTGTGCAACGCCTGCGGCCTCTACCACAAGATGAACGGCATCAACAGGCCGCTCATCAAGCCGCAGAAACGACTGGTAATGACGAAGAGCCCTTTAAAGTCTTTGCTCCAGTGCAATTACGAAAGGAATCACTTCACGTTTTAGAGATTTTCATTTCACCGCTTTACAGCTTAAACCAACAATCAAAAGTAAAAATAAATCATATAATCTAACAAGTGGAAGGATCCAGTCTGAATGAGAAATGTTGTGGGGTTGTTACTTGGAGTAGTAAATTTTGCAAATCAGTTGTGCACGTGAAAGGTGAAACGTCCCGATCTTAACTGGATGAAATAACGATGCACAATGAAAATATTAAACAGAAACAGTTTTGTGCTGCTTTACTTGCTGTTTTATACACTTACTACTTCACATCTACTCTACTACATTTTGCAAGGAGATGTTGCATTTTTTAAATTGACTCCATAGTACATCTTGCGCTGGACAAAACACTGATTGGCCACTTTATTAGGTACACGTGTACAATTAAATGCAATGTGATACAGGAACTCTACTCTTACAACGTTATCATTTCTCAGTTTTTAAGTTGAAACTGAAAGAGGAAAATCCACCTTTCACCAAAACATTAGAATCACCTCATTGTTATAATGGCCTCCAGCACAACTCCACTACCCACTTTGACCTCAATAACAAACATGTTGCACAATTATCACCTTTCTGACCGTTTCAACTTGAAAACTGAGAAATGATAACCTTGTAAAAGCAGAGTACTGCAATGCATCAATGTACTGCATTGCCTTAGATTGCACAGGCAGACCTAATAAAGTGTATATCCAAATTCTGTTTAGGTATTAATCAGGTAAAAGCAGGTAAAAGCCTGTGTGTGTATATGTGTGTGTGTGGTTGGGTTGGCAGAATTTCGTAAAGAAAAATACAGTGTGTTGTGGAGATTGTCAAGGTTTCACAGCTGCCTCTTTCCCAGAAACGTTCCCCCCACAAAGCAGCTGTGGTGGTGAATTGCCCAACGTACCTCCTCCAACAACTCGGCTGTTTTCTCTGTTTTTATTTGCCCTGTGGTGACCTTGCCTTTGGACGTGCCCTTTTTTTTTTTCCAGACGAGGTTTCTGTACCTTTCTGCTGCTGCCCTGGTGCTTTGGCTCCACACATGTTGCGCCAAACTCAGCTGATAGGTGTGAGAAAGAGAGAACTATTTGTGTTGTGCAACTAATGTGTTATTAGAAGTTTTTCGTGGGGGCCGGGGTTTTCATCATTGTTGTAGCAAACATATTCCTACATCCTGCAATTCATGGTAAAAGGAGATGGAGCAGTTCAACTCACATTTCTCAAACTATAATTCAAGGATCTAGATGTGTTGAGACTATTTCTGGATTTCAGCCCGACAGCTTTCCATTCAAATGTCAACCCTTTATTTTTCTCCCCCTGTCTGTCCGACCTGCAGCAGACCACGTCCCGCCGCGCTGGCCTGTGCTGCACCAACTGCCACACCAGCACCACCACACTGTGGAGGCGCAACGCAGAGGGAGAACCTGTGTGCAACGCCTGTGGCCTCTACATGAAGCTGCACGGGGTAGGTTCCACCGCAGGGGCCTGAGGTTTCAGCCTGGCTTTTCATACTTTTTAATCCGTTGTGTTTCGGCTTAACTTCGCCTTTTTGTTCTCCGCCTGTTCTTCCGCACTAACCTGTGTGCAAACAGTGAGTAAAACAGCCTCTCCAGCAAACTTCTGCTACAGTGGGCAGCAGTTCATTATTTGCGCAGTGTAAAACCTCTCCAAGGGCATTGTGGTCATTGTTATCGGAGCGGCGGTGTGGGAGGGGAGCTTGTGTGGGTTGTCATGACACTGTGGCCTCTGTTGTATCAGGGACTGGGAGGTACAGTCAAATAAAGTGTGATTCTCTACTCCCCGAAGGTGCCCAGACCTCTGGCCATGAAGAAAGAGAGCATTCAGACCAGGAAGCGCAAACCCAAGATGCCCAAGAATAAGACATCCACAGGTAGGGTGACCTCACGCAGAGATTAGCAGCATCCACAAATCTAAAGACGCGTTAGAGTAAAATGTTATTTAGGTAATTGTGGGTGAACATTTATCAGAAACAGCACAAATCATTGTGACAGCCGCCTCAGTGTCTCGCCATAATAGGCCGGCAGCGATTTCCAAGTCTAATAACTCACTGCAATGTCCCGTTGACTCTTTAGGAGGATCCACTACCTCTGACACCACCTCCCCAGCCTCCCTTTCCGTCTCAGAACACGCCTCCACTATTAAGAGCGAGCCCAGTATGGCCCCTTCACCTTACGCTGGACAGACAGTCGCATCTGCCACTCAGGTAAAAAGAAAGAAACACCTTCCAGATGGTACAGCCATGTCATTCTGTTCTTAGCTAATCACCTGTTTGTGAAGGGCATATTGTTTATATGGTTGAAGGTGTTTTTTTTTAATTGTCAAGCTCAAAATCTAAAGGAATTGGTGCAAAATACATTTGCACATATTCTCTCAACATTCACTTAATCAAGTTACTGAGGGGGAGACGAGTTCCTACAGCTGGCAAACTTGCAAACTCAAATCAGTTAGTTCGCACAATTTTTTTCAAGAGATGTACTGAATTTGTATCAACTACATGCATAACTCGTCGGAAAGTCGTCTTTTCCCACTCAGAGTTAATATTGTAAAGGACAGTGGGTGGTGCAACACAGCTACTAAGCTTTGAAGGGGTCTCTCCTTTTGGCGTCTTCCTCATTGACCTCTGAGACCTGCATAGGTCAGCATGGTCACGACTCTTTTGCGATTAGTCAACAGCAGACATTCACGTGTCAAAGTTCACCAAATCTGAACCTATTGAAAAACATTCTCATTGATTTACGTTGGCCCTGTGATTCCACAGTGCACTGACTGACCATTTAAACTGGGAGTGTCAGCAGACTTTACCTTAAAATAATCCTATAACATCATGAGGCGGCTTTCTGCTTTTTAACATCCATCTGCCTGTATTAAAATACAGTATCTGTCTGCTATTTGCTGCACGGGAAGCAAGTTACAAATCGGTGTAATCACCTCTTAGCGTCACCCAGGTGTTTCCACACACATGTAAAATCAATAAAGTGTGTCCATGTGTCTTTCCTCCCCGCAGACGGTTTCCCAGTTGGACAGCACAGGATCTGGACATGTGGATATTAAATTTGAGGATTATCCCTTTACCCCCACCTCCATGGCCCCACAGAACTCTTGGTGCGCTCTGTCTCAGGCATGAGCAGCCTCACCTCACCTCAGCCTCACCTCGGCTTCGTTATGGAGGCCGCCCTCTCCGTCCTGCGACCGATACTTGCGACTCTGCGGCTGTGGAGAAACACAGCGTTGCACAAGCGTCAAACAGAGAGGGTGCAGTATCTGATGGCTGCACGTGTCCACGTTCCCCCCCCACCCCACCCTGAGGAAAGCGAATACCACACTGGCCACGCAACCGACAGGCTCGACGCAGCTCAACCTGGACCACAGTTTAACTTAACAGGGACACAGGGTGCACGGACTGCAGTTTCTCTAACAGACGAGTGTGCGTCAACCCACAGCGGCTGACTGAACCCAGCAGGATGACAATAACTACCATTTCTACAAGAAATCTTTATTCGTGAGGAAGACAATCAAGAGGAATGTCAGACACAGGCACAGTTACTCCCCCTTTTTATTTTTTATTTTTTTGGGACTGTTCATTTTCGTGGTTGGTTTGAAGTTTTCACTCCTGCCAGGGCCGTCGGTGGTGTTTTCAAGAACAGACGGCCACTCGTTACACAGCTCGAGCGTGTTATTGTCATCTCAAAAAGAAAACCAAAAAATACCTGTTTTATGGCTGTTGAACATGTCTCATTAACAACGTGTAGATGATTAACTTTTATGGGCACATTATTTATGTTGAGATAAGGGCAGTTAAAAGTCATTGTGCCTGTTATAACCCACCCGCTCCGCTGTTGCAGAATGGCTGCTGTGTTGTGTGGTCCCAAAGCTATGACGCTAATATTATTGATTTGTTTTTGTTAGTGATTTGTTTTGACAAGATACAGCAGATGTAGAATATAGACTCGTAAGATTCTTTTGAAAATCAGGACCAGTTGTTTGATTCAGACAACCCGACTACATATCAGAGGTTTATTTGAACGATTACCATTTATGAAAGTGCAATGACTTGATTTTTCCTCTTTGTAAAAATTAAAGGCAAAAATAAGTGTGAAATTATTAACATAATATTCTAAATTTATTGGTTTTTTTTTTTTTTTTGTCTATATAAGGGAATTTTATTGTTATAATGTGGATAAGAACTGTTTCCTTTCTCTTTTTTTTTGTCAATGCTCTTTGAAATCTGTTCCGGTTAATAAACTGATTCATATTTCATAGGTTTGATATGTGAACATTTGTTTTTGTTTTCTGAGTTAATTTCTCAAAATATCTTTGGAATTATCACAGTCTGTGTTCAGAGGTAGAATCTTATCAATTGATTCTAAACGCGTAATTAGACATAAATAGATATTGATAAAACATTTTTGAGTTTTCTGCAGTTCTTTCATCTTTGGCTATTTCAACTGTTTATCCATAAGTTGAATTCTCCTTGTCATCATGCACTATTTTTGACCAGTTTTCCAATTTAGCCCCCAATTTCCGCCATAATTATTACATTTATTTCCAGTTCTCCACTCGGTTGCACACTAATTTTCACATGCTTTCACTTGCGACTTGGTGACAAATTCTGTGTATGTCTTGGCAGCTACTTAAGTCCAGATGATGGAAAAGCAGGTTCTGAAGTTTAAACTACTCAGTAACTTTTACACAATTCTGATCCAGATCCCTGCAGTGTCTGCAAAGATTTCTGTGCATTTGCATCTATATATACAGGTAGATTTGCCAATGCTGATGTGCAGTGCACACTGCCATATAGATGTGTCATATGTGTGTGTACAAAGAAGGGCGTGTTCTCCTGCCACTTGGTTAAGCTGACAGTGTCGACCAAAGGTTGTGTTCCAACTCTACTTTATGGCGGCTGGGTCCAAATTGACTGCACTGTGGAGGGAAATACGGGGCTGTCAGCAACAAGGCTGCTGCTTTACTGCCGCCATGGCGACACGCCGGCACCGCTGCACCAACAGCACTGCCCAGCTTTATGACTGCTGGGCAAAATGCAGCAGTCTTATCTGCTGCTGAGAGAGGCCTGCTGCAGTGCAACGCGAAGCTGCACACACACAGAACTGTAGCCTGGCACGGAAAAACAGTAAAATAGTGTTTGGAATGAATAGCAGGGGCTTTGGAAGATGGGAAAGGGAGCACATGTCATAAATGCTAAATTGGGGTGAAGGGATAAAGTGTTGTCTAAAGACCTGGCACCTCGGGCCGTTGTCCGTGAGGGCTGATCAAAGGCTCTGGAAACCTGGGCCAGTCCGTTTCAACAAAACTCATGAGTAAATTGAATTATGTGAAATCCACAAGTCAGAGCCATGCTGCTCTGCGATCACGTCTTTAAGATGCTCGGCCAGCTGCTTTGGTGCAGGTTGAAAGGTCCAAAGTATTGTACGAGTTAATCAGTGGTTAGATGCTTCCCCATTCAATATAACATCATTTAATATGTTTAATAACTACTAATTGCAAGAGACAAAAAAGGTTGGAAATGTATGTAATAATACTGCAGTATAGTGGCAGTGGGCTAATTACCTACTTAGAGAATTATTAGAGCACCATTATGCAAATTACATACTCAGCGAAACATGTCCACGAGCCTCAGAGGCAGGATCGACTCCAGGCCTGTTTCTACCAGTAGAACGTTTCCTAGGCAGCTTTTGAAGAATGTGGATTTCCACCGAGGGAAAACAGTTAAAAAATGTTACCACATAAAAGAGCCACGCCTCACTTGGAACCTCAACGGAACCTCAAGGGAATGTTCCTAGACTTTGGTTCCTGAGGGGGGGGGGGGGGGGGGAGGGGGTACCAGAAAGGTCCAGAAACGTGGAAGCTTGACTCTGCATGGAAGAGACCTTCAGTATCATTAGAAGGAATGATGTGTTTTGAAGACAAGGAAATGCACCAATGATAGCTCATTTATGTGCAGGCCCAAAAATAATGTGCATGGGTCATAAAATGCAGCCGTATTTTTTCATGTTCTGCATGTGCCGTATATTTTCTCTTCCCAGCTCTTCCTGCCATATGATTTACTATTGTTAGGTTAAGTACATTTATTTCACCTGACAGTCAGCGCCGACGTAGAAACCTTGGATTTGATTTAGACCTGAAAGCATCAAGGCTGGGGCCAGTGTCAGTGTTGGTGACCCATCCTTCAACATAGAGGGTTCCCTTCCACTGTGTGTGTGTGTGTGCATGTGTGTGTGTGTGTGTGTGTGCGTGTGCGTTAAAGAAAGAAAAGAGAGACAGCTCCTAAGGGCCACACATTTCCTCTTCCTTCATGTTCTCTGCAGCATTCTGCCTTCCTGTACGGCTCCGCCACAGCTCAATGTGTGTGTGTGTGTGTGTGTGTGTGCTGTGTTACAGCTCAATTCTGGGACAGACACGTGGGAAAGGAGCACGGTCCAGTAATAATATGACCCAGTGATAGTGAGAAATGGCTTTTTTCTTCTTTGTCTACAGCTGCAGACAGCCTTTCCCAGAGCTGTGCTCCTTGACTGCTCCATTCAATTACTGCCTGCAACTAAACAGGACATTTTCACTGTGGTCCGTAAGTGTTACTGTTACGTGCGAGTACATGCACAGCGTGTATTCAACAAAATTTCAGCCATTAAATCAAAACATCCATCAGCTGTCTGCTCAGCGATTCGCCCTGAGGTCCTATTCTTCACGCTGCACGACAGCAGCAAAACTCTGTGTGTGTGTGTGTGTGTGTGTTGTACTGTCCACTTCAGAACTCTTTCCCTGCCAAAGCCTGACGTTCTCTTTGTGGGATGTGTTGTTTCATACAGCTGTAATCACTGAGTTGTGGCGTCTCTGGGCTTCAGTCCTCTGTTTTCTCAGGGCAACAGAGATAAAACCCAAACGCTCTCAGGAGCACAGTCACTCAAAGCCCAGAGCCCTACAGAGTCTTCGACAAAAGTTCCAGGACATCATGAAAAAATTGCCATCATTTTTACATAACAGATAAATCCAAATGTTACACTCAAACATACACTGACGACAAAAAGCATTTTTAAATAAGTAAACTGAAACTGGACATGTACATGAAGGCCATTCAATTACCCTCTGACTTCCCCATATTGAAATTTCTCTACTTCTAGCTGAAAAACGTCTCCAGATGACATCACCCGGAGGAACCTTTAGTCCAGATTGTGTTATCTTGTTGCTCGTACTATGAAGTTTGTGATCATATTATTCCTTCCATTTCCAATTTTCTGCTAATCAGATTTATTTAAACTACAATTACTTTATTCCCTAATTCCACACTTTGGCTCCTATACTGAGCAGCCACAACAATAATACCACCCGGTGGTTTTAATATAAAAATGATGTATTTTGTATTATTAAAATGTTCATGAACCAACAAATGGGGACGTGTCATTATGAGTTAACCACCTGTCAGCACATTAAGTGGTTAAAATCAGCTCCAACTTTACCAGCAGTGACTTTGAGCCTTATGTTTTGCCATAATTACTACTACTATCAGTAGCGTTTAAAATAAAATATTTTGTTATTGAAGTACTTTTATTATATGCTTAGTACTTTTACTTGAGTACAACAGTTGACAGGCTGCTTCTTTAGGCCCAAGACTGGCCATGAATACTCTTGTCCACCATGATATAACACCAGTCCATTGCAGCTCTGTCTCCCCTTTTCTTTCAGCTCATGGAGGTGTGTGATGTATCACCATTGTTCTGCTCCACTCTGAGGTGAGACGGGCATTGTATATCAGCATGCTTCTCATTCCTCACCTCGGCGTCCGTCCCTCCTCCTCATTAACCTTCCGCTCACTATAACTCACCTTTAGCAACCGGGTTATTGGCGGCTTTCACCATAAAGCTAATCACATGGACGCCATAAAGTACACTGTTTACCTTGTGATGAAGAAAGCCTGCACATGTTGTCATCTCAGCGATACCTGAAGCGATGCTTGACACTCGATCACATCCGAATTGAACGCAAGGAGGACGGACCACCAGAAACCGCTCTGCTGAACTGCATCAAAGTTAATGAAAAACGGACTCTGATCCTATAACACTCAATAGACTAACGCAGACAAACTACTACTGGACCAACAGGTTATTTAAGGGGCACCGTGAAGCCACTTGAGCTGTACATGCTCCATTCATACTTTTATCTAGAGTCAACAACACTCGCCCTGCACAACTGTAACGTTTCATCGACTGAGAGGAGAAGAGCTTGCACTTTGGTAAATGTTTCATCGTGTGTCTCATGACCTTGTTTCTCGATTTTTATGTGGAGCCGGAAAGTGCGCGGATTCTTGACGTGCACATGTATTTATTTTCCCTGCGCAAAGACCATGAATCACACACTCTCACGCTGCTGATATTATTAGCTCCTTACCCAGACTGGCTCTATTTGCAGAGTTATTCTTCCATTTTTAGGTGGAACAACACATTTTATACGACAACAGCGGAGGCACGGTGGGGCCTAAAATAAGACACGGGGGTGATGGATTAGTCGGAGACACCCGAGAACGATGACTTCCGTGACCGTGAGTTTGATTGTTTCCTTGAGAAAAAAAAGAAAAAAAAAAAGGTTACAGGAAGAGAGGAGAGGAGCAGCAAAAAGGATCCTTGAAGTCACTTTGTACAGTTCCACGCTGCACATGCAGCCTGTGTTTCTCTGTATTGTTATCCACATGAATAATCACATAATTACTCTATCTACACTCAGTCCCACACAACAGATTTATCACCTCTCAGAATAACACACCAGGCCTCACAGTTCTGTAGCAGCCCATAGCACTTCACAGCGGCAATAATAAAAGCATTTGGCACCGACATCCATCGCCAGCTTAAGACTGTGTGTATAATACATACGCTGAGGTGATATTTATGATCAGTTGGCACAGGCCGCTCTGGAGGATTCATAGTCAAAGTGTCTGGGAGCTACATTCATTTTCGACTCCTGGATTCCTCACCCACGTTTCAGGGGTGAAATGGGATGTTTTCTGTGTAAGAATGAAATGAGCGGTCGTCTCTTTTTCTTTATGCTGAACTCTTTGTCCTCTCTGTCTCTTTGCTGAGGCTGTTGAACCCAGTCTCATCTATCTGTGGTTTTATCAGTGTATGTACATACAGCTCTTGTGGTCTTTTGTGATTTGTTATTTATAATGTGGTGCTAATGCTATTTTGTCTTAAGGGTGACATTTTAACTTCTGTCCAGGGACTGCGGATGAAAAATTGCCGTACGGCTAATTCTGGTGCCAGATATGTGAGTTAACGTACAATGTCGCTGTCAAATAAAGTGTTCAAATGAAAACAAAATCTAAACCCAGGGTTGATGGCCGGCATGTAACAAGTCAGAGGCCTGAAAAAAACACTTTAAGCAAATGAATACACGGCAGTTATGGCGCAGTTGTTTGATATTTCAGATTTGAATCAGTTTATATTAATTTGAAGCACAAAATGTAGCCACATTTTCTACAAATCTGGCAAAGACAAGTGCAAATTAAAGTGCATTTATACACACTTTTATAGAGAGTCTCAGCTCAGTGTCATGCTGTCCACCACTGTTTTTGGGGGTGGGGGGTGGGGGGTTGGGGGGGGGGGGGGGTCCTTCTTCCTGCTCTCATGCTCCATTGTTATCACAGCAGACAGCTGTCTTCAGAGAAATAAAAGGTGGAATTGATCCGATTTACATGCACACACTGTACAATCATATGCACGTAGAAGTAAAGGGATGTAAACACTAAGACTGATTTGCTAGCAAATGGCCATCAGTTATATGATTTCATGTATGTGTGTGTGTGTGTGTGTGTGTGGTATGTACAGTAAGACTTACAAAGAACGATGGGTTCTATCTGTATTTTACATGTGGGAGGGTAACATGGTAAAAACAGCTCACTCTTCTTGCTTGTGTGTGTTTAGATGCAATTTGCAGGGTGTGTGTGTATGTGTGTTTGGGTGTGTTTGGTGTGGGCCTAGCTGTCTCTCCATCTGTCATTGGTTCAGGGTGGAGAGGAGACTACTCGGAGCCCAGAAAGCAGGGGTCAAGTCCAGGCTTACTCAACCCCCACAGGCGCCTCCTCCTCCTCCAGCTCATCATGCTCAGATTAGAGACGAAGGGCCGAGGAAAGCGGTGGTGCTGTGTGTGAGTGTGCGTGTGTGTGCCTGTGTGTGTGCCTGTGTGTGTGTGTGTGTGTGTGTGTGTGTGTGTGTGTGTGTGTGTGTGTGTGTGTGGGGCGGGGGGGGGGGGGTTACGTTGAGTTTAAGAAGCAGGGAAGTGGGGAGGAGGTGTGGAATGGAATGAGTGAATGTGAGTTGATGAGAGGAGGAGGAACTCTATGAGGGATCAATAAAAATGGAGAGAGAGGATTAGGACATGGAAGATGTGAGAATTATTCTGTAAGGGAGAGAGCAGGCAGAAACGTGTGGAGACTGGGGGGGTTATAGATATTAACAACTTTAATAAGTAGATAAAACTCGACCACGTTTGAGTGAAAATCAAACTGATTTGAATCATTTCGTGTCATTGTGGAATTTAACAGAACAGGCCACCAAACATTTCTCAGGAGGAGGTTGGTGGTTGCAGACTTTACAACAGGAGACTGGTGTTCGAGTCTGTTGCTCCAGTGTAACACACGTCACACACAAGCAGTGATTTTTTTCTAAACCTGAAGATGTTCATTTAGTGCCTACACCCAACCCAGCTGCTGAGCAAAGTGCTGGGATTTTGCTGCTGTAATCCAGTGTCTTTGACTGTTTTAGGGCAAAGAAAACTGTAAAGTTGCCGCCATTTTGGTGCCATTGTGGGTGACTGTGTCTGTCAGTTTGGTGCAGTTTCAACACATGCCTGTCCACACCTTCTGGGGACTCTATTCCAACAAATGGTTCAAATAGGATGCTAGGAACAAACAACGTATATGGGTGTTAAGCTTGAAGGTCTTTGATTCTTCATAGTAAGAGGTGTGAAAGACAAGGGAGTAGAGACAGGTGAACCCATTCAAAGTCATGTCAGGGTTTTAGCAACATTTCAAACGGTAAAAAATGTTGAAAAAACGGCTGCTTGGAGTATTTCAATCCTGTATTTTTAAATGTTATTTTGATATTTGAATCCTTTTAGACATTATTCCTGTTAGTTGATGTGAGTTAACCGGGTGTTAGAGCTGGACTGTCGTTTAGATTGTTTCAAATATCCGGCAACAGTTTTTTATGCCTAATTCAAACCAAATGTTCCCATGTTTGCCATTTGTTACGAGTGACCGTGCTGGTTGATGGTGGTGGTTTGAGGGACAGGTACAGGGGACAGGGAAAAGGTCTGGAGGAAAGATGTGACCGAAAGCACATGAAACCCTTCTATTACTACAAAAAGAAGCATGAAGGCAGCGTCTGTGCAGGCAGCATTGTGTTTCGGTAGGAACCTACCGTACCTGGATCAGCCTCCAGGTTTCAGGAAGGAAAGAAAAGGAATCAGAGTTTGTTGAGTCAATTGGTCAGCAAACAATTATTTTCACGATGCTGATTTTATCATTTCGAGTAGCAGTCACACATTGGAAAGACATCGCTGCTTAATGTTTAATGGGATCGGGAAGTAATTCAAAAATAGCAGTAGAACAGAACATACCGTGAAGCAATTATCTTCCTCTCCAATTTTCAAATGAATAATATGTTGCACTACCAAATGCTTGGCTGCCACAGCTGGATCCATGGAGAATGACAGAAGGAATTAGGGAGTTAAATGTGGAAAATGGAGCAACAGGGAGATAAAGGACAGAAAAAGAAGCGTATAAAAGGAAAAAGTTGCTAAACTAATGATGAGATAGAGAGATGGCAAAGGGCTAAAAATCTCATTGTGTGTGTGTGTGTGCGTGTGTGTGTGTGCGTGCGTGCGTGTGTAACGGAGGTGCAGAGTGATGTGTGCCAGGTACAGCCCTGCAGAGTGGGCGTCACCGCTGTTCTCAGAGCACCACCTCGGAGTCGATGTCAGGGTGGCGTCAGCGGTGGCCAGCACAGAGCCTCCAAAGATCTTTTTTAAGAAATACATGCACACACACACACACACACACACACACGCATCACCTCCTATTTGACCCGTAGGTCAGTGACTCATTAGAGATGGACTACTGCCTGGTCTTCCTCAGACGGCCAAGACAAAGACTACAGGAGTGAGTTTCTGAGAGCTGTTAGTGAAAGCACCAGACCAAAAACACTTTAATAACCTGCTGAAAGATACTGTGCCACATATAAGCTTCTCTATTTACGTCCAGTCTGATAAAAACGCTGCTGCACAGCTGAACTTCCCCATCATCTTGGTTTGCTTCATCGACAACCACTAGGCCCATAAAACTAGAAGTATGTTCTCGTCTGACAGCAGTTCTCAACTGGGATGTGCACTTGCGTGTAAAGGTTAAAAAAAAATGCTCATGTCATGTAAGAAACGTATTTAAAAGTGACAAAGTCCAGGCTGCGTCTTATTTAATGTGGAATTTAAACCCAAAACGCTTCTATAAATCAACCAACATGTCAACTTTCTCCATGCATTCTCTTCTTCCTTGTTAGCATTGTATGAAAAGCTCAAGAAGCCCAACAAACGATATGAAAACTTCCAGGTAAACGTAATCGCATTTGCAGTTTAGTTTATGGGAATGTAACTTTTAGGAGACAAGGTTACAAAAAAAAAAAAAACTAAAAACGCTGAAATGCGATGTCATTATCTGACTCTGTGGGATGAGAACATGTTGAACACCCCACCAAGACCGTGGGAACCATTTGTCGAAACTGCGCCACCGTTTAGTTGATATTGGACCCTTTTGGCGCCAGGCAGCGGAATAACCAGTACCACAATGGTGGCCAGTATTTTTTGCCTTAACGACTCGAAGCGGTTTGGAAAGGATTAGGCCCAAAATACATCAGGGTTAGTAAAACAGTTGCCTTCATATGGTTTCACCTGCTGAACATGTTAACATCAGCTCAGTGCATCTTCACAGAGCTGCTCACAGTCCGACATGTTTTCCTTCCAAATGAGTTCTGAAACAAATTGCCGAGCTGTGATTGCCGAAGGCTTCTCTTTCACTCCATTCTCCATAGATCACAATAAGTCTGTGGCTTTACCTCGCGTACCTTCCCGGCTCCACTTATACTTTGAAGATATATCAGTGGAGCTGGGCTGTGCGCAGTGTGTTGCCAGCAGCTCCGTCAGGCGCTGTGTTTGATCTTGTGTCGAAGCTCCGGTTGCTGAAGTCATCCCTGCTGCCGCCGCCCCTGCTCCTAAGCGCTGCACTAAATAATGGTCATTATGGCCGTCGTAAAGCACTGCATGTGGAGTTCTCTCTCATCCTTTTCCATTATCTCTCCCTTCAGCTTTTCTTTTCTGTCTTTCCAACTCTCCCTTCCTCTCTTTTCTATAACTCTGTCTGCTGTCAGATTAGGCTTGGAGTCGCCTGAATGTATGTGAACCTGGGTAGTAAACATGTCATTTTAATGCTTTTGTCTCCCGATGTGCTTACTATGCATCTCATGCTACACGCAACTCTGGCTGTCCTGCTCCAGGATTTGGTGATTTATTTCGCCTAATTCTCCATTGCACACTTTGCTCTAAGAAAGACTCCCCTGTGTCGTTTAAAGTTCATCTCCCGGTCTCTCTTTCTCGCTTTCACCTCCATCTGTTTCTCTCCTCCCCGGCCGTTGTCAGCTGCCTCCTTTCCTCCGTCTCTCCCGTTCGTTCTGGCTTTTTAGTCCCTACCTTCATCTGTCTTTCTTATTCATCTGTTTCTGTCCAAGCTTCTGAACGTGCACTCTGGATAACCCACAGAGCAGCCTCCCCTCTGCTTCCTGCGCTGAGATGCACCCTATTTATTTCATTGATTTTCATGAAGGAAAGAATGCACAGACCAAAGACTGACTGGCTGCGAAGGGTTTAGCCAAGCTAAGCTGACAAGGTTGCTCGAATCTGGACTGAAGCCCTGCACTCACTACTCAGAGCTGTTTTGGCATTTGTAGGTTTACTAATTTGTTGTTGCTCGGTACACTGTACAGTCCCGAAAGCATGCGAACTCTCAGAGCTTTCAGTGTAGTACAATGGAAGCCCAGACTCCTCAGTGTTTCAGACGCCAAAAGGAATGAATTTATGAATAAAATGTTTTTTGTCCTTTCGGCTTATGAGTTCATGGTCACCACAGCGGATCGTTTGTCCACCACACCTCTGACACACTTTTCACAACAGATGTTGTGATTTCTACCGGGCTCAGGACCGGTATTGCACGGCCGGGGACGGGGACGGGCTGTGGGGGGTTCAGTTCCTTGCCCAGGGACACTTCAACATGCGGTAGGGAAGACAGTAAGACACGGGACTTTCCCACTGGGTTTGACTCTAGTTTGAGACATGGTGCACTTTAATGATGCCACGTAACACAACGTGGCCCATGTGGTTACTACTGTAAAGATGTACTATTGGGACATTGTCGCTGCAGCATTTGGTTTTTACGTAATTTATCTTGCAGCGCAACCTCACCCTGAAGTTGTTTTCCCTAACCCCAATGCAGTTTTGTGTGTCAGATTCTATCTTTCTTACCTGTGATGCATGATCCACAACATCAGCTCATGGTAGGTTTAGGCAACAGAAGCACTTTGGTTAAGGTTGTTTAAATGTATTTATACACGCTGCATGTGAATTCAGAGTTTTCTCTACTAAGTCAGGCTCCAATCTATCCCTAAGTCTAAACCCAACCTTTAAAATGTTTAAAGTCGCTATAAGCAGAAAAGAAATGCATAAACTAATAACACATTATCATTAACATAAGTACGTATTTGCAGTTTTTGCTTATTTGTAAGGAAACGTTGCTATCAGTGGCTTCATAGCTTAAAATAAGTGTGTCTATGGTTACAGTAAAGACAGGAACAGTTGAAATTGGCCTATAAATGCAAACCAAAATAAACCAAGCATTAATGTCCCGGGCCGGCCAGTGAAGGACAAGCACACACATTCAGGGACACCGGGGATGACGAGCTCGGCGACATGGTCACTGAGGTGAAGGACCATAAAATGAAGACAAAGGAATTGACTTTGCTTTGCGATCAGTCTTCTTCTTCTTCTTCATCCTTTTTCTTTTTCAAAACTAACAAGACTGTGTAATCTGTGCACATACATACTGTAAACACACGGCCTCGTCCCCACTTCACCCCGTGTGTGGAGACATTTCTGCATTTTAAAGAAACTAACTTAGCCCTGACATCCTACATCCTCTCGTGCGACACAAAAAACAAAGGCTAATTGCTGCATTCTTCTCATACATTGGCTTAATGTACAGATAACCGACTTTACAGTGTCGTAGAAAAGTGGCAGGAAAGCAAATAAGAAATAAATACTGTAGCTCGAGGCAGCTCAGCCAGACAAAGAGACAATCAAACCAAGGGCCTAATTATGCCAAATGATATCTTGTAATGGTTAAGTTGGTTACATGCCTGAGCTCTACTGACTGAATTGCATTCGGATCCCGCTAGGAGATGAAACTGAATGAAATAAGCGTGCAACAGGATATGTAGACCCCCAAACCCCTGATATCAGCTTAGGTGATGGGAACCGATTCTGAAAGACTGGACTCTACCTGGTTTCCAGGGATTATTTCTGTCACACATTTGTAAAAACAACTGACATAGCTTGAAATGTCAGGGAAAGGTCTTGGACTTCTCTAGGCAACATCTGTGTGTCTGTGTGTGTGTGTGTGTGTGTGTGTGTGTGTGTGTGTGTGTGTGTGTGTGTGTGTGTGTTTATAGAGAGATTCTCCACGTCTGCCCAGTCTGTCTCTTAGAGATAAGATGTTCTGATGTGGTGAAGAGCCGTGGTTCATGCTCATCAAACTACCAGTGAGCCCACATTTATTTATGTTGTTTATTGCTCTTTCAGGTTTTTTTTTTTTTTTTTTTTGTATATTATAGTTTGACCCAGTTGGGGGTTGATAAGGCACCTACATGAAAATGGGTTAAATGAGCTTTATAATGTAGCTTTGTTAAAATAAAATAAAATTAAACTAAAAAAAAGTATTTTCTCATCTGGCTATTGCATAAATACAATTAATACATGCACAATACTGTAAGCTGCAGTTTGTGTCGATTGGTATCAATGGCAACATGGGGTGAGGTATGACTAGAATGTGTGTAGAACAGTCACACCCACTGTTTGTGTGTGTGTGTGTGTGTGTGTGTGTGTGAGTGAGTGTGTGTGATGAATTTGGGCCTGGGCCCCCTGGGCAGCGGGGCCTGCTGCCTGTCAGGGTGAGTGGCCTTATCTTCCCCAAACATTTACTTAACCCTTTGTCTTACAGGGCCCAAGACAATGACACAGGCGTGAGGAATCCCAGCATGCGCACACACACCCACACACACACACACACACACACATTGTATGTACATTTACACATCACACATTCTCTATTACAATCACCTTCTCCCTCTCTTTAGTTGACAGTCATTTATATTTGACCCATAGAATTAGTGTTTGACATTGAAGAACCGTATCATCAAGGTTGCAGTTAGTAGAAACCAGTTAGTTTCCAACTTCAGACAACGAAATGATTCCTGCTTTACGTTCCCCACTTTAAGGGCTTTCCGTCTTCGGAGCTCAGCTTTGCATCACATCTGTCCAGTGTACGATGGGGCGATGAGCTGACGGTGCAAGATCAAAAATTGAGCCAGTTTGAGAAACGTTCACTTGCATTGATTCAACCAACCAGCATAAACCATTAAAAAGTGAAAAATTGTGTCTTCTATATTCTTCAAAAGACAGTAGAGTTTAAAAGCTGTATCGGGCAAGTTCCAGATGTTATCAGGCTCTATATTTGACACGTTTAGAGATATTTCTGTAAAGTAGATGCTCTAGAGGTTAATTTGATGTTTGATGAAAATATCACGTGCACTAAAAAAAAAACAACAGTGTAGATTGTTTTGAATGTTGCACCAGAGGTTTTATTGGTTTTCCCTGGTCGTTGAGGATGGAAGCTCATTTTGGAAAAGAAATGTGTGAAAAAAGCAGTGCGCACATACAGAAATAGTCTCACCTATGAAATCACCGCCTGCCTCTATGAGCTGTGAGGCCTCAGAATGATGGACTTTCCATTTATAATCATCACACCGTGCTTGGCTTTTAGTGGCTGTCACAGTGATGTACAGGCCTTCTGCAACCAAGGAGGGCATTTCGGTATACAGACACGTTTTGCTGTTGTAACAAATTAGCCGCTGGGATAAACAGTTAATTTAAGCCCCAGCGGAGAAATGTGGAGCCGTCAAACAGTTTACAAATCCCCATTCTTTCAGTGTGCCCACACGAGTGGGAACACAGAAGCTGAGGGAGAAAATCCTCATAGGCACAGAGGAGATGCTGAAAAAACAAAAAAAAAAGGAGTGTTTTTTTTTTTTCCGTTTGACGAGAACAAAACATTGCAAATCATTCTTACGTCTCCAGATAGTTTAGCTGGATTAAGTTGTTAATCTTTACCTAAACGTAACCACGTCATTCTTGTGCCCAGGCTTAACACAACTTTTACCAATACTTTTGGAAGGTACACAAAAGATGTTTTACCATATACTGACAAAGCACTGATGAATTAAATATTTTGACATGTTGCAGGGACGGAGTTCATGCTTCAGGTCATCACCCACATCACGTATGTGTACAGTCGCTCAGCTGCTCCACTGCCTGCATCCATCTGCGATCAGCTGGTGACTTAAAGGGCAACTCCACTCATTTTCTACTTGCTTTCTATGGCTTTAGGTCCGTGTGTCAATGTACGTTAATGCTTTGAAACGTCACTCTGACCAGTTCTGAAAAACCCCACCAGATGACATCAGTCAGACATCAGTCGGAGTTTTTCCTCATTAGCAGTTCAGATGATGTCATCTAGAGGAGCTCTGGGAAAGCAGGTTCACCACGGTTACGAGCTGACGAGATGGAATTCTGAACTAAAGGCTCCTCCAAGTGATGTCACCTGGAGGCATTTTTCATGAGGTTTCCCCCATCACAAAAACACAACCAGCCTCCTTGTCGTGATGGGGGGCGGCACAGCCGCCATGTTGCTGCGTCTCACTCTCTGTAGAACCTCTAAGGACTTGGTCATCAGTGAACACTGAGTTTTTAGGGTTAATAACCTAAAAGGACCTCCCCCCCACCCACCCACCACCTTCCCCTTTCTGACTTTTACTTCTCTCTCTGTCCGTCTTCCCCGTCTCCCTCCCTGCTGGGCTTTATCAGTGGTCCTGGTGAACGTCCTACTGTCGTGTCTTGATGTGATTTATGTCACAGGCTGTGAAGTCGACTTATCTCCCTCCTTTCCCCATTCCCCACCCCCACCATCCTCCACCTTCACCACCTCCTCTACTGTCCTTTGGAGGTTTGACCCCCCTCTGTCCTGGTCCTCCAGCAGGGACAGGGAGGAGAGGTTTGCGTAGGGGGAGGTGAAGGCTTCTACCTGTCCTGTAGGTTAAAGGCATTTTACTGACCCTCTGTGTGAACACACATGGGTTCACACGGGGGTCGATAAGAGTTTGCCCAGTATGACTCCTAATAATCACGAAACAACAAGTCAGTACGAATTTAATAATGTGTCCACAAATGATATGGGACCTTCAGATCACATGTGGACAAGAATATCCACGAATCAAACCACCGACAGAGCATTTGGCGGACAACCCACTCTACCCACTCACCCACAGCCGCCCTGATTACTTGTGTATGTGCACACACACATTAGTATCTAATTTACTTTAGTAAAGTAATGTTACTTCACTTAGGTGTTTTTATTTCCTACGACTTCATACTTAGACTTCATTATATTTGTCGGGCAAAAATCGCGCGTTTACTCCACTACATGTATTTGATTAACAGCTACTTTTCAGAATCTGATTAATAGTACAAAATACAGTGCAATCGTGGGACTTTATTCATCGGCAGTGTGAATTTTCACAGGCCACCCAGCAATTAAATTATTAGAAGCTAAACGTGTGATATGATATGTGACATGATTACACCTGCAACATTAAAGTGAGGAACATACTGTTTGTATCAATAATTACAATCCCATAATGTCACATTCACATCTGTGAAATGAGCAAGTCTGCATAATGAGTACTTATACCTACGGACATTTTGAATCCAATGATTTTACATGTTGCAGTATTTCTACTCTGTGGTGTTGGTACTTTTACTTAGCTACGTTAGATGTTAGAAGAGTAGTGTGGACATGAATGGTGTTTTAATGCACATCTGCAGGCTGCGTTTAATGGACACACATTTTTGACCCGATTACTAATAATCAGTTTTTAACGAGGGCTTGTACCTTGGTGATGTAACTGAAGTAAAATAGAAATGGTAACAAGAGGTCTTGAGCAGATCCAGTGACACAAATACTTCCTCCTTTTGCTCATAAGAGCAGCTGGTGTTTACAGAGCGATGTTCATTCGACAGCTAACGAAACAGGTCATTCTCAGTGATGCAGACCAGCTCACGTGACCGCTGAGGTGGCTCGTCCACCAGTTTGAATCCAGGTGTCGACAGCAGACTCGGCCACTAAATGAAGAAATGTTATTGAACGTCATTGCACTAAGTGGCTGAAATTCGGAAGTTATTTCGGAGGATTATATTAAAAACGCATTGACCCTTATTTGGGACCGAATCTGTGTCTGTATGTGTGTCCTTATCCGTCCACATTTTCCAGCCTCATGCCTCCCCTCCTCTGGCCTTTGATGTGCTTTTAAAGTGGCCCATTCTCTCTCTGCTTTCCCTCTCTCTTGACAGTTGTTTATTAGTTTTGAAATGGTTTTAAAGGATCTTTTGTGTCTCTCAATGAGAATCCTTAAAGAGAGAATAACTGGCTTTAAAACAAAGAGAAAGATAGGAAGTGGAGGAGCGGCAAAAAAAAAAAAAAAAATGAAGGAGCAGTGTAGAAATCTGCCTGTGACCTTTATTTGGGGCATTACGTTGAGGTTTGGGTCGACATACTTGTTGAAGGACTGGCTACGACGAGGTGCGAAAGAGAGAAGAAACACTAATCAGCAGAGTTGGAAAAGAGACTTACAAGGAGAGAATGAGTGAGAGAGATGCCTGCAGACCACCCAGGTGTCTTGCTCCTCACTGCTGTTGGATAGATGGCCTCTGGTTGGTCTGTTGCCAGCTTTAGGTGTGAGCCTGTCAGCATCCACCGGACCACGGATTAGGGTTCAGTGTGTACACAGCATTGTGTGCTGTGCTTGTGATGTTAGATCTGAGTCCAGTGGCTGCATCTGTGCTCTTTGCTGCTTTTACTCTGAAACTCTTCTTCATGATTCCTATCTGACATTTGCAGCTTTATCTTTCTCTTTTCCTCCCACTGCAGTTTGGCTAAACATGTGACAGCATTTTCAACTTTAGCTTGAACATCTCCCTTCATGTCTTCATGCGCACTGAAACACAAACATCCAAGTGAAGCAAGTGGTTTTTCCTTTCTTTCCTCATTGAGTGTGGGAACCAGCCTAATGCACAGCATAGCAAATGTACATTTCCCACAGTGCAACTCCTGCCCAGTGTCATGGAATTACATCCATATTAATGCACCAACGTATTCCAAGCCGGAGACTGGAGTTTGCATCTTGTCACAGACTCGCAATGGATGTTTGTGTTTTAATTAATCATATCCACATGCTTGTAATTCCCGAACTTTAACCATATCATGTCCAAACTTTATTAGCGAAAACCACCACTCCCTATAATCTTAGCTGATATTGTAGAAAGCCAGAATCGTGACATCACAGGGGGTCAACGTGCCATTCCTGAACTCCAAATCCACACTTTGTCCCCAATGTTTTCTATTTATCTTTTCATTTCCTGTCATGTCTAATGTCAACACTCTAATCAAGGCATGAAATGCCAAAACATAAACCCTGGATGCAATGCAGACTTTACAGAATCCAGTGTCCACGTTATTTGTTGGACCAACAGAGAAACAGGTTGAGGTTTGCACTTTTTATTTTATTTCTAATAATAACCACACACACAAAAAAAACCTCTCACCAGCTCAGCTTATGGCTTTAAAATGGTTTTAGAACAATTCCATAAAAAACACACACACGCAAAAAAAAAAAACCTAAAGAAAATAAAAATAAAAAACAAGGCAAAACTAAATTAGTAATGGTTGTAAAAAAAAAAAAAAAAAAAAAAAAAAACCTCTTACTGCTCTTCCTGTTTAAGATTGCAGGGCGCTGGAGCATTTTCCAGCTTCAGATTCAATTCAAAAATAATATCAAGATAAAAGCTAACTGAAAAATGTAAACCTATATTAACCCAAAACATCAAAGTTGTAAATAGAAAGTATAAAAGTGCAGCAAGTACTTGTTGTTTATGATATATAGTTTGTGTATTGGTTAATGGTAAATAGTTGCTTATATAGCGCTTTTTTTCCAAAGCGCTTTATAATGTTCACACACACACTCACACACCGATGGCGGTGACTGCCATGCAAGGTGCTAACCTGACCCACCGGGAGCAACTTGGGGCTCAGTGTCTTGCCCATGGACACTACGATATGTAGCCAGGAGCGGGGATCGAACCACTGACCCTGTGGTCCATGGTCAACTGCCTTGCCTGAGCTCATCATAAATGAGTGTGATATCTGCATTTTGAAACCCACAGTTATTCTGGCTGATTTGACCTCTGCTCTGGGTGAAACTGGGTGGAACCACGTTGGGAATTATGTGAAGTCACCACGTACCGATGGGAACAAACGAAGTGGGAGTTGTCATCTAATCAGAAATCATAAGTGGAAACACCTGCACGGGCCAGCAGGGCATTTCTAAACCGTTATGCGCATAGTAACTTGCCTTCTAGTAACTTTTATAATATGTCTGTTATCAACTGAGCATGTATAGCTTTTTAACCTGGAGGAGAGACGTCGCCGTTTCCCTCTTCAAACTACGCAAAGTTCAAAGTTAAATGCAGTTCAATAGTTGCCACAGTAACAAATCTCCACCAGGTCTTTTTTATTTTTATTTTTTTTTTATAAATCATCCTTTTTCCCCTGATCGTCCTTCTTCCTTGACTTTCTCCTGGGAACTCTAGCCTTCACTTTCCCCTCTTCTATTACACGTCTTCCTTGTTTTTCCTATTCTTCCTCTGTTCCCTTTACACAGTCCCCTCCTTCCCCATCCCTCTTCGCTGCCATCCTCCACAGGTCCTTCCACTGCTCATTTGTCAGCTGTGCCTCAGCCACGGCGGCGGCTGTCCCTTATCGGTACACAAAGAGGCTAAGAAAACAGCGCGATGTGGGATCCTTATAGGACTAGATGGTGTAATTGCATAATTGCTTTTTTTCTCTCGTCACAGGGGTTCTGCTTTCTGTCAAGCTGGCAGAAACCCATAAACACAGGCCAGCTATATCCAGCATCTCCCTCAAAGTCAGTGGTTTGTGCAGTTTGATTGGCTTAACTCTGAGCCAGGGCCTATTGCTCATTGGCTCCTCCCAGGATGAATGGCCCTGCTGACAGCCAATGGGGCCACAGCAGGGTGAGAGGGGTGAGTGAGAGAGTAAACAGCATTTTTCTGCAGTCAGGGACATGCAGGGTCTCATTGTTGGGATGTAACGTGTCCGGCTGTCCCGGAGTTTTACATTTTATCTCAGCAATGCTAACATCTCTAATGAAGCTGGTTGTATTCATACAGCTGTGAAGTATCTGGAGCTCACGCGCAAAACTAATATGTTTTAGCACAATTTTACAAAAGATAACAGAGAGATTTTAAGTTGGAGTGCTGCGCGAAGGCCGTGGCCTAGAAACAGGGGATAAATCAGGGCAAAGTCTCCGCTTCTCTATAACTCCCTCCTCCAACGCTCCCTCCACCCGAGCACACTCGCTCCATCCAAGGCCAAGCAATCTGTCTGCCCGGGCACAGAAAGCCGAGTGAAAGAGGAAGAAAAATCGGAGAGAGGAAAGCTTGATGTCCGCCATCCCCAAGCCATCCTTTACCCATCTTTCTCAGTCTGTCTTCGCCTCGCGTGATAGATACTGGCCGTCCCCTCTCAGACCTCCCGTGCTCTTTCCATCTCTATTAGCTTGTATGAAGATAAATGTGGACATAGTATGTGTTCACAGCACCATCCATTTAAAACCATGGTATGGGCGGTGGAGTGCGGGACTAAAAATGGAGTCAGGTAGTGACGAATGTGACGCCCCTGTCGCTCTACGGTCTTTCTCTTTTCCTGCTCCTTACTGCAGGTAGCTGGTGGGCGGAGTTTGAAGGTTGGCTGCCCTTATTTGCAGCATGTGGGCGGAGTCTCTAAAAGGCATAAAAGACAGCCATTTTGACGCTGTCTAGCTGTCTCTCTTCTCTGGAGCCTGGCATCCTCTTCAGTCCACGTCCTTTGTTTGCTGGTTAGCTGGACTTTTTCGACACCTACCCACCCACCACCACATTCCACCCATCCATGCATCACAGTCACTAGTGAATTTCAGCAATTAAAATTGCAAAAGAAAAATGAAGAACTTTACCTTCCGTCAAATGATGTTATCGGATAGTTTGATTTTAATAAAGCAGTTTGTTCAGTACAAACCTGTGCGTGTCGCCGGCTTTAAGCCACCTGGTAACACGAAGAAGAGAGAATGTAAAACAGAAATAGATTGAGAAGAGAGGAAAAAAAAAAACAAAAAAAAAACACAGTATCCCTATCAGCAAAGCCACACACCGATCCAGGGGAGGAAGTGTGTAGGCGCCCTGTCATGGAAGCTTACAGGAAACAGGCTGGTGCACACAGGAAACCGGCAGCAGCACAACAACATGACTCTCACACAGTCCTGCAACAAAGGCTGCTTATTGTGAGCTACTGATGCACAAACAAGCGAATCAGTCAAAAGACAGGCGTGCGTCTGCCTGCGTGCGTTTTTTTTTTTTGGTGCGTGTACAGTGTGAAGGCAGCGGCTCTGATCTATGGGCACTCAAGTGTGTTAACACTAGACAAGTGGAAAAGGATGTGAGAGTCACTTCACCAGAGGTAAATCGCCTCCGCAGGTTGGAAGTCAAATGGGAGAATAAAGAGGGTTTTCAAATGCTTTTATTTTGAAGCAATTATTCCAGTTTGCTAAAGTTTAAACTTTGTGCCAGTGAAGTCTGGTTCGCAGCCACCACGCCTGGCAAAGGCTAAACACAAATGTTGCTAACATTAACTTAAATTCCGTGTAAGGCTCAGCGTGCAGAGGCGCAGCGAAAGCAGAACCTCTGCATTCTGTTACCGAGTCAATATATTAATAATATATGAGTTTCTGGGAAATGTGTTTACATTTTTCAGGGTCGAAAGACTAGTACCAGTGATAAGGATGCTTCTCTGGAAGGACAACAACACAGCAGTTTATCTCGTCATTAATCTGACTTGTTTAACAGCAGTAATGTAAATAATAATTCATTCAGCTGTATGTATGTGTGATGAGCCTTCTTACTTTCCTTTTTCATTTTTCATGTTAGGAGGTGGTGCGAATGTGGCCCCCTCATTCCCCCTGACCTCCCTGTATTAAAACATTTCTGTGCTTCTTGCTGAAAAACTCCTCCAGGTGACATCACCCGGAGGAGTTTGTCATCATTAGTAGTTCAGATAATATCATCTGGAGGAGCTCTGGAAAGGTAGGTTGAACTAAAGTCTGAACTAAAGGTTCATCCAAGTAGAGAGATGTTTTAATATGGGGAAGTCAAAGGGAACTTCAATGGCGCTGACTTACATGTACGACTGAAGCTAGAACGGAAAGAACCAGGTTCTGTATCAGTGAAAGCGTCCTTTAACCTCCACAGCTCTGCTTGACTTCCTCCGTGGCCACGGCTCTCTCTTCAACCGTGAAGAGACGTAACCGCTGCAGGAATCCTCTCTGAATACCGGGAAATACTGCACTTGGGCCCGTGACAATGCTCAACACTGCATGTGTGCAGGTTTGTGTTTGTGTGTGTTGAGTAGAGGGCACATTGATAGACCCTGTGATAGCCCCAAACTCTTCGGTTCTTTCCTGTGTTGTTATAGTAAATACTGACTGTGGTGTCACTACCTAGATATGATAAAGACAGAAATTACCCCTAAACACACACACACACTTCTTCATACTCAATGATATTGTCAGATTTTGTGGTATTGTATCATATATCAATACCACACACACTCGTGCGCACAGGTACACGGTCACAACACAGTCGCTGACACTTTCTTCCTCTTTTTCGTTTCATTCTTCCTTATTTTGGCACAGTGTCCCTCTCACCACAGCCTGCTCGCTCACTCCTCTCTTCCGTGTTGCCGGGGTTTGAAATATTTATCCTACCTCTCTGCTTGTTTAACAAGCCCGGTTTATTCATCGCTCTGGGTGGCCTGGATGACGCTGCCAGCTCCTGACGCTCTCTGGCTGGGCTATAGAGAGAACACTGCTTTATTCCCAGTCACACTAACATGCACACCCACATCAGTGCTCTTCACAGCGGTGCGGATTGAAATCACTTGTGACATTTGCATTATGGTCGTAAATTAGGTGATCTGGATTTGGATGTTGTCAATTGCAAATGATGGAGGGAGAAGAAGTTCAGTGGCTGTTTAATGTAAAAGATGGGAGGGAGTAGAATGGGTTTCCCCACAAGCGGTAATCTTATAGCACATGCAGCTGGTGGTCTCAAGGTAGCCAAAAGTCCAAAATGTCATGTTCATTGTTCAGTAGCCATAGTGGCTCCGCCTCCACTGTAGACAAGTGACATAGCAATGTTTTCAGGGGTCACTAAAAACTGACGCACATTTAGATTCGTAGATCAATTTTTATGTCCTGCTGGAGACATTTTAATTGTGTTGTGTCTTTTTGTAGCATGTTTTTTTTTTTTTTATTTGCAGCCCATTTCTTCATTTGGTTGTGTTGTTGTTTTTTGCGGCGCCTTTTTAAAACATTTTTTTTTTTAATGCTGCGTCCGTGTTGTCAAATCGATTGCATAAACCAAATGACAGTGAACGTGATGGAGACTCTGTGGTTTAAATGGCGATGCTACGTCAGTATTTTGTGTTTCCACTGCCCCCAAGAGGCCCACAAAACCTGTCATTGCTGCTTCAATATTAACTGGATGTTAAGACGTCCCCCAGACTCATTTCTTTTAAGCTGAATGTCCATCACACTGAAAGCTTCTTTTTATTACTGCACCTGTTTTGTGCTACAACAGTAGTTCACTTGCAGTTTTCATGAGGAAATATTAAAGTTCACTTCCCTCTAAGTGTTTGTGTTCGTGCACGCTTGCGTGTGTGTGTGTGTCTCCTGGGCTACTACAGCAGTGTGTGTCTAAACATTGGCAGGAGTCCAGCAGATATACAGTACAGTGCTGTGCTGTCGGTAGCCACACAGCACCGATGCTCCACCCTCTCATCAAAGCTCTGCATCAGCCTCCCACGCCCATGCCGTGTCCCCTGAGCGAGGTTTTAGTGACACATGCCTGTGAAACAGCCAGTGAGAAACATGCACCAGGTACATATGGGCACACACATGCTGGGAACTATGAGGGTGGTGGAATACTGTAAGAATTTCCATGTGCACACACTCAACCTTATCGGGAGATCAACAACACTGGTTTGCAGCATTACTCTTTTTGGCTGAGGTCATTCACTGCAGCCTGAGATGGAGCTTGCTTAAGGTGGTGATGGGATGCTCGGATAATGCATTTATGTAGCCGACTTGCTGCCTGTGGTGTTAAATGCTAATGTAGCCTAAGGTGTCAGTCCATGTGCAAAAACAGAGCCACTGTGTGATCGTAGAACCTATGTGACGGACAGCTCCACAAACGTCGGCTGTCGAACAGAAGAGCACAAGCACTGTGAACTGCACTTGCCCACCAAGCACCAACTCTCTGTTCACGTTCAACGACTTCCAGAGTGCACCTGTCAAAGCCGCTGGGCCTCACTAAGCAGGACAGGTTTACGTCGGCTTCAGCTCTTACAGTGCCTCCTTCACAGAAATCCAAACGGTTCGTCAGATTCATAGGCGGCCGTGCATTTGCAAAGTGCCTGGACTGGCTCTGCTCAGCCGTCCTCTCCTCCCTCTAGTGCCTGACATGGAGAGAGCTGCATAAACATTTATGCAGCAGTATTTTTTAAAGGCTCTCTGCAGCGTCTTGTAAATCTGCCCACTGCTTTGATCTCTTATCTGCTGTGCGTCTGTGTGTGTGCGTGTGTGTGTGTGTATGTGTGTGTATGTGTGTGTGCGTCTGTGTGTGTGCGTGTGTGTGTGCGTGTGTGTGACTGTGTGTGTGTGTGCGTCTGTGTGAGTGTGTGTGTGTGTGTGCGTGTGTGTGTGTGTGCGTCTGTGTGTGTGTGTGTGTATGTGTGTGCGTGTATGTGAGTGTGTGTGTGTATGTGTGTGTGCATCTGTGTGTGTGCGTGTGTGTGAGTGTGTGTGTGTGCGTCTGTGTGAGTGTGTGTGTGTGTGTGTGCGTGTGTGTGTGTGTGTGCGTCTGTGTGTGTGTGTGTGTGTGTGTGTGTGCGTGTGTGTGAGTGTGTGTGTGTGTATGTGTGTGCATCTGTGTGTGTGCGTGAGTGTGTGTGTGTGCGTCTGTGTGAGTGTGTGTGTGTGTGTGTGTGCGCGTCTGTGTGTGCATGTGTGTGAGTGTGTGTGTGTGTGTGTGTGTGTGTGTGTGCATCTGTGTGTGTGCGTGTGTGTGAGTGTGTGTGTGTGCGTCTGTGTGAGTGTGTGTGTGTGTGTGTGTGCGCGTGTATGTGTGTGTGTGTGCGTCTGTGTGTGCGTGTGTGTGAGTGTGTGTGTGTGTGTGTGTGTGTGTGTGTGTGTGTGTGCACGCCTTTTGGTGTTTAGGTGTGCATGGACATTTTCTGTGGACATTTATTGCTGCTGATCTTTTGTATAATAAGCTTCTATTAAAGATAAACTAAACTAACTTGCTGTGGCTACTAAAAAGGAAAAGACGAATATTTGCCAGAAATACAATAAATATCATCTTCATTATTTCATATTTGTGTACTGAATAAACCTCAGTCTTATGATTAAATGCACATTTTCATAATGCTGTAAGAGTGAAGATAAGAGAAGAAACAGGACTTTCCTCGGTTCTCTGTCTCTTTACGTATATTATTTATGATATTTTGATAATATCATAATAGTTATTTTATAGCTTTTACTATGTTGTTACCTTAAGTGAACATTGTTCAGAAAAATTGCAATATGGTACAAATATCATAACCCCAGTGCTGATTCCTGAGTGACAAGTTTTTCAATTTTTTTTAAAACAGTAATATTAAGAAAAAATGCCAACTACCTGAAGGGCTGCGCAGATCGAGGCCGAGCATGAAGCGGAGCTGTCACCGTAAACAGCTCCAGCTGCAGCCGCTGCTGAATGCTGCGTGCTCACAGCTTCACCGGGATCAAAATGTGGCACCGAATTACAATTGTTCAACACTCGACTGTATTTGAGCCATTAGGTTGGTGTCTAGAGAGAAAGATTTGTTTATACTTTTTCCGCCCTGATGATTAATAAAAGAGGTTGAGGTCGAAACCATTCACCATTTTAAATGATTAGCCCGACTAAATTGTATTTTAATGCATCTAGACCACCTTTGAGGATTTTGACATCCATTTAAGCGTGGCACACTGAGGACTAGTCCTCTTCTATATATATTTTTAAAAAAAAATCAGATCAAGTGAGGGATTCATTGTTTCTTTACGAGTGGGATCATTTATATTTCTTATTAGGTGGAATACTGATAAACAAACCTAATGAAGGTAAAAATGCATTGCTCATAAAAAAGGTGAATTTTAAAGATGGTTTTCGACGAGCAGGAACAAAAAACTACATTCAGTGATGTGAACGTCAGCAGTGATGCAACTGGGTCGAGTGCCCTTGAGCAAGACACTGACTGCGACTTAGTCTTTGAGGGAGATTTATGCTGCTGTCTGCATGTCTCGCTGCTCGAACCTCACAATGATTTAAGCTTTGGCCTGCAGAGTGAGAAGGAGCCGGCAGAAATTTGTGCAGAAACCCAGATTCAGTCCATTAGTTAGAGATTTTCCCGAGTCACATTTTCCCTCTGGGAATTCAAGCTTCTTTGTTATTGGCCGTTTTCCTCTTGGATGGGAAATAGATGAAGTTATTCAATAAATTCAATTCGTGAAACACAACAAAATATCCAAATATTATCTTAATATTCCCGGGGAGACATTAACAACGGCTTTCTGATTAGAGCCCCGTAGACCTATTGCCTCCTCAACAGATTTGTTAAAGGCTGTTTATGTAACGAAGAGAGAGCGACTGCGGTGATTTACAAGCCTGTGTTTTAGTGATGGCTGGTGCAGGTCAAGGTAATGATCATAAATAAGAGGTGCAGGAGAAGGGGGTGGGGGTGGGGGTGGTGGCGGGGGGAGTGGATGAACATCATAACAAGTCTGAGAGAGGGTTCAAATTCCTGCAGCTCATGGGTGTCATAACTTACAGCACCTTGTGTTGACACAGAGGGCTGAGGGCTGTGGAATTGTGTGGTGGGCTCCATGTCCCACGCTGCACTGGAATGATCTGCAAATACTCTGTAGCAGCCTCAGTTCTGAGTCTGGGGAGCTGGTTTTCGTAGTCGCCGCTTCTACAGTGTGTTAAATGTCTGAATAGCAGTGAAAACCAAGCTACTCCACGAATGCATCAGCCCAGACAGGCAAACACACTCGTAATCACACGCCCACGTTCATACTCTCACACACTGACTTGCGTTATTGTACCCGAAAGCCCTTGAGACAGGCTCACCCTGTAAAACACACACGTGTTCTGATAGGATTGTGTGGTTGAAGCTTTCTGTTTGCTCGTCTTACTCATGTTCCCCGTGGATTGGCTGTGTCGAACAGAGGAGCAGCAACAGCGAGCTATCAGTTTGTGACTGCGTAACCTAACACTGGATGGAAAATAAATATTGCGCTTTCCATTTACTTGGAAGCTGCACTTTTGCACAAGCACAGAGTCACAGTGACCGGGTGAATGTCACGTGTAGTTTCCAACAACAATATTAATGCAGATGCTTGTCATGTTTGAAACATGCGTGATTAGTCTGGACAGTGACTGTCTGCAGTGTCAGGAGACAGATCTTCACCAGAAATAGGGCAACTGTAACACACATCCACTGTTTGTGCCCGTGCACGTTAGCACAAACAGTATAAAGCATGCACTAAGGCACTTTCAATGGACAATACAGAAAAATATCTCTGCTTTTCTTGGGACTGTTCACCTCACTAAATTGCACAATGGACAGTGTATTATTATTATTTCATGTTTAACTTTATTGATATCTTATTACTTTGTATTTATACACTGTATGATTATGTGTAACAGCTACTGTAACACAAAAATTCCCCTTTGGGTATTAATAAAGTATCTATCTATCTATCTATCTGACCACCACATGATGATGTAGGAATCCCCGCAGAGGCAGCAACAAGCTCCAGGCTTGACCTTTGCCCCCTGACTCCCCCATGCACACTCTCAGCTTCCAAAACCGCACAAAGCGCTTCACCCCTCTGCACACGATTCCCTTCAGTGAAGAGTCTTTCTTTCAACCTGTCCATTAGTGGAGGATGAAGAAACCTGGGCTCCCTCTCCTTTGGCTTCGAGGTTCAACTGGGCCCTCTGCTGGATGCACATGAGCATTACACTCAGGATGTGATGGCGTTCATTCGTTGTTGGCGTCAGCAGCAGTGTGGTTCTGTACATTACACTAACTTTAGCTTCCCTTCACTTCCACGTTACACCAGGCTTAAAGGTTCTATTAATGACTCCACCATGGTCACTCACTGGCCACTTTATTAGGTACACCTATACAATCTAATACAATCCAACACAGCAGCTCTGCCATGATTCTACTTTTACAATATTTCTACGTTTTAGAGTTGAAACTGTCAGAAAGGTGATAATCCTACTCTCTGTTTATTACTGGGATCGATGTGAAGAGATTTTATTTAAGCTTTATTTAACCAGGAAATCCCATTGAGGAATCCCTGGGGGACATGGCCAAGATAGCAGCCATACAAAATCAACATGTCCACAATGTTTGGTCCCCCTATTTAAAATGAATGAGGTGGCCACATCTTCTCATACAAGCGTATATTGCTTATTAAGCAAACCAGACAGAAGTGGCCTCTGTAGCCACTTTGTGCTCATCGTCTGTCCCTTTGGAGCTGCTTTCCGTGTCTATGTGATCGTTTTGTGTTCTTATTGCCATTTTCTGTGTCTTTCTCCTGGTGATATTCTTCTCTTTGTGATGATTTATAGTGTCTGTCACAGTTTGTAGTCAACTTTATGGGAAAGTTTTCTCTTGTATAAATGAAGAGTTGAGGATAGTGGAGAGTGTATACGTGTAAATACCTTTTAGGTCCATTTATTATTTTGACTTTAGGAGCACACAAAGAAAAGGTTGATGAGTACAAGGAGCCATTTCATCATTCCGCTCATACTAATGAGTAAAACATTCCTGCCACCTGTCACCAAACACGCTGGCATTTCTCTGCAGTTTACAGTTGGATTAGCATCAGTCTAACGCATTAGTGCTCTGTTAGTGTGCATTCACAAGCGATGAGGTGCATTGCGGAGCATAACGTAGGATCTAGTTTCCTCATGGTCATTTTAGATGAGATGAGTGTGTCGCTCTGGTGTGTCGCACTTATCGAGGACAATCAAACCACGTATTCGTGTTGCGTGGCGATAAAGTACATGCATTTGTTGCCTGTGGCAGCGAGGAATTAAATATTGTTCTAGGAACTGAGGGCGCTGATGATGCAGATGCCGCCCCAGTCCGGTCCGGCCAGTCGTGAGGAATCTGGTTCAGGAATCAGGAAATGGCGTTTTTTTTTTTTTTTTTTTGCATTAAGCATGCATCATATCCAGTTTCAGAAACAACACACCTGCCTTTGCTTCTGTCTGTTGTTTGCTATTGACTTTGCATAGCACTAAAACTGTCATTGTTAATGTGTCGTTTTTCTCACGTATGGCTGCCGTCATTTATTGTATGTACAAACACAGAATACAACAATGTGATTTGTCCCACAGATCCCATACTTTCATGTCCCATGAAAGCTTTGAAGACGGGGAGTTTGTCACAGTTTTAATTACATTGCTCGGTTCATGTCAATCATTTACTTATGAATATCATTTAATCAGACAGAAATTTGACTCTTTATTCTAATGTACAGTTGCAGACTTCTGCATTTAATATTTTTGTTTCCCCATCGGTTGTGTCCCTCTATGCCCACAGGGCTTTATGGGGCCGGTTTAGCCGGTTATGTGGGATTTCAGCAGAACAGGAATATCAAGGGAGAACTTGCCCAGGCTTCAGTGTTTGTGTTCCTCAAGGGGACGACTGAACCGACCGGTTTTCTTGGGTGGAGAGATGAGAGAGAGGAGGGTGTGAGGCGTACTCCCTCACCTCATTCTCCTCTTTCTCTTCATTATTGCACTCTCTGTCCCTCTGTCTCTGTATCACTGCGTCCATCTCTGAAGTCTGAGCGGCAGAAACAGTGCCAGGCCGTGAACAGCTGGAGCTGTCTCCAGCTATAGGAGGTGAGTTACCATTGATTAAGCTCCAGGTTGTTGCCTCGGGGCCGGAATAGATTGCTTGGTAGAGTTGGTGCAGGTATGCGCAGCTGCTAGTGGGGGCAAGGAGTGAGCAGTGTATGTGTGCATGTGTGTGTGTGTGTCTGTGTGTGAGAAGTTATCACACATTGATCAGAAATTGTTATGAAATATATTAAGCCTTAAATGACCATTTCTCACAAAGGAACAACTCACAAACCCATAGGTGTATTTAAAAGCTTGTTTGTGTCTGTGTGTGTGTGTGTGTGTGTGGGTGTACAGTGGAGCTCACATGTAAGATACAGACGGATTAAATCCCTAATTGTCTCCATATCCGTCCTATTATTCCTCACAAAAGCCATATTCTCTGTAAGTGTGACACACGAATGAGTGACACGCTCATTTACTCAGCATCACTCTGCAGTCATGCCGTGTTTTTTTTTGCTCTGTTTGTTAGATCAGCATCTGTTAATAACATGTGAGCTCTGCACATCTAGACTATCGCTCATACTTGACCCTCAAGTCTGATTTAAATCACATGACAAACCTTCCAGTGGACAGGAGGTGTCTGAGAAGAGCTCACATCAAACTGCAGCAGTGTGACACATGGCATGTATGTACTGTATGTGTGTGTGTGTGTGTGTGTGTGTGTGTGTGGCATCCAGGATTATCTCCATTTGTGATATGCACATAATGCGTCTGTCAGTAGTGGGAAAGGTGTGATACAGCAGTGACAGGGATGAGTATATTTCAAATATGGTGCAACTGCATAACAATGTGTGTGTAGGTGTGTGTGTGTGCATGATAGAGAAAGAGAGAGAGAATAATGATCTAGAGATACTGTAGCGCATAAAGTCAGACAGGTCTTTTCTTGCTCTGCTGAGGTGATCTGCACAGCCACTTTCCTGACATATCCTGACATGTTGAGAGAGCCTAATCCACACTTATCGAAATGCTAAATAGTATTAAATCATGTATTTGTGCGTCTAAGTGATTGTGTGTGTGTTTGCGCGTGCGAGCAGTGCCGACCCGTGTTAATCATGTCCGCTTGCAGACTTTCAGTGAACACAGGTCTTTTTTTTTTTTGTGTTGCTTTGAAATAGGTGATAGTTTTAAACTGACTGTGTTCTCCACATTTGTGAGTACACAAACTGTGTACTCGTGTACATGTACATGCAACACAAACTGCAGACTTCCCACACCTGGCAGGACCAGTCTAACTAGTTTTAATCATCCTTGATATAACAGAAATTTGCTGCCACATTTGAGTAACAGGGACAGCTCATGATAGTGTGCTGTGGTGTACTGTACGTCATCAGAGGCCCAACAGTCCTCAGGCTATAACGCTTGTGCACCCAACAACTCTAACTGAATCACTATGTTTTCACACTATTAGTAGTTTCAAGTTTGTTTGGTTTTTTTTTTTCTAAAAGAAAAAGAATGACTTTGTCAAATGTATTTCTGTTTCTCTTTTTTTTTTTATTGTCCGGTCAGACTCGAGGTCAAAGTTCAATGCCATAGCAATGGAGTGCTTCAACGACTTACTCCTAAAACTGCGAGAGGTACACGAGCGAGAACTGGAGGGTAAGTGGAAGTTATAACAACAGCAGTCATTGGCAACAGAAGCGAGACAAAAGAAAAGCTGTAATACAATAAGTTTCTAAACAGAATGTGCAGGTATGATTTCACCACAAGGCCTCGCAACCAGGTGTTGTGTTTTTGACTTGCAGGGTGGCAAGTGAAAGTCCAAGAGCTGTCCAACAAGAAGGGCTGGTGAGTAGGTACTTCACCTGCTGGAGATGTGTAGAGGATTGCGCTGCTGACAAGATATTCAAGTTTGGTGATACACAAGTTCAGCCACTGTGGGAGCCATTCTCAGGCCTGGAGTCTTAGTGGACCAGCCAGGCATTCTGGTCCTGCACCTGGCCCCGTGTTTGTTCATGTTAAGATCAGATCATGTTGTAACAAGTCATTCAGTTTGATACTGAGTCACTAAATCTGCCTGCATGCGTTTCCATGGAACTAGTTAAAAAACTAAAAGGGGGGGGGGGGTGTTAGCTTCTGGAAACGGCATAAAAATTATTGGGTTCAAAGTGAAATAATCTCGTAACCAATCATAAAGTAATTTAATTTAAGATTAAGATTTTCACATGTTTCACTTGTTGTACTTGTTAACAAAGACAATCAAACACAACTGCAAACTTTGGGGTAATATTAATGATAAAGTATCTATTAACCACTAACTAACAAATCGCTTAGTTTATAATCCAGTCTACGAATTCTTTCGCCTCAGTGTCATGTTGACACGTTATCAGCTTTGACGTGAATGGTGCTGATCATTGATGCAGATCAGAGCCTGATGAATACAGTCATGCTGCTTTGTGCTACTTTGAGCGTACTAACACTTTAAAGTACCAGCATGCTAATAAATACCAAACTAACGCTAAATACAATGGAAATCTGAGGTTGAGGGAGATGAGTTCTTAGTGATGCCGGTGTTGGTTGATGAACAGACAAAATAGGGGGATATGAATGAGATAAATTTCGATGTTGGACCACCCAGACTGGCAAGTGCAGCTTTGAGGGTTGGTTCCTCTTTGGGCAAAACAGACCGTACGTTCAAACCCTCCGACCTTCAAATGACCCACAGAAGCATTTGTTAATCCAACGTAAGGAGGTGGATGTGGTCTGGCACCAAACACCAAAATGGCAGATGTCATGTCTTACAGTGGAACCAAAATGGCAACTTGTGTAACATTATTTTTGTGTCCTCAACAGTCAAACATTGGATTACAACTGCATAAACATAGTAGTTTAGTTGGATTTAAGGAGAAAACCATCAGGGTTGGACACTGTTGTTGGTAACATGTAGCTGTTTTCCTTCGAGTCACTGATTTCTTGCATGACAAGCAACAGAAAGTCGTTTCACACACTGGACTCGAACTCTGGGCTCCATCCACCCACAACAACTTTCTAGAATTTAATGTTTACAGTTGTAACCTGAATGTTATGACTGTATTAAGTTAAGCTGTCACATTCGTCAAGTTTTCCTGCTTGTAGAAACAAGTAGCCATTATTCACAGGAAGACAAAGACACATTGCTCCTCATTGTCCAACTGACATTGATAAAAGTGATAACTAGTAACGAGACCCCCGTTTACTTATTGTTTGTCTTCTTGGTCTAATTTGAGTGCAGCAGCTTACAGGTGTAATGCTGTTTGTTTCTAGAAGGAGTATTCCTGCTTGTCCAGGCATGCGTCCTCAATTGGCAAGTGAACAAAGAAAAGACCTGGAAGACCTGGATTTGGAGCTCATTGCACTTGGGGGCGTCCCTCAACAGTCTAAACCTACAGCATTATAACTGAGAGCCAGTTCAGGCTGACTGAGCAGGTTTAACTATAAGCTTTATTAAAGAGGAAGGTTTTAAACCTAGACTTAAAAGTAGAGAGGGTGTCTGCTTCCAGAATCTGAACTGGGAGCTGTTTCCACAGGAGAGGAGCTTGATAGCTAAAGGCTCTGCTTCCATTCTACCTTTGGAAATTCTGGGAACCGCAAGTAGGCCTGCATTCCTGAGACCGAAGCGGTCTACTGGGATGATATGGTGCTATGAGGTCTTCAATATATGATGGAGGCTGATCATTCAGAGCTTTATATGTAAGAAGCAGGGTTTAAATTATATTCTAAATTTAATGGGAAGCCAATGGAGAGAAGCTAGTGAAGGTGAAATATGATCTCTCTTACTAGTTCCACTCTAGCTGCAGCATTTTGGATTAATTGCAGGCTCTTTAGTTACTGGGGCATCCTGAACGTAGGGAATTACAGTAGTCCGGCCTAGAGGTAACAAATGCATGGACCAGTTTTTGTGGCATCGCTTTGAGACAGGACGCTCCTAATTTTTGCTGGGTAATTGATATTTACACGGAAGCAAATTATCTGAAAGACGAGGTAATAGTGGAATAATGGTTTATAGGTAAATAAATTGAGGATCCCACAAATCTCAGTCATACAAGAGACCATTTGACGCACCTTTTAAGTTGTTAGACACTCACTGTTGGGGAAGAGCTAGAGGGACTAAGCCATAAAACCTAATAATTACTGCACACTGAAGGAGGAGTAGCCGAAACACTGGTGCCCATGCCCCATGTGCTGGTACTTGATTTCTAAATAAAGTACAGTACAAGATAATTCTCATGGCTTTGGGTGTGGGAACTCTTTGTCTTCTTTAAAACATGTTTATGCAGAAACTGCTTCGGCACAAAAGGAAGTAGCATGAAATAGTATTAGGACGCAGTGTTAGACCAATGAAGTTTTATTACCATGTACCTCCAACACATATGTCATGTATGTAGCATCTGGCACTATATTTCGACAGTAAAGATTGATTCATGTCTATGTGGTTGTGTGTGTGTGGGTGTGTGTGTGTTTGTGTGTGTGGGGGTGATGCAGCGATACAAAGCGAATGGAAGAGCTGTTTAACAGGAACCAGCAGATGAAAGAACAGCAGAGATTACTCACTGAGAACATCAAGACCCTGGAAAACAGGTACTGATGCTACTCTATGTCCTGCTGATGTTTTTCATTATTACTGAGCGCGTGGCGTGTGTGTGTGTGTGTTTGTGAAAGAAACTTAACACTTAGAGCCGAGATACTATGATCTTTGCTTATTTCATGAACATGCATAACTTTTGCTCAACAGTGGTTGTGTGTGGCTACAGGTGACAATTAAATGGCAAAACGTGTTTTGACCAAAGCAAAAGTGATGTAATTGGGAAACACTGTGACAACATTAAAGTGAGCTGTCATAGTGGAGTTTGTTGTTAATCATAAATTCCGGGTAATTTTAAGAGGAAAGCTGCATTACAGTCTTACATTTAAGGATGGTTAAATGTGAGTGACTTCTTCTGTGTTATTATAAAGTAATGTGAAATTGTTTTGTGTACACTGAAGTTGTGTTGTTGTCTGCCGCCTCTGCAGGCTGAGGGCGGGTCTGTGTGACCGATGCACAGTAACCCAGGAGATAGCCAAGAAAAGACAGCAGGACTATGAGGCCTCGCATATGCAGAGTCTCCAGCACATGTCTCTACTGGGTATTCGCTTCCTTTCTGTCTTTCTAAACAGACGCACCTTTCATATCCACTGGACTCTTCTTTCAAATTTTTGTTTTTTTTTCATCTTTTTCATGTCCAATATCCTCTTTTCTTGTTGTTTCTCATGCTCTAACTATGACCTGTTGTCTGTGTCGTAGCCGGAGAAATGAACAACCTGAAAAAGGAGAACAAGCGACTCAGAGATGAGATCAAAAATCTGAGAGCAGCCCTCAGGTAGGCAGAGTTTGATTGTGATTTTTAGCTCCTTTAAAAGGACGTTTTGTTATTAGTCACTTCAGAGAAAGTGTGAATTCTCTTAATAGTTAAACAAGTTCGCATGAGAAAATACACATGCAAAACCACAGCTATTGCCGTAGATAATGGATCTCATTCTCAGTTTCCATGAGTTGTCTGTGAAAGTCATTTCTTACTCAGTAAATGTGTGTGTGTGTGCGTGTGTGTGTGTGTGTGTGTGTGTGCAGCAAGAGAAACAACAGTGACCACTTCTCCAACATGAGCACCACCCCTGAGGTCAAGCCAAACAGCTCCCCTGACCTTTCGCTGCCTCCTGTACCTGTGGCCCTCATCGCTACGGCAACAGGCAGAGGCAGCAACCAGCCATCAGATGAAAGTGTAGCAGTGAAAACTGAGACTGATAAAAGAAGCGAAGGTGAGGATGAAGAAGATCTGCGATGACGAGAAGATTTCCCAGCGATTTTTTTATGCTCTTATTCTCAAATAAGGTCATGTTTTCTGATTTGGATCAAACAGATAGTGAACAACAACAACAACAACTGAAAGGGGTGAACAGAAGCCATTTTGTAAGTTTCTAAATCAGCTCACTCATATGTACATACATATAAACATGCGTGTGTCTCAGTGGTGGAGAATGTGGTCGGGATGCAGAAGGCCACGGGTTCAAATCCCACCCTACCAGGTGTGGCCCCGCCTCAGCCACCAAGGGTCACCCTGGTGCCGGTCCCGAGGCCGGATAAAGGGCATCTGGCGTAAAAGCTCAAGCCAAAGCACCCTGCGGAAGACGTTCTGCTGTGGCGACCCCTGGAGGGACAAGCCGAAAGCCGTTTGTTCTTGGCAATAGATTGATGCCATCATTTTGGAAAATCCTTTTGTTCTTATTGTGTAGTTTTGCGACATTATTATTATCTGTTCAGCTACAATATGCAGCGTCAGACTCGAAATGCACCTCGCTGGCTCTAGGCCTCACTTCCCTCTTTGCTCCACCATGTGCTGCCCATCTTCAAACTCAGCTTCACGTCTAATTCCCAGAAAGAACGCGTTTTGTTTTTTGTTTTTCACTTACTGTAATGCGTATGATAAGGGCTACAAGCGATGGTGACTTTGTTTCCTACCTGTTTTTCTGTCTCACAGGAGCCATACAAGCATTTCTCCCTGTCGGCTCTCACGTTACCATCCCGGAGGCCAGAGCCCATTGTAACCCGTGTCGCAGAGAAGAGGTGAGACCGAGGGACGTATTTAATTAGTTCACTCGACATGCAGTGAGTGGAAATGCCAGAAATTCTAAGAACTGTTTCACCAGTTTAACTGGTAACACAAGATGACACATTTAGACAAGAAGTGTTTCTGACATTAAGTCGTGCTGCAGGTTCGTCCATCAGCACGGTGCATGGTATGTGTTACAGAAAAAAAATTACACACTGGGAACTGTCCACAGCTCTCAGATCCTGTGTGTCAAGTCTGCTATTTTTGAATTGAAGTGGACGTAGAGATGGAACATTCAGTTTCTATGCGTCGCATACTGTAGTGTCTGAAGAAAACCTCGGGTCTTTTCAATAAAACCTTGCAACTTTTTCTGTTCACCACTTCCTCAGCTTTTCTAACAAATAGTTCATCATTCTGTGAAAAAATTGATACGACTCTCAAGCTCTCAACTGTTTGCTCTTAGCTTGGCCTGTTTTTTTTTTGTTTTTTTTACACGTCTGCCTTGGTGAAGATTAAAGAAGTAAGGTACAGATGCAGCAGATTTGAACATAGCCAGGCTTGCTGTCTCTGGAGATTGTCTTCCTGTGAAACACGAGAGAGAGAAAGAGAGAGAGAGAGAGAGAGAGTATGTCGTTTGCAACAACGATAGAGAGACGTAAAGATATAAGAGATGTTACCGTGACAACTAGCAGCAGCGGTGAACATGGCAGCATGACTGTTTAGAGCCTTCAGAGGTTCTCAGAAGGCAGGTGAGGTTGGGTCACTAAACACAGGACTTTCACACAGGGGGGGTCAGGGTATTAGGCCTAGTGCAGGACAACATTTATTATTGTTGTTACATTGTGTGAATCAGTACTTCCTTAACATCACAAGATGTGATGTTAAGGAAGTATGGATTGCAAGCTGACCACAACTTATTAGCTAACATTTGTATTAAGTGTCTAGCCCTAACCAAAGTGCTGTATTGGCACATTATAAATCCCACGCGTTTTAATGTCTAGAGCCAAAATCGAATGTGAAACTGGCGCCATTTTGGCCTTCCCTGCAAAGAGCAGCAGCCGCCATTTTGTCAGAAGTGGTGCGATTTTACTCCTCCATGTCTCCATGCATGTCAGTACTGTTTCAACAGACAGTTGAAGAGGGTGTTTATGTGGTCATATAGCAGCATATTACATTACTGCAAAAACTAATCACATAGTACTAAGTGACAATTCCACTGCCCAATACTGTGGCTTCATCACCTGTACATTGTAAAACGTCCATGTGTGTCTTTCCGTGACTTAGAGTTCCAAGCGTTGAAGGACTGGAACAGCGACCCCCCATCCTTTCTCATGCTCTCCTTTTTAAGAACTCTTCGTCTTCATCTGGTGCAGAAATGAACCCCAGTAGACATGTGCTCCATGCTCCCGTCCCTTGTCGTCCTCAACCAATCAAAAGCAGCCCTGTAACTCTCCCATGGTCCTTATCCGAGTCATGTGACTGGGTCAATGCGGCTGCTGCAGGCACCATGTTCCAACCTTCTTCCAAAACAAACCTTCCGGCATTTTCTAACCAGATGACCACTAGCCAACATGGCAGCCCTAGACGCAACATGTCTCCGTGGCACAAGCAGAACGTGTCTCAGTCTTCCCCTAAAGAGCCAACTGTAGTGTTCAGGATAAAGAATCTGGCAGAGCATGTGAAGAGTCCTACTGCACCCCCCGAGAAAAAGGAAATCCCCCCGTTCAAGACTGAGAGGGCCTCCACGTGGCTCCGAGAGGCCAACGAGGGCCCTCTGGACCTATCGGACCGAGCAAAACCCAAATCTAGCCAGACTCCACAGGATGACTCACCGTTAACCTTACAGGGTGGAGAGACAATACAGCAGAGCCCTGACAAGGACGTGAAGACAAATCCATGTCCATATGTACCAGTATCGTCGCCCTCACCTGTTATCGCTTGCTCTTCATCCTCTACGTCACCAGCCAAACAACAAGAGGAGGAACTGTCCAGGGATCAGAACCACAAGGTATTTCTAGGCCTTTTGAGCAATAAAATGAAAAGAGGGTTGAAGGAGAGTTTGTGACATGATGTTGTCGTCACTGCAGATAATTAAAGAGCAGGAGCAGAAAGAGGAGCTGAATGGAAAGACAAGTCAAAACAGTGACAAGAAGGTGCCTGTCCTCACTATATCGCTACGTCCAGGTAAAGAGCTCATATTCAGCTGTTTTTGGGTGTGTTGGCACCTATTTCACGCAGGGGATTCATACTTACTTGTGTCACGTTACCTTAACAGTAGTAGTGCTGGAGACTCTGAATTCTGCCCTGAAAAAGCAAGAATCCATATCAAACGGCAAAGTAAGTCGACCCAATGACCAACACACAGTGGAGCCTTTGCTCATTTGATACCTTATGTGTATTGTGCGTTTCCACTGGAAGGTTAATTTTTTTTTTTACTGCATTTTTTCTGCCCCGTCGCAGCAATTGTCACCGGCACTTGAGCCTGGAAGCAGCTCTGATGAGGGGGAGAGTGTGTCCGCACAAGAAAGCAGCCAACGCTGCAAGAGGAAGAGGTCGTCCGTGGAGACAGAAGCTGACATAGACTCTGACACAGACAGTAGGAATCAGTTCACTTTTCAATTCCTTGTCTTTCTTTATATAGTTCTTCCTTTTTTTTTTTTTACCTTCTCCAACGTGGTCCCACATCTAAAGTTTCGTGCGTTTAATTGTTTTCCTCACATGGTTCATGTGAACAATATTCAAACTACTATAGTTTAACATTTTGGGAAATAATGAAGCATTCAGGGTTGGACAGATGAGAGAATGGCTGAAGTAGATGATAGTAGCCACACATTGTTAATCATGTGAGAAAATGGAGCTTTCACATGTTACTAAAGTTCCGCAAGTGAAGTCAGTTCTGCTGCGTCTTAAAAAGACTTGGGTGACATACTGAAGCTCACGGCCCCCTCCCAACGTTGTCGGTAGCAGCCCTCCTCAGAATTAGCGGAGTGGATTTAGAAACAGAGTGACGACATCCCTCTGAGTCATTGAAGGTTTTTTTTTTTTCTCTTTTAAAAAAATTATGACCCGTGGAGACTTCAAATAGTTCCAAACACTGGGAGTTAACAGACGTGGAACTATTTTAATATCATGAAAACATTTTATAGGGCTTTACAAATATTTCGAATGGTTGTCAAACATTTTACATTTTTGAGTTTGTAGGGCTGTAAATGTCAAAAATAGTCACTTGGTGCTTAATCCTGCTTAGAAAACAAAGGATCCTAATTGGAACTGTCAGAAGCTACGTGAGTCATTTGACCTGCTGTAGTTTTTTTACCCTCACAGTTGCAACTGACATACAAGTACTTCAGTACTGTACTTAACAAATTTTTTCACATATCTGAACATGTCACAAATCTTTGGCTTTTGCTCCACTACATCTAAGAAAAAGTATCTATACTTTTTTACTCCACTACATTTCTAATCCAAGTTGCATTTACATATCACAATCAAATTACTTTTTTCACTAAACCAGAAACAGGCAGCCACCGGTTCAGTGCCTCCTTCCGTGGTCTTATTTGACATATTAGCAGTGCTCAAAGTGAGTTGGTTTGCAGTAATTTTACTGCTTGGCCCGTCTACAGTCTGCATTCACTGTGCAGGTGGAGACACAGCACACAGTCTGTTTTTAGACATAAAGCTACAGAATGCAACTGGAATTGGAATTATAAAAGTCAACAGGTACTTATACTTTTGCTGGAGTGCATTTTTGTTTCACTTAAGTTTCTTCAGCAACCACTGTGTTTCACTATGCGTCTGGGTTCCTGTTACTTTAAATGCAAATGAGACCGTGCTAACCACACAAGATCAACAGCTTTCAGCTTGTCCTTTCGGGGGGTCGAGTTTTTACACTCTTCCTGCCACAACCCTCCTAGTTCATCTGGGCTTGGGACTGGCACCAAGGTGGCCCTTGGTGGCTGGGTGGGGCTGCACTTTGGTGGGGGTTGGATTCAAACCCACAGCATTCTGTATCCCAAACCAATAATTTACCACTGAGCTACCAGGCCCCTGTGCAAATCACTCCTCCTTTTTTCTATATCGTACACAGGCCAAAGTTAAAGTCAAAGCCACTGTTCTGTAATAGTTTCTTTGTGACATTAATGTGAATAGTTAAATGAGGTTAAGTCATGTCCTGATTACTTAAACCCGACTTATCTTTACACAAACAAACTTGGAGGGTAGTGAACAACCAGGGAACCCAAGCTAGTTTCTTTTTTTTTCTTTTTTTTTAAGTGGCAAGTTAGTCTTCAAACACTTTACAGCTATTTCCAGAGGCCTAACATATCATGAGATAATAGTTATCTTTGTCTGCAGGCAGGTCCTTTTCAATTCTGTAGCAACGTCTTGCTTTGGGTTTACAGGAAGTTATGCACGTAACACAGGAAATGGAAACAGTGGCTGATGTGCCAATAGGAGGGTTTCCATCCACCTGTTTGTATACTGTGTCCTTACTAAATATTCTCAATTAGTGCATCAGCTTGGAAATGTCGGGCTTGGAACAATAACGAACATAAAAAAAAACATTTTTACACTGGTTTGAAGTAAAAAAGGTTCTGTTGAACATATTTGATCACCTTTGACAGGCCAGCTTCAGTGTACTTACGTCAATAAAATATTATGAATGATCAGGTATTTTAATCTTCATGAGCTCAACCTTGTATTCGAACAAATGTGTTTATGACCTAAACGTAAGCACGTCATACAGTACCCTTGAACATCTTTCCCATTTCGATCATCGCATGTGACAGCATTTACACTTAGTGGTTCTCATGTAACACTTACCAAAGCAACAAAAAACATTTTCTAAAACGTGAAACTGTGTTTTTAAAATGTCTCAAGTAATCGAAACCCTGTGTGCAAATCAGACTAAAGTTAATGGATATTTTAACTCCTTGATCTCAGCTTATTTGTATTAAACCAAACCAATCATAACAACATTCACTCGGTTGATGTGTTGAATTAATGAAATAGAGTATAAATGAATATCTAAAGAAATATTTTCCCTTTTTTTCCCTCTTAGACGCCCAGCATGAAAGGAAAATCAAGATCACATGAGAAGCTCAGCCAAAGGCCATGATGGTGATGGTGGTTAATGGATTTCTCTTTAATGTCCACTAACTGATTGTTTTGGCCACTCGGGGGCAGTGCAACAAGCTGAAAAACAGAACTGAGAAACTGAGGAACAACAATTGACATATCATCACTTTGTAAAAATATCTGTTTCTGTAGCTGCTAGATGATGTTGAGCGGTTCACTAACTTTGACAGTTTGCTGATTGGTGGTACCATGGTACCATGTGTTTTTGTGAAAAATTCTGTAAAATTAAAAAAGTGACTTTAAGGAAAATCTCCAAAGAGCTGATGATACTCTATGGGGTCATCGTTATGAGCATCTTGCCCATTTTGAGTAGTATTAGTTTGACTGGAGCGGTTTTCATCAGGCAGTTTTTACTCATTGGGGGTTTTCCCTGCTTTTGTCCCAGTGGGCTTTGTGACAGGCCCCAGCATCCTGTCAAGAGCCCGAAAACAAATCCAAACGTGCTTCAGACACAGATGAGCATTTGGTTTTCCAAGTTTTTTATTAGCAATAACAGAAAAATATTAATACACTGGCTCACTTCCCAGTGTAAAAATGATTTCCTGGTCATTACTGGAATTCCACTTGCACAGTCTCTAAATAATAATGGTAATAATATATTCATAATGAGTAATGTGCATGTTAACTACATTTCTGTTTAGCAGCTTTAGGCCATTTGGAGTTGAACTGCGACGCATTTACAATTAGAAAGTCACACATTTTGCAACACATGCCAGCCCATTTTCACAAGGCACAACTTCAACAGTCACTCTTAAAAATGACCAGGTGCAATAGCTGAGTGTAGCAACTTAAGGAATAAAAGGTTATTTCCGTAATGAATTAATGAACTTTTGTGCCATTTTCATAAAATAGTTTCAGGGACAATAACCAACTCTATATATCTCGTTTGGATTCATTGTAATGTCAAAGACAATAATTCATTTTTTAAGATGAACGTGTTTGAATGTTCTTCTCCAGCACTCGCATCACTCCGTGCAACATATTTATAGTTTTTTTTTCACTTTCCTGGCATTGCTGTCACTGCCTTTGCTATTTTTTCCCCAGAGCCCCCTCCCAGCCCAACCCCTTCAGCCTGTCTTGAGCGACCAACAAAAAAAAAAAAAAAGAAGAAAATGGCTTGTTCCTCTTCCTCTTTTTCACATTTCAAATTGCACATATTTTGCAAGTATTAAATTTCCACTCACAGCTGTTACAGCTTGTGTTATACTGGGAAGATGTGTGAGATAAAAACTGAGCAGCAGAGTTGGTTAAGAAACCTACACTTTTGAGACACAGCACTGCAAAGTCACTATGTCCGCTCTGTGTAAATATACAGCTTTTAAAAATCATTAGGGGGAATCAGCCATGATCTACGTAAAATGTATGATTGTTTTCTTTGTGACTGCCCCATTATGTGCATTCCTACTGTAATATTGATTTTTACTGTTCCCATTTTGTCCATTAAGTACAGTACTCCGTCAATAGTCAGTGGCCAAAACAGTCATTGTGTTCCATGTCTCTGCTAACAGAAATGTGATTCATCTGTCGAGTTGAACAGACAGATATTTAGTTATCAAAAATGATAGAACACACATTTAGGAACTGTGGTGTGATTGACTCTGTTGCTGCAATAAATTGACATTCTTGAATCTCTGTGTCTGATTCAGCTGTCATATTTTATTCCATAACTAATTTTAGCACCGGCCTCTTGTACATAATCCTTAGTGAATAACGATGGGTTTTCTGAGAAATGGATGTAACATTATATCCGACGCTTTGCTGAGAATATTATGCAAAACAGTTGTGGCGTGATGATCAGTGGTGTAGAAACCAGCAGAGACCATCTAAAGTTAGTCTTCTCATCTCCACACATATGCAGTGTGAGGAGTGTTTATTACGAAAACCACCTCCTGTAAAACTGCTGTATTCACGGGTCAAATTTACACACGCGGACATATTTGTAAAGGTCATAATCACAACTGACTTTCCCTAAGTTTACATTTATTATTAGCAACTTATCAGATCAAATGTAATAAAATGCTTCAAAGTTAGCGAATGAAAAGACAAAATACAATGAGACACCATATAAAACTAAAAAATGAAACAGAAAGCTACTTAAACGAAGGGTCTAAACACACAAGTTGCTTCTTCTTTAGTCTTTTTTAAAAACCCGCAAGCTCTCATCACAACACCGATTGCTGACAGAAAGTTGCGGCAGATCTCTAGACCGGTGCCTGGCTTTGCTGGACTCTTCTGAAGATGATCATTTTTCCTAGTTTGCTCAGATAAAATTTGGTTTCACCAACAGAAAATGTCAAATGGAAATTAAAAAAAAAAAAACACCTAAAAATGTTCTTCCTGTTAATATTTTACATTATGATATTCTATTGATTGGGTCGCCAAGTTCCGATTTGTCATGAGTTTTTATGGCACCATAGCACCAAGGTTGCCCCCATTTGGGGGGATGGGATTTGAACCCACAGCCTTCTGCATCCAAACACTGAACCAGACTGTTATGGTCCGAATACAGGGTGTAAGTCACATACAAGGTCCGAGTCAAGAACACAAAGTCTTAAATTAAGACAAGTAGGCACCATGTAGCAACTCCCAAGTTATGTACAGCAACTTTGAGTTTTATGTCATAAATATGTCACCGTTAAACATATGCTTGTTTGAAATATTATACATTCGATTAAGGAATCTCCAGAAACGATTACTGTATCGAGCCATTCCAACTCAAAAGGCTGTGTCTAATCTAAAGTCATCACGTCCATGTCCAACTCAAGTCTACAGGCCTGTTTGAGATTTATATTTGCCCTTGAATCTAATTAGAAGTATGAACATGTGTCTCATGTCGAGTTGTGTAATGTATCATCTTGGTGGGTTTGAAGGATAATGTTGGTCATTTTCTAAATTAATCGGGCATCAGCACTTTTGGAATGAAGAAATATGTCATCCAGTGGAGCGGATGATGGGTTCCTACTAGTTTTGGGGCCACAGTGGAGGTCTCCAGCACAGACGAACAAGCTAATCCAGGCTGCAGGCTGACGACTAACCAAAGAGTAGAGAGGGTTCACTGTTGATGAGTTAAAAAGCAAATTATATACACCTATGTAAAGTATTAACACAATCCAGGATCAGGGTCCCGTTGTGTCTTATTATGTATTTATTATGGATAAAACCAGCAAACACGCCAGGAAACACATATAAACTGTTTTTTTTTTTTTTTTTTTTTTTTTTGTTAATCTTAAAAGAAATACACCAGTGAATGAGTTTGGCTAATTTCCTGTATAATGATTAAACCGGCTGGTTAATGAGGGATTCATTTCCCCTATGAAGTCTGAATCTGGAGAGGCACAAACCTAAACCCTGAATGGCTCATCACATCACATCAGGCAACATCGGAACATCTGCAGCTGTCAACAGCTGCTCAACACCAATTCTTTCTCTTCATCCCCATCACTGGGATTTGTTCTTTATCTTGTGTTATCCTCTAGCAATTTTTAAACGTTCTTTCTCTGATGGGTTTTTTTTTTCTGATCTCATTCTCATCCTCATCTCCCTGCCCCCTCTCTCCCCGCCCCCGCAGCCTGGGTTTCACAGGCAACTTACTTTTCTAATCCCAACTGCTGATTAAGGATTAATGCTGAAGAGCCCCGGAGCGGGATAGTACTGCTGAGCTGCTTCTGTGGCCCATGCCTCCACACTGAGGTTGGTCTGTGCATGATAGCTGTCAAACCATCATTTGAATACATGTTCGAGCTTCCCTGCATACCATGCAAATGAGTCCCACAATGGCATCCATCCATGTGTCCATACTTCCCTCTAACAGGATACAAGAGGAGCTATAGGCTTGTGGGCATTTACCTTTAGACTGTGTGTGTGTGTGTGTGTGTGTGTGTGTGTGTGTGTGTGTGTGTGTGTGTGTGTGTGTGTGTGTGTGTGTGTGTGTGTGTGAGGGGAGGGGGGGGGACGCAAAGAACTGAAGATAATTTACATTAAATTACATAAAAGTCAATTGGTGTCCTATGTATGTATTTCATTTTAAGTTGTGACGCCCTTCTCTTCTCTTCATCAAAGTGAAGAAGCAGCTGGAAACAAAAGCGATAGCGGCTGTTTGTGAAACCAAGGTTATGATTGGTGTGAGCTAGTTCCTCTTTTCAAACCCGCTCAGTCCGATGCGCACAGCTCAAACTTCCTCCTTCAAGTCCAGTGCGCTGCGCTCGGTCGCCTCGTTCGCATCTTCATCCAAATCGAAAAAGACAGAAGCGACTGTGAAAAGGATGGAACTAACATAAAAGAAAGAAATGCGGATTATCCTTTTCACATCCATCCACATCTAGAAGATCACATCCCATCGGAGAGTTAAGAGTAAAAGTGATTGGTCTTTACGCGGTAAGTGTCTCTTTTCCTCTGCGCTGGGCTTGTCCGGCGGCCGGCAGCCAAACTGTCCGACAGGTGTCTGTGAGAAACAAGACATGATATGTGAAGGCTGTGAAATTCATTTCTGCTAGGAATAAGAAAGCTGCGCTTTAGTGAGCCAAAAATTAAGACTTGCAGTTTCACAAGGATGCTCCCGAAAAGGGGAACTTCGAGGTCTGTGAGCCGAAACAACCACCGCCTGCCGAAGTGACTCTGTAAGAGGTGTAGGGGAGCTGGTAAAGTGGGGCTTGGAGGTTTTTATCTCACTCAGGTGCATTTAACATTTCATGTGTGTGTGTGTGTGTGTGTGTGTGTGTGTGCGTGTGTGTGTGTGTGTGTGTGTGTGTGTGTGTGTGTGTGTGTGTGTGTGGAGACATTTTTGTTTTGTCCCACCCATAGTTATGAGGACATTTCTGCGTTACAGATATTTTTATATCTGGGTTAGTTGTGATGGTTAAACTAAGGGGGGCATCCATCCAGACTATCTTCAGACCTGTGCTGCGTGTATATGTGAGTTATTCTTAGACTGCCCACCAAACCTAAACCAGAAACTGGACTAGTTTCTGTTCTGCTTTGTGTTTGCTGCTTTGTCTTTCATTTTGAGATGTTGAATGGGCTCAAAAATAAATACAGACCCAATACATTACACAACTGCTGGTCATCAGTGCAGAAATCTGTGTGACATTTGCTCCATAAACATCATACTGGTGGCCATCATTAAAATCCCCATCTGGCAGCCGCTGCATTTTGCTTCTTCCCAAGTGTTATAAACACAAGGGAAAATGAATTATTGCAACCCCAACCTTGCAAATGATGAACATTCATGGTTGGTTGCTGGAGTGTTTCTTGTTTTGTAAGCGCAGCAGAATTTGAATTTTCAGGTCAAATACACTTTCCTGTATGAATTATGGAAATACAGTGCAGCAACTTAATGCACTTTGTCTGTTTTTATCTTCAATTTTTTTTAATCAAGTACATTTTTATGCCAATAAAATGTCTGAGGGCCAAGGGCCCAGTGATGTACGACGACGAATCGCTGCTACCCCCGAAGACATACAGGATCCAAATTTTAATGGACATTTTGAGCGACGATTCTTATAAATGAGTCGATTAACTAATTGTTTTACTGCCAAACTTACCTGATGTGGGGCCAGTGTCATAGAATGTCATGCCACTGTATGTACTGTGTATAAAGTACACACAGGTGCACGGTGCAGGAGATCAGGGTCTCTTTCACTTTACAAATAATTTAAGAGCAGAAAAGTGGTAAGTAATGGTTCTGTGAGACCGTTCTGCCTTTTTTCTTCCTTCCTCGCTCTCTTATTGTCACATGTCCTGTTGGCTGTGTGCCAAACTGGCAGGTGATGTTGTTGTGGCCTGGGGCGGTGCAAAACAGCTGCACTCACAGGTTGGCAGATTTCTTCTTCAGCCCATCTGAAGAAGAGAAAAAAAAAAAAAAAAAGAATCGCTCATAACATGAAACACATGAATTATTCCCGTCTTCTGTCGGTGAAAAGATTTTTTATGTAGCAAAGTAGAATAAACACTCCTGGTACCTGCTCGCTGCCACAGGGCACAGGTGGATGTGCTGGGCGACTGTCCTGAGGGCGGTAGGATCAAGATGTGACGTTGTTAGCCACACAAAATCAGCGTTCGCTTGCTCTGAAACTTTGTGCTGAATGTAGCAGCGATACTCATTTGCATGATATGATATAATTTGATCGTTCCTAATTGGGCCTTCTGTGATGATAACCCTAGATCGAAGTGTGATAAAAGGGAAAGGAACCATTACATGATGACTCAATTCTTACAATGCATTGTAGTTGAAAACTGGGGTTAACTTAAAGCCACAGCTATTTTGTTTTGTTTTTTATAGAAATATGATTTAACACTCAGAGAGTTGCTGTAGACGTAATTACTTCTTCGAGCGCACAGTGTTTTGTAGCTTTCTCATCAATTGTCACAATAGGATGGCGACGTGAAGAGCGTGCAGCAGACTGGATTGATGTGTGCCCCCTTTTGCATTTCTCTAGAAAAGTCATGCTTTAATAAAAGCATGACTTTTGAAAAATGATAAAACACCTTCCTCTTTCAAGCGAAGAGTTAAAGTCATAGGCAATGACGGAAACCCTTGCTCAACTGTTGCAGACTTATCTTGTTTGGTCTGCTAAACTAAGCAGCTTGTGCTTCATATTTAGCATCGAAATGTGAGTAATGTGAATCACACCGTGTAAAGCTGGACAAGAAAGCTATTTTTTGCACCTCCCAAAATGTAAAAACTATTGAAAGTGCCAGGAATCCACATTTCTTTGGGCTCGTCTGAAACTCCCGTTGTTGTGAAATCGTGTTTTAGGCGAATTATCAAGTACGAGTTCTTCATCCAGTTGACTTCGCAGAATGCAGAACTTCACACATTTTACTAGTTATTTTTAGACAGTCTGATGAAACTTGCACAGATGTGATTCCACAATGGTAATCATTTTTATTTGGCGCAGCCTTTGCTTCATGTGGTTTGTGCCAATGTAAAAGGTCCATCTGAGGGATGAGAAGACGCAAACATTCTTTTTTAGCAACATGGCATCCTCAAAACCATAGACGTGTGAGTCGCAAAACAGGTTTTTCTTTTAAATTTCAGCATCTCTCTCATTCCATGTGTCAGAATGACGTTTAGTTTTGCTCTAGTAAACGTGTCGTTCAGAAAGAGGATCCATACGTGACCTCTTCTGAACTTCTTTGCAGGTTAAACTGCCTTATTTAATCGCCCACCCCACCTGCTTTCTGGGGACTTCCTTATCTGACTTAACACTCTGTTGGTATGAGAACCGTCACGTTCATCACATGCTGCCCCCGTACCTTCAGTTTAGTAGGACAGAAACGTGCATAGTATTCAGGTCTCACGTCTTGTGGTTTGCACATGTTCATGTGAATATATCGGTAGAAGGGTGCTGAGGCTGAAGAGGAAGCGGAGGGCAGGGTTAGATGGAGGCAGATGATCCGCAGTGGTGACCCCTGAAAGGGAATTGCATAAAGTTAAATATTCAAGTCCTACATCTGAGCTCTGTAGGTGTAGGAAGCAGCTTAAAGCGTACGACATGTGAATTTTTTCTGCAAACAACCAAAATGAAGAGTGGCAGTTTAGTTTCACATGCATATATATATATATATATATATATATATATATTCTACAGACCGATTTATAGCATAAAGTGTGATGCTGTCTGCCTTTGTCATCAAGGAAGTAGTACATGCTCAGCTGAACTTTAAAAGGAACAGGCTTTTTTTTTATTTTTTGAACATGTATTTATTTATTTCATTTATTCCCCAGAGTTTGATGACTCAAGCTTTAGACAATAGACTAATAAGTGTATTTCCCCGAATGTTAAACTATTCTTTTAAATGTAATATACAGTGAGTGAGTGGGGTTCCCCTCTAAAACCGTGAAGTCCCATTGTCAGTTGAACTTAAGGTTACATGTTCAATGTAAATTGTGTTATGAAAGGTAGATTAAAGTCGGTACTGTCCTTTTATAAGGTCAGTATCTACTGGCCCACTGCTTCAGTGTATGAGCAGGAGGACAGCCTGGTCAGGACTGTCTGTCTGTCTGTGTGCATGTCTGTCTGTCTGTTTGTGTGAGTGTGTTTGTTTGTCTGCGTTTCTGTCTGTCTGTCTGTCTGTCTGTCTGTCTGTCTGTCTGTCTGTCGGTCGGTCTGTCTGTCTGTCTGTCTGTCTGTCTGTCTGTCTGTCTCTGTCTGTCCGACTATCTGTTCGCCTATCTGCCTGTCTGTCTGTCTGTCTGTCTGCCTATCCGTCTGTCTGTCCGCCTGTATGACTGTCTGTCTGTCAGGCCATCTGCATGTCTGCCTGTCTGTCTGTCTGTCCACTTGTCTGTCTGTCTGTATGTCTGTCTATCTGTCTGTCTGTCTGTCTGTCTGTCTGTCTGTCTGTCTGTCTGTCTGTCTGTCTGTCTGTCTGTCTGTCTGTCTGTCTATCCGTCTGTCTGTCCCTCTGGCTGTCCACTGGTCTGTATGTCTGTCCACATGTCTGTCTGTATGTCCGTCTGTCTGTCTGTCCGTCTATCTGTCTGTCTGTCTGTCTATCTATCTGTCTGTCTGTCCGTCTGTCTGGTCATCTGCCTGTCTGTCCGCCTGCCTGTCTGTCTGTCTGTGTGTGTGTCTGTGTGTTTGCTTGTTTGTTTGTCTGTGAGCCAATTCATATTTTACTATTGTTGAAAAAAAGGACACATCGGTCGACATGTGTCTAACGCATAAGAAACTCTTAAACTCTTTCTTAAATATACAAACTAGTTTTGCTTTTCAGTATTGACATTTGCCACATGGAAAGATGAAAGACTGACACATGGAAAGATGTGGCATTAGGGAATTTTTGGCTCAGATCATGAATAATACTTACGTTTCAGAAGAGAAATTGATGCAATACAATATTTTATACTCTAGGTATTATATATTATGTTTCCTTGCATCTTGATCTTCTGGCTGGTTTCTAACAATGAGATCTCACGGACAGATCGCTAACATTTGATGGTTGAGTAGACTTTGATATTGATTCACGCCACCTTTGACATGTATGTTTGTAGGACTGAGTAGGAATCAATGACAGCTGCATTTCAAACTGGGGCAATGTTTGCGTCACGCTTTAGATTGGGGAGAAATATGTCAGGGAGCCACGTCGGTTCGGTGCTTGGAGGAGGAATTGTGCTAGAGCTTTAAAACAGAAATAAAAAGTGCCCTTTCTCTAAAGTAGACATCTAAACAAGAACATGGTTTGGAGCAGGCAGAAAAGGGAAGCAAGTGCGTTAACACCGCATATTTTGACCTCAAGAACACCGGAACTTCCTGTGTCTAAATGTTCAAAAGAAATTTTCCATTGCTTAGCATTGCGTACTTTAAAGTACAGACTGAAACATCAAAGTTTGCTCAGCGTTTTCTGTTACTGGGGATTTAAAGCAGATTTCAGCTGAGCCTTGCGGTTTTTGGTCCTTCAGTTGTGAGGTGTGACATGTTAAAATTATATTGGATGTGTTTGCTGTTCACATTACTTCCTTCATTTGGTGCAATAATCAGTTTTTCTGAGCTGAAGTGGGACATGCTACACAGAATACTTGCTCTCTTCTGCCCTCTCCATTTGTGTATGTATCTCCAGTTACAGACTCCCTCTTTGTTCTCACTCCTATTAAAACCTGTTCCATTTAACTACGTGGGCATTTACATATAGATACACACAGGCAGATACAGTTTGATACAAAAAGAAAACAAAGTCTTCTCTACCATATGGGGGCTTGTTTGGATTTGGTCGTTTTTTTGCCAAAGTAGATAGAAACTTACTTTAAATGTCATATTAGGGATCATGACACATGAGAATTAATAGTTTTGCAACTGGACTGCGGACTTTTTTAAAAGCGGTTAAATCAAAATGAACATAGAGACTACGTGCATCCAGTCATGATCCTGACATAACCTGAGTGGATGTGGAAGTTATAAAGCGTTTTTGTTTTCTCCGTCTTCCTTTTGTGGCAAAGAATGTCTAACGAAAACACACTTTTACAATAATAGCCGAGCGATGATCGTTGAGGCCTCCAATGTTCCACGGAGCTTAATGTGTGGAAGTCTGCAGACCGACTCAAAGAGCCGTTAAGTTTCCAACTCATTATTTTCTCCATGTTCTAATTAAGGCTCACTTCCGGGTAGTTACCGTGACTATCCCATAACTTCGATGACCCACAATCATGGAGGATGGTGTTAAAAGATATTATTTTGACAGATGCTCACTAATTGTAGTACATAAACATGGAACTCTTGTGTTTCACTCTGAAAATACCAAAAATCCTTTAGTTCAAGAAAATCTATTCAAGAGATTTAATGACTGCACGCAGCCAGCGTCTGTATGCTGTGCATGAGCGACTATGACTATAACTAGTGTAAACATTATAAAAAAAAACACTCAGGTTTAACATTCAAAGCATTCAAAGGTCATTTGATACTTAAATTGGTGACTTATTAAGTGTTCATAACTTGCTCCTGAGCCCAGAGGTTCGTGCGTGTGTGTGTTACAAAAGCAGTCCACAAAGAAAACAATGTATTTAAAAAATCTAAAATGGGCATTTTCACGTCAGTGTCCACGGCCTTCATTGTGCTCTGTCGTTCTGCAGAAGTCACCATGGGCTGTGTGGGCTCAAAGAAGGAGCAGGAGGCCCTCGGCAAAGAGACGGGCAATGACGACCTGCACAGTCGTGCACAGACGGCCCACTATGTCAAAGACCCCACCACAAACTCTGGGAACAAAGCTGTAAGTACTAATGTTTTCACTGATTAAAGTCGGGCTGTTCATCAAGTGGCAAGTCGCAACCAAACGTAACAAAATAATTGTCTTTGCTTCCTTTAAGTTCCCTATTCCTTTAACTTTAACAGCTTGTACCTTGTACAGAAAGTTTATGATCTGGGATACACTGTACATACAGTAGGAGACAAATGTAGTGAAATAAAAAGGGAACTGTTTCACCTGTGAAATGTAGTGGAAGTAGTTATGTAGTTATGTAGTAAATGTAGTAGAACATGAATTTAGCTCTTTACCACGGTATAAAAATGGGCAGGCACCTGCAGAAGTGCTGTGGATTTAAATATAGAAAGAGGAAGATTAATGATGTCGAATGCAGAACACAGTGAACACCAGACAGGGTTCAAAAGAGGAAAGACGAGAAAGAGAAAATGCAGCTTTTCGTTGGCCGAGATAGCACGAGTTTTTCCTGTGCTTTTCAGAGAGGGTAAACATGTGCTGAAATCCTGCGGCTGGTTGTGAGTTTGCATACTGGTCAGGCTGATCTGTACCCTGGGTAAGGAAGCCGTGCTGCAGTGTATTCAGTGTGGTTCCGCTGGCTACTGCTTCCTGTGTTGACACTGTAACATCTTTTACGCCCTCAATGAAGAAAGAGGAAGTGACAGAGGCTGAAACATAGCACTCAGTAATGAGACGTACGATCAAAAGTATTAAGCAACACTTAAAACATCTCCAAACTCAAACATAGTCCATTGTAAGGTCTCTGAATTTACTCTCTGACCTTCTGATGTTGTTCGGATTTCAGCCTTTTGCTCTTTGTTGGAAGCAAGCGGTTCTTGAGATACGGGGCCCCGTCATGAGCCCCAGACCTACAGAGATAACGCTCTCATCAAAAAGCTGATAGAACAAAGTCCTTCCTTCCTTCCTTCCTTCTTCCCCTTCATTTCATAAATCTTTATATTATATGCTGCGATGTTGTTTCATTTGCTTTTGTACACATTTAGGTCCAAACGCGAGACAGTTTGGGTAGAGACAGGGACAGGGAAGGTTCGTGGGATGGGTTAAAATACAGGAACCAAATTAACAACAATGACTCACAGTGTTAAACAGGACTTCTATCTGTCGATTGTCCTCTCAAAGCCTTTGTGTTTTATCACCCAAATGTCCACCTGGAGCTCCTTCATGGTAGCCCTCTATAAGTTATGTCTCCTGCATGTTGACAATTTTCCACACATCTGGCTCAAACTAAATATGCCAGTAGAGGGTAGGGGATCTACTGAGGCATAACTATGGGCTGATAATGACTGATAGCTTGAAATTCAGTGGCATGATGGGCTTGACAGGATTGTGCAGCTTTGGACAATTTAGGACAATTCAAAATTTAAACCACGTGAACATGAGACATGGATCACAAAGTGAGGACGTGTCCAAAAATGACATGTGTAATCTCAGCCGACTGTAGTTTTCAGGGGATTTGTAAAATGTTTCTGGTAATTGTTAGGGTTCTGTGGTCGGCAACTTTAAAATGTTAGTTCCGATTAGATTCTCAAGTGTTGCTGCATTCATTGGGTGGCCACTAAGTCCAAATGCGATTTAAAAAAAGAAATCTATGCATATCTGCGTTAAGCAAGCGGTGTGGTGTTTACAGGTTGTGGCACTTCCCCTGCCAACAAATTATTGAAGCCGCTAAAAGAACATTTGTTCTCATTTTGAATCAACAAATCATTAACAAATATGACCTCTTTCATTAGCTTCATGCCATCTCTGTCTTTTTCTCCACAGAGCAAAATGCCATCCAATGCAAACGCTTCAGATGGTGAGTCACCATCTTCATTTACTCACTACTGTGTCTTCACTTAGTTCCCGATTGATATTGCATTATGCGTCTTTAAGCCAACCACAAGTGTGTCTCTCTGGTCTGTCAGTTGCAGGCTTATTCCACTGTCTCATCTTGTACTGTGCGCACCACCACACATGAACATGCCATGCACTAGAAATAGTGTCATCTAGGTCAATGCTGTTTTACATGCAGAGAAAGAAACTCTGTCTGGCACCTCTTAGCAAGTACAAGAGAGTGGGAGGAAAGTGAGTGCGTGGTGGGGGGGATGGCCCCTCTGATTCCTTAACCACACAGCCTTCAGGAAGTTAGTTATACCATGCAGTCAAAGTCCAGGCAAATCAGTGTTTGTTGCAAACACTGACGCACTAACAGAAACACATCGCACGCACACTCTCACCAAATCTTCCTTAAACATGCATTTTCACAATCCGTGAAAGCAGTTTTGTTTCAGCGCCAGCATTACTTCTAGCAAAGTGATACACGAGGACCACACTGCATCATCACAAGGCATTTGCTTTTCTTGTTACAGGGGAGTCTATTGCCATGGCACTGTATGACTATGAGGCCATTCATGAAGGAGACCTCGGTTTCAAGAAGGGAGACAAGCTCCGAATCTTAGAAGAGTAAGTAGGGGACCAAAAATGAAGCAGAACATTCATTCTGTGCTGCCTCAGTTAGAACCGTTAACTACAATAAGTTCGACATCTACTTTTATCATGTGGGTTATTACGGCCACGTCGACCAGCAAAAAAGGCCCCACTGACGTCTTTATTTTCTCTCGTTCTGTCTCTGTAGATCGGGGGAGTGGTGGAGAGCAAAGTTAATCAGTACAGGTCAGGAAGGATACATCCCAAGTAATTATGTGGCCAAAGACACTCTGGAGGCAGAGGAGTAAGTGTACTCTCATTGAAAACATGTAATATAAATGTGATCATTTGGGATTTGTGATGTTGTATTAGTTGCTTTATTATTTTTTACAATATGTAGCAGTACTTTAATAATATCCTTTCTATTATTATTATGATTATTTTTCACAAAAAAGGTGAAAATGCAGCCTAGAATATGATGGGAAATGAAGGCTAAGAGCCGTTAAGTTGTTTCTGTACTAACAGACCTACTTCCTGTTGTTGAGGTGGTTCTTTAAAGGCGTCAGCAGGAAAGATGCCGAGAGGCAGCTGTTGGCCCCTGGGAACAAAATGGGATCTTTCATGATCCGAGACAGTGAGACCACTCAGGGTGAGTCAAATTTAGATCAAGGCACAAATGAAATGTATTTTATGTCGAGCATTTTAAGGCTTTGGAACTGTGCGTACCAAAGCGTACAAAACAATCGAGGTCCTGTAGTTGTTACCTAAAATACTACAGCAAAGACACTATGGTAGATGTGTCGCTATCTGTTGAGCAGGAAACAGCAGAGAGATGAGCGGGTAAACATAAATAAGCGTGCAACAATTTTTGGCAACTGTCAACTGTTAAGTCTCATAAGTCTGTATTGGAAACAATTACTATTAACTAAAAGTGTCAAATTTAAAAAAGTATTTACTTCTGAAATGTACTAGATGGAAAGTAAAATTAGCACAGTTCTTAAGCAAGGTTATTCTCTCTAATACTATAGGACAATGTTGTTGTCTTATTTGTGCATTTTCATTGCTCACATGCTCAAGTGTTTGAGAAACATATCAGTGTAATGGATTCACATACAGGTTGAATTAGTTTAAGAGGGAAGTATATGAATTATTACCAGAGTGCAATTTATACTGTACATAAAGTGGGTAAAATCAGCTGCCAGAATTATCTGATCTGACTGAGATCTGCTTTAAGTTTAGACGCTTCTTCAGACCACATGAGGGTGAAAAGGTTTCATGTTGCCGTTTTGAATTATTACTTCAATATTATCTTATTATCTTTGCCAGAAGCTTTTCTACCCTCAAGAATAAACATCTTTTGGAAACACAGGAAACCACCTGTTTCCTAAAACATTCAGATTAGATGTTAAGTCATGTAAAAAATATTTGCTAGTATCAGTAAAATAAAATCATTAACATCAGCAGTCGAAAATCCCCCGTGGCTCAAGTGGTAACTAGCATTTTCTTGTAAAACACAGGAAGCTACTCTCTGTCTGTCAGGGACAGTGACGTCCAGGGTGGCGACACGGTGAAACATTATAAGATCCGAACGCTGGACAACGGAGGATTCTACATCTCTCCCAGGATCACCTTCAGCACCCTGCAAGAGCTGGTCAGCCATTACAAGAGTAAGTTCACCACTGTCGGGTTATATTAGGGCCTCTGTTTATTAAAAATGTGTGGGGCCAATAAGGAATCCTGGGTTAAATGTCTTGCACGGTGCTCATTTAGTGGCGTCAAACATGATGATTGATGCACAGCACACTCTGCTGGCCAACTTATTATACTCCATTATGCTATCAGTCATTACAAAAGCAACAGTTACTCCCCAATCAGAAGTATCCGTAGTTTGAAAGTGTTTTATTTTTGCCAAAATTGTGCTCAATTTATTTGTGAAATTCTATTATTTTCCCCACAAATGTGAACCAAACGCTGTAGTTTAGATTGTATGAAATAATATGATCAATCTCTGAGCGATACTTAACTAGGGCACCGCTCTACTTATTTCAGAGCAAGGAGATGGCCTCTGCCAGTCTTTGACCTCTGCGTGCCTGAGCCCCAAGCCTGAGAAGCCATGGGAGAAAGATGCCTGGGAAATCCCGAGATCCTCTCTGAAACTGGAAAAGAAGCTCGGTGCCGGCCAGTTTGGGGAAGTCTGGATGGGTGAGACAGACCAGAATCATTGTTAAATCCAAATTTTGAGGGCGAAGCGAAGTAAGCAGTTCTGTTTTTAATAATAATTCCTGTCTGATTTTAAGCCACGTACAATAAGCACACCAAGGTGGCGGTGAAGACCATGAAGCCTGGCAGCATGTCAGTCGAAGCCTTCCTAATGGAGGCCAACTTGATGAAGTCTCTTCAGCACGACAAACTGGTCCGGCTCAATGCTGTGGTCACCAAGGAGGAGCCAATCTATATCATCACTGAGTTCATGGAGAAAGGTACAGTGTGTGTTGCCTTCATTTTAGTTAGTCATAGCTGCCCCTGTCTTTCCCATAACGTAGAACGGATGACCAATAAAACATCCACTATTTTATAACAACACTTTCCTCTGCAAAGTACCAGCCCAACTTTGCTTTTCCACCGGACAAAGGTTGTGAATAGTACCTGGTGCTTGACTCTGCCCTGGTGTCAAAGTCCAAGCAAGCTGTCAATATCCCTGTGTCTACAGTCGTCTCATCATCTAAACCAAACTGTGACCAAGCATTTCCAAAACCCTCCTGATTGATTGATTGATTGATTGATTTTTTTTCAGCAGTCTTTTGTCCGTCTGCGTTCAGCTCAATTAAGAAAAACATTCCTATAAAAAAGTTTTTCCTTAGTGTTTTGTGTTCAATTATTTTGTTCAATTGGCATTAGTATGACGACCAGGTGGTGAATGAGCTGGTACTAAAGGTGAGAGAGTGGAGGCAGTTGAGCCGGTACTGTGCACTTGAAAAGCAACTAAAGTGCTAAACTAACAACTTAGCAATTAAAGTTCCATCATGTGTTGATGTTTTTGCATGTGTGTACCTACAGGTAGTTTATTAGACTTCATAAAGAGTGATGAGGGCAACCGTGTGCAGCTCCCCAAGCTCATCGACTTCTCTGCCCAGGTGAGCTTCATCGTCAAGCCCTCCATTCCACGAGAGCTTGTCAGACCAGATCCTCTGGTGGTTTTGTGTTATATATCCATGAACCGATTGTTTGCCTGCGGGCCACACCATAGACAAGCTACGAGTGAATTTAATTCAGGAATTTGATTATTTAGGATTTGTGTAATTATGTCCTGTTTTTCAAGGCCGGTTACTGTTTTTGTTCTGTGCAAATCATCAAACAAATAGCAGCTGAATTGTTTGTTTTTTTTTTTGTTTCTGGTGCTTTAGAGAGTAGCAGCCAAAAGTCACTGGCAGAAAAATGCTCAAATTTTGCGCAAGCTCAAGTAATGCTAGAATGGATCAGTGAATAAAGAACCGGTTTTACTAATCTGAAGCCGGCATGGCCCAGCTGCGGAACTGGTGCCCGCACTTTCAGACTTGTAGTTCCAGTCCAACCCGCGCCACTTCTTGGAAAGTGAGAGCTACGGGGATAAATATATCAACGAGTGCCTGCTGGTTGTACGTGGACTAAACCTGCAAAGAGTAATAGCCCTGTTAAGGGTTTTTGATTTTAAAACTCCTTTGTTGGTTGGATGTGGCTCTGAATATAGAGCCATTTTCCCACATTTTCGGGGGTTTTAAAGATCAAAGAAATCAATAAACACCCTTTTTTGGACGTAGGGGTCTTTTGTCTGTGTGTGGTGAGTGGTACAACAAGGCATAGGACTTTTCCGTTGGAGACCAGGTAGTTTTCCCTAACCCTAATGCAGTTTTTGTGTGAATATAAAGTCATTCCCACAGCGTCACGTAGTAACACCAATTGGTACCTATGGCGTCAAAATGATAGGCCAACACGTTCTCATGCCACTGCATCAGATATTGACGCTTCCTAAGTTGTCAAATAATTTTACGTATATCGACGCTAAAGGTCACTGTTGGACTATTGGAGCACCACTATTTCACACCCCGTGAACAACTGCGTCCAGTATTGACGCTGGAGCTTCACCTTTGACCCCGACAGGAACGACTTTATATGCACAAACAAACTACGTCAGGGAATTACTCAGGGAAAACATCTTCAGAAGTAAGATTACCTTAAAAAACAACTGCGGTTAGAGGCACAAAACTTCAGGGTAAGCTACAAAACGTGATAACGGCACACACGTGCTTCTTTAATATAGTAACCATGTGCGCCAGGTTGTGAAACACTCATCAGTTAAGTGAACAACATATTACACTAGAGCCGAACCCTGGTCTCGCGTGAAAACGTGCTGTATCTTGTTGTAGCATCCACCACCAAAGTCCTCCTCCCTCTTACGCTTCTTCTCTTCTTATTTTACGTCATCGTAAAAAAAAAGCTTAAGCGTCATTATCTGACACCGGAATTTGTTCTTCTGCCCTTATTACTCCTCGAGCTACATTGGCAAAAAAAAGACCCAAATCCTTGTAAATTTGAATAACTTTATGAGATTATGAAGCGGGGGACCATTAGATTTACCAGTTTTAATTCAATCTGACCATGACTGATTTTGTCATTTTCAATCATTAGTCAGGAAATAAAAAGGTTGCTCTTAACTAGGGCTAACACAGAAGAGGATGTGTGGGAAATTATCCTCAGTCTGATAGGTAATAAAATGGGAATGTGTTACAGAAAATCTATAATATATCTGAAGCTTGAAAAGATTTGGGAAAATGTCCTGTTGCTGCTTGCTTTGTGATCTTGTTGCTAATGACCTTCACTGTTGCATGTTTTGACTCTTCAACATTTATTTGTCTCTAGATTGCAGAGGGTATGGCCTACATCGAGACGAAGAATTATATCCACAGAGATCTGAGAGCTGCCAATATCCTGGTCAATAAGTCTTTGGTGTGTAAAATTGCTGACTTTGGCCTCGCGCGTATCATTGAAGACAACGAGTACACAGCCAGGGAAGGTAAGTCACCACAGTCCCTGTCACGCGTTGTGCAAGCCTGATGTTTTTAGCAGAGGAGATTCGGATTAAGTGGGGAACTGATCATCAGATCTGTGGGAAATGACTTACTCGACGTGTGGCTTCCGGAATGAGCAGAGGGTTTACGTCTCAGCGCAGTCATTAGGATCTCTCACTAAAAATGTCTTTTTTTAATTTTATTTTCCACAACAACCAGGAGCCAAATTTCCCATCAAGTGGACAGCTCCTGAGGCCATCAACTATGGCTCCTTCACCATTAAGTCTGACGTCTGGTCTTTTGGTATCTTGTTGACTGAGATTATCAGCTATGGACGCACGCCATACCCAGGTAGGTGCATTAATGTTTCTCCACATTAATGCATTGGCTCCTCATCCTGTCCTCACCCAATTGTGTTTTCTGGTTCTAAGGAATGACCAACCCAGAAGTGATCCGCTCCCTGGAGAAGGGCTACCGAATGCAGCGCTTGGACAGCTGTCCCACCGAACTCTATGAAATCATGCTGGAGTGCTGGAAGAACAAGCCCGAGGACCGTCCCACGTTCGATTACCTGCAGAGCGTCCTGGAGGATTTCTACACCGCCACAGAAAGCCAGTATCAGCAGCAGCCTTGAGACGTAACATCCACAGATATGATCCCAGCACTGTTGCAGTCACACTTAACCAGCAACTCCAGTTTTTATATGCAGCAATGCAGTTCAGAGCACAATTGCACATGCTCTCTTTTTTTTTTTTTGACTCTCTGTTCCTCGCTGTCACTCTATGTCTCTCATTTTCAAACACATTGATATTAATAAGGGACTGCACAAAAATTACTGGGGAGGTGCAACCCAAATTTTTTATACTTCCTTTGGGCCTATTCTCTATTTCAATATAAAAACCTAAAGTAATAGATAATTTTTAGTAACATTGGGAATATTATGTATAATATTATATAACACAATCCTACCTCATTCTTAGAGTAGGTCACAAGAGTTCCTGTGTGATGATGTTCTGCAGCTTCGGTCATAGGCTAATATGCCCAGAGCTGTATCAGCTGTACTGGATACTTATCTTCACAAAACTGACCATACATCATTTGGCAGCCTAGTAAATCAGCAGTGACTGTCTCAAATAGAAAAAAAGAAACCACAAAAATTGTTTCACATAATTTATTTGTATTTTTTTTGTAATATACTACAGATTGCACATTTAATGTGGATCACTTTATTTTGAGATAAAGCTAGCTGCCCATTATTATGCACAGAAAACATGTGGCCTGACAGTCAGTCTATAGTTCTGCAGAGGTCTTTACATTACTGACTTTGCAAGTCAGGCGCGGGTTGGAAACCGAACTCACACAGAACTATTTTCCTCACTTATAAGTGAAAATGGCCAGGACAACAAGAGTAGTAATATTTGAAGTCAAATAAATCCTTGAAAAAAATCTTTTTTTTTTTTTTTTTTGCCCTCACCTGCCTTATAATTTTTGTATAGTCCCAAATATTATAAGACCTTTGAGAGTCTTCGACGTAACTTTTACATAATGCAGTAGATGTTTTACAAGTACTAAGGCACATGGCCAAATTCACAGACAAACAAATGTGAGCATATGGAGAGGAATTGCGGGGGAAAAGACTAGAGTTACCAGTTATGCTGTCATGCACACATTGCATCCATCAGAGGAAGGTAAACAGCACAGCACATTGTTCATGATGAACTATGTGTAGTGTTCAGCCCTGTTAATACTGCATTGATTCCCACGATTCCACAAGCAGAGTTTTTAAATATACATTGTTTTACATTGTTAAAAACAGGTACTGTGGACTTTACAAAGTGCAAGATAAGTGGATGATAATGCTTTAATTCTCTATTTATATTTCATAAATATTCTCTATTTTGCTGTAGCTTTTTCAGCATTATCTCCAATAGTGCCTTCGCAGTGGTTGTTTCATTCCAACTAAAAAATTACAGTATATTCCATATGTTCTGTACATACACTGATATATATGAAGACATGAGTCCTTGATGTGAAGACGTTTGTAATTGATAATGTCTGTTTAGTGTTTTTCCTCCCATTAAATGTTTGTGTAACTTGTTGAAACAAATCAGTGCATAATACATTTCACATCTTTTGGTCTTTTTATCTGTTTAGGAAAAAAATTATTTATTGTGCAACTAGTACTGCTGTGAACATGACTGTACCTCTTTTTGAAACAAAATGCTTCTTTCTGTGTCAATCATGGGTCTGCAGTTCCTTCACAGAATCTCCAGGAAAGGAAACTATATAAATGATGTAGAAAATATTCAGTTTATCATAAATCCTTTTTCAAACAAGGTCATGCTGACTCCTTTGATAAAAAAGGGGGACCAAAAGCTTACATTTCAAATGTAGTATTATTATTAGCTATTTAAGATTCGTGATTTCATGCTGTGATAGATTTCTTATCATCCATTTAGAGAAAGCTGTGAGATCATTTTGCATTCAAACACATATACAAAGAGGTGATATGGGATAATACTAAATCAGCTCCCAGTCCTGTGTATATATAATTATGAAGTAAAATATATATTTGTGTGTTTTCCTTTATTAATATAAAACTCTTTCCATATTTTGTAAGATGATTAGTTTATATGAACTGTCATTAAGAATGTTCAATAAACTGTTACAATCATGTGGTCCACAGGGTGTATTTGATTTTTGCAACACATTTTGTGTTTTGCTCAATTACTCTCTGTATTTTATTATATTCAAATCACACCTGATACCCATGTACCCATGTACATGGGTATCGGGTGGGTACATGGGTATTACCCATGTTACTTAGTATTCTAGTAATTAGAATATAAGTAATATTCTAATTTTCTGAGATACTGAATTTGGGGTTTTCATTAGTTGTTAGTTATAATCCTCAAAATTAAAAGAAATAAACACTTGAAATATATCAGTATGTGAGGAATGAATGTATACATTATACAAGTTTCACTTCTTGACTGGAATTAGCCAAAAGCATCAACTTTGTGAAGATATTCCAATTATTTGACCAGCACCTATGTATCCATAAACATGTATCTTGTATTCTTGGTTGGACAGTAAGGGGGCCTGGTAGAACATTTGGTTGGGATGCAGAAGGCCATGGATTCGAATCCCAGCCCACCAGGTGTGGCCCCACTCGGCCTGCATGGGCAACTCTGGTACCGGTAAAAATGCAGCAGGTCAATTTGGCATGCCACACTCATGCCAAATCAAGCCGAAAGCCGTTGACCGAAAGCCAGGTTGGACAGTAAGGAGCGAAAGGTGGATGTGTACAGGTTGGCCACACAAAGAGATAGAGATGGGAGGATGTGCAGCAGGTTAGTGTGATTAAAGATAAGAATGGAAATGTATTGACAGGTGCCAGGAGTGTGATGGGAAGATGGAAGGAGAACTTTGAAAAGTTGATGAATGAGGAAAATGAAAGGGAACAAAGAGAAGAAGAGGTGACTGGTGTGGAGCAGGAAGTAGCAAAGATTAGTAAGAGTGAAGTGAGGAGGGCGTTGAAGAGGATGAAGAGTGGAAAGGCAGTTGGTCCTGATGACAAACCTGTGGAGGTATGGAAGTGTCTAGGAGAGGTGGCAGTAGAGTTTCTGACTAGTTTGTTTAACAAGATCTTGGAGAGTGAGAGGATGCTGAGGACTGGAGGAGAAGTGTACTGGTGCCAATTTTTAAGAACAAGGGAGATGAACAGAGCTGTGGCAACTACAGAGGAATAAAGCTGATGAGCCAAACAATGAAGTTGTGGGAAAGAGTAGTGGAAACATTTGTTTTGCAGCAATATGGTTTCATGCCAAGAAAGAGAACAACAGATGCAGTATTTGCTTTGAGGATGCTGATGGAGATGTACAGAGAGGGTCATAGCGAGTTGCATTGTGTATTCGTAGATTTAGAGAAAGCGTATGACAGGGTGCCGCGAGAGGAGATATGGTATTATATGAGGACGTCTGGAGCGGCAGAGAAGTATGTGAGAGTGGTGCAGGACATGTATGAGAGCTGTAAGACTGTGGTGAGGTGCTGTAGGTGTGACAGAGGAGTTCAAGGTGAAAGTGGGTCTGCATCAAGGATCAGCTCTGAGCCCCTTCTTGTTTGCTCTGGTGATGGACAGACTGACAGATGAGGTTAGACAGACTATGATGTTTGCAGATGACATTGTGATTTGTAGTGAGAGCAGGGAGCAGGTGGATAATAATCAGAAATTCTTTATTAAGCACAGTGTATGCTCAAAAATGACAAAACTGGGGATGGAACAATGGATTTTCTACATTTTATTTCGTGTATTATTGAATTTGATGATGTTAATAAACAATAAGAGCCAAGGATCTGTTTCCATGTGACATGGAAAGGACCAATAATGCAAAGTTTCCGCTAATTCTAACCCCTGTTCTGCAATGCGTTTTTTTAATCCATCATAATAATAATCTGCATGATTGCGTCATTGTTGAGGCATTTTGAAGAATATATTTTGTACTGAAAACCTGCATCTGTACTTTGTATGTAACATGTTTTATTTCGGCTATATTCGACCCAAATTACACATTTGGAGCTTTACCGTTTGTACCACAATGTTGACCTCTATCCTCAGATACTTGAGAAGAGGCAGAGGCACACAGATGACAGAAAACCTATGACATAGTACAAGTTGCCTACCTGAAAACCTTTGACCTACTTAAGTACAATAAGGTACTTGAGTACATGTTACTTACCATTTCTGGTTAAAACGTTTTGACACATGCCAACAATGAAATTTACCAGTCAGCAGTGATTAAGTTACAATGATGCAAGATATTTAAAACAACTAACCTGTAATAAAAACATCAGTATAGACGACTTTTCAAACGATGTATTTGTAATACTTTCTGTCGCTGTATAGGTCACGTATCATTCTGTTTGAAACCAACAACATTTGTGAGTGGATTAAATTAAACAAATAATTAATCAAAAAAAGCAACTTCCGCAACGTCACTAATGACACGTATTCAAAATGGCGACCGCGGCTATGGTGAGTGGAAAAGCGAACTATGTTTTTTCCAAGTATACATCGCTTATACTGTTTTTTGCAGTTTGAGCCATACGCAGTGATGTGGTGATGGTAGAGCAGACGTGTACCTTGGTTGATGGACACTGTGTGAACGTTAACTAGGTGCGGATTCACATGAGTTCGTCGCTGTTTGGATGTTGACGATCCTGCTAACGGCTAGCTGCCGATTGGAGTTAGCTGGTTAGCTAACGTTACCTAGCTCGGCTGTCAGTGAGACAAAACTGATACGGATCGTTCGTCTGCTTCATGAACCTTTGCCGAGACACTCCAAATTGCCATGTACTTGTTTTTAATCTCTCACTTGCCGCACAGCCTGCTAGCCTTTAGCTAGCCTAACTTTGGCTCGACGCTAGCTCGCTCTTAGCAGCACTGTTTATTTAACAGTAGTGAATCATATAATTGTAACTATATATACTTTTGGCGAAATTGAGCAATGGTAAGTTACTCTTAAATGAAACCAAACTTAAAGACAAAAGCATTACATTGAATCCCTAAGGCCTGTGGTATATTGGGCAGCTTCCAGGTGTGTGTGTGTGTGTGTGTGTGTGTGAGAGAGAGAGAGAGAGTGCAATAAAAGCGTTCCTGCAAAAGAGAAGTAACCTCCAAGTTACAGTAGGCTGATAAAGTACACTGTTCATTCTGGTTCAGCCACTCTAGGGCATTAACATTGTTGCTGCCCAAGTGATCTTCTGTTTGTAATGGCTTTATGTTTAAGGTTGTTATTTAAATAAATATTGTCCAGAATATTAGTTTCTAGCTGATTTCTCGGGCTGTGTGTGGATGACGGTTTCCCATTCACCTCTTTGGGAAACACTAGTTGTCATGCAATGTCCTTGTCTTGTCTCTGGATCCAATGACCTGATTATGATTGATAATCCTCAAGTTTCTTCTCACGCAGGGACTCACTTTTTGCCAGCAGTCTGCTCAAAGCAGATTTACAGCGTTGCTGTATTTTTTACATTTAAATAATAGTACACTGCACTGTATATTGATTTGGAAAAAAATCCATATATTTTTCTCCAGATCAGTGCTTTAAGTGGTGGAATTGTTTGGAAACTTATAACATTTTATTAACGTTTCATTTCATAAATGAACAACAAACAAACTTTTATTGGTTTAAATAGACCCATTTGCATTGCTTTGCTAATATTGTACGGAGACTATATCCATTTTGCCCAACAAATTATTTACTACGGTTTTGCAGGTAAACTATGAAATAAGCTATGAAAATGGGACATTATTAGTTTCAGAATACCTCTGCCTGAAGATGTTCTTTGAAAAATAAAAATGTGCAGACAAACACGTTTCTCTCAGATTTTATGCTTTGATGTAACATAGTAATTGTAATTAGTCTGAATTGTTTTGTTTTTAATGTGAAGTGATAAAGTAAATGGTTAATGTTTTGAACCTTTCTGTCTTGCACATATTCCAACAATTATTTTTATTTGTCTAACCGCATGATATGCACGAATCTCATAGCATTTCTGTGTGTGTGGTACAATATTCGGTTGTGTCTGTGTTGCAGAAGACGTGGTGGGCCTTGCTGCTGTTGTCCTTGTTGCCTGTGGTACGACCCTTCTATGTTCCCGGAGTAGCTCCCCGGGACTTTCACGAGGGTGAAATAGTAGATATTAAGGTAAGCCGAAAAATCACTTGATCCGCATTTTACGGCCGTGCAGAAAGCATGGTGCCAACGGCTGGTTGATCTTTCGATGCTCAAGTGTGTGTCCACCAGCACATGTCATCCCTTTCACATCTGTAGCCTAGTTACTCTGGGTCACACCAAATAATGAAATGAAGCAATGTTGTGTTTTAGCTCTGGTTTGTTTCATGTTCCCACTGAGTTATTAAAAAAAATTACTAAGAGCTTTATGCATTCAAATATGTGCTTTAACAGGTAACACAACGTTAATTGAGCAGTTTTGATGACTGTGGAGAAAGAATTAATTTCCCCACCTATGTGGAAAAATGTATTTCTTCATTCCAAATTTGGCAGAGTAGCAAACACAGACACTTCAATTTGAACTTCCTTTTAATATTTTTGTTGAAGAGGAAAAATTAGTTTTAATGAACAGGGGGCCTGGTGGCTCAGGTTTAAACCATTGGGTTGGGATGCAGAAGCCTATAGATTCAAATCCCACCCTGCCCAGCCACCAAAACACATGCCACATCGACATGTAGCGACCCCTGAAGCAGGTGGCAGACCGTGTATTGGTGCCAGCCTTCGTCACACACCACCTGCCTCCCCACCCCTCCCATCCCTGCTTGTCATGCTGGTGCAGACTGGAGAGACAGGGGTAGAAATTTTATGACAATGTTGTGGATTAAGTATTAGTAGTTTGACTGTATAGAGTCATAAACTATTTAACTTTCGAACATGTAGGAATATTAACCAACAATATCTTCTAGCTGTGCTGTCAACATATGGTGGAGAACAGCCTGCTGTGGCCCATGTAACATTTCTTTATTGCCCATGACAGACCGCACGCCCTGACAGAGTGATTGCCTTCAGCTAACTTATTTAATATTAGTTTAGAATTAGATTTTATACTAAAAACGCATATATATTTTAATGAAATCCTTTGCTTAATCTACTCTGGTGCCAAATGAAAATCCTATCACACCAAAATCCTGAACCTTGGGTCCAGACTGGGACAACGTAAAACGGTGGGTCACTATCCAAACCAGTGTTTCACACCAGCCTAAACTAACCTGAAACTGAAAGTTTAGCTTAGGAGGGTTTGTTTGATGCAAACTAAACAGGTTAGGTTGGAAAGCACCTTTAAGATTGTCTCTAAGAATTTGCCAAAACAATAACTGCATGCAGTTATTAATTACAACCATGGGTTAGACCTTAGAAAGAATGTGTTTTGGAGTGTTGGGTTTACTCCATGAAGAACAATTAATACATTGCAAAAAAACACACACTTGCAAAAAATACACACTTAGTATTCACACTTGAGCTCTGGTGCCTCCTGTTTCCACTGATCATCCTTGAGAAGTTTCTACAACTTGATTGGGGTCCATCCATGGGAAATTGAGTTGATTGGACGTGGTTTGGAAAAGCACACACCTAAGGTCCCACAGTGCACGTCAAGTCTGTCAGTTTATGACTAACCTAGTTTATTTATCTATTCATCCATAAACCGGACTTATCACAATCTTGTACAATAGTCTGAAGTATTTCAACATTTGTAACAGCATATTGCCCAAGCATCTGTATGTGTTTTTAATCATTTTTGAACATCAAAAGTTGACTAACATTCCCTTATGATGCTAGATGATGTAACAGGTGATGTTAGTGTTGTTACCATCATCTAAGTAAGTGGCAGCACATCGACAGAGCTCACACACAGTCTTTTTTTGTCTACTGCTGTGTCTTTTGTGTCTTTATGCTATCAAAACAAAATTCTGCCACCCAGCAGGTTTTAATTGTGACAGAGGTTCCCCAGTCTCAAGTCCTCCTCGCGTAAATACTGCCAAGTCTGTGTCACAGTTTAATTGACTTGACATTTTTACAATGTGTATCATCACATTCTTGAATCATGCCACTCTGCATTGTTACACCACTACAGAGTCAACTTTCCAGTGTCATTTACACAAAGTTGTCGTCAGTGTTCTCGTGCTATTTTATCTGTAATCCAGTCACCATTTGTTTCTCAGGCAGTGAAACTGACCAGCTCCCGTACCCAGCTTCCTTATGAATACTACTCCCTCCCTTTCTGTAAGCCAGACTCTGTTATCTATAAGGGAGAGAACCTGGGTAAGTAGACTGTGATAGGTTTCCCTAAATGTATGATTTAGGAAAAGCAATGAAATCTGACATACTTGTATCTAAAAATCAAAATGTTTTCTTTCATTGTGCTATGTTTGTGATTGCACTCTGTAGGTGAAGTGTTGCGTGGGGACCGTATTGTGAATACCCTCTACAATGTTGAGATGACCAAGGACAAGAAATGTGAGATAGTATGCAACAAGAAAAAACTCACTTTAGAAGAGAGCAAGCTGATGGCTGAGCGAATCCAGGAGGAGTATTATGTCCACGTGTGAGCATCACTTTCTCTCTGATGTCAGGTCTTAAACTGATTTGTAAATATCGATTGGAGCAATGGTTTTACCTTAGTGATCTGTAGCGGTCAATAACATTTTTTTGATTTATTTGGTTTTTTTTTTAAGTGTTCTATATCTGGGACGACCTAGGTCTCTATATTCAGGGTTTTTTTTATGTTCGGAATGCAAAAGCTAATAGAACGCCTCCATGTGCCTTTCAGTATTGCAGATAATCTGCCAGTTGCCACCAGGTTAGAGTTTTACCCCAACAGAGACGCAGGGGGTGAGGAGGAACAGAAGAAGGACACTGTGAAAGATGTCCAGTTTGAACATGGCTACAGACTGGGCTTTGTTGACAACAACAAGGTAGACAGTACTCACAGTTACCTTCCTGCCTTGAATACATTGTTCATTGATGGAGAAATGTCAGAGGTTACTGAAAGCAGACGATCACAAGGCACTTTTTGCATTGTTTGGCTTTACTGATCCGCTTCTTTCTGTTAACAGTGGTGTCCTACTGTATTATTTAGTTCATCCACAGATGACAAACTGTTAATTTTTAATTAATTGCCTGTTACTGTGGATTTAAATTAGGGAATTTCTGTGTTCTGAAAAGAAATACATCAGGCATTGTTTGATTTAGGCCGAACATGATAAATCTTTCTGTATTTATGTTTGAAATTTTTGTCCTGCTTCTCCACTTTTCTCCTTAACAGTTCTACCTGCACAACCACCTGTCCTTCATCCTGTACTTCCACAGGGAGAAGCTGGAGGATGGGGAACTTCACAACTACAGGGTGGTGCGATTTGAAGTTGTACCCCAAAGTGTAAAAGTAGAAGGTAGGTGTGAACACAAACTTTAGGTTGTGTGCTTGTGACCTGTGGGGATTTAAAAGCTATTACCAGCAAACAATTAAAATATAAAATTTTGTCACTTCCTTTTGTTACCATTTGCTTTGTGTTTCTTTATTATCAGATCTTAAAGCAGGTGAAAATGGAAAGATTTGCACCTTGCCTGAGGCCAGTGGCTCAGCACCCCAGGAGATTGACCCAAAGAAGGAGAACGAGGTCCTCTTCACTTACTCTGTCCGCTGGGAGGTCAGTGAGCAGTCTGTAACCGCAGACATATCCTATATTTATCCAGTGATTCGTTTGAAATAAAAATGTGCTTACATTTCTTATCCATGTGAGCCTCACAGTGCTAGTTCTCCTTATTCACTAATGACCTTTTCTGCATTTCAAATTAAACATATGATAGTGTTACAAACAACAGAAAATATGTGCCTGTTAAAATACTTACTGGCTTTAATTAATCGATTTTGGTCTTTTCATTGATGACAAAGTCAGTTAGTAATCTCAGGTATTTTTCCAGCTGTTTCAGGATTTTTTTTTTTTTTTTAGGATATAGGTTAAACAAAGCTAGATCAGTGTATAGAAAAAGAACTGATGAGTCTGTTGTCTGCTCTGCAGGAGAGCGAAGTGAAGTGGGCATCTCGATGGGACACGTACCTGACCATGAGTGATGTCCAGATTCATTGGTTCTCCATTGTAAACTCTGTGGTAGTTGTCTTCTTCCTGTCTGGTATGTGAAGTTGTTGAAAATACTTCTCTCAAGTGTTATCATTTGGATGTTACTATTAACATAATTAGTGGCGGGGCCACGCATTGACGGAATGGTTTACAAAATACAAAATGCAAGTTGGGCTTGAAATTAATGGTACACAAAGTTTTGGGACAATAAACAAGTTACCTCACAGTGCGCCGGTTTAGTTGTTAAATGTTAACTAGAGCACGAAAATATACTGAAATTGCCGGATATAAGACCCCACTGAGAATAAGCTTGTGGAGCAGCTTCTTCTGCAGCAGAGAGGGAGCAGACAGATCAGTTAAAATCAAAGTTCACCTTTAACTCGTCCGGCCAACATTAGCACTCCCTATATTAGGGATCTATATGAGTAAATATTCAAAACGAAAACTCATCAAACGTGCGTGAAAGCTAATCGCTAACTGCTACGAGCACGTTACCTTACGTCCACCAAGCTGGGAGTTGTACAAAGCTGGATGTGCTGCACTTAATGCACTAACTTTCCAACCTTATGTGCCACAGGTTCTGGTGGACACTGAGACCGTCACAGTCCCAAACCAAGCAGGACAGCAGAGTGTCAGTCAACAGCAGACGGGGGGACAGGGATCAGTAATCTTGACTGATTTCATGTTCCTCCTTCTTTTCTGTTACAGTGTTTAAACAGAGGAAATGTAGATGCACCACTTTCCTTTTACGTGAATGCTAATTATATTGTGGAGAGAAGTCATATTAGTCTCTAAAACACAGATTGTCAGTTAAGACTGGCCTGGCCCTGCCTATATATTTAGAATTATTATAATAAAATCGATCGAAGAATTCAGATTTCTAGTAAATTAAGTATGTTATTATATTATATTATAGTAATCAGCCAAGAGCATGGGTTGCTGAGACTTGTGGGCACTAGGAATTGTGGGAGTTCTGTTCTGTGGGTTATTCTGTTGTGTAGCTAGGATGTAGCCAGTGGGTGGAGTTTATGTTGACACCATTACGGTGAGTGCTGCTGCAGCTGATGGGGTCCAGTCGCTGTTCCTACTGTGTTCTGAGTGTTGTACTAAAATTAAGCAGATTTCCTGCTGTGTGGTGTATGTGGCAGGAGATGTTCGAAAGGCCACTGTCTCTCACGTGACCCTATGGTTGGCCGCCTATCGACGATAGGGTCGGAGGTAAACGCCCCGCTCTCGTCAACCACGTGTCTGTGGGCTAGATGCTGAACCCCCAACAGCCCATCCCCGGCCGTGCAGTGCCAGTCGCAAGCCCAGTGGGTCGCGTCAGGTGTGGCGACCCTGAACTCACAGGGAGAGAGAGAGAGAGAGACAGAGCTTAATTTTATCTTATAAAAAAAGAGCTAAATGTGAAAATAATAGATCATAATCGATACATTAATCAACAACAAAAAAATAATCGTTACATGCAGCCCTGAACACAGTACAGTGCTAGAAGTCAGAAGAACCTGCGCGTTTTTATCTAAAACTGGTGGTGTTGGCTTTGTTCATTACACAGATCATGATTATGTAAATTCATAAACACTTGCAAAAACATGTAATGATTACAACACACTGATTTTCCTTATAAATTAATCACAAAATTGACCAATCACAAAATCAACAAATACAGTTATTCTAACCTGACAGAACACAAACAGGCATGATCTTTCATGTCTTTATTGAATATGTGCCTTAAATATACAAAGTGATGTTGGAAAAAGTAATAAGAACTGTAGGCTGCTGATGTCACCAAACGTCTAAACTTTGCACGTAACTGGTAATGGTTTTATAGTAATCTCAAAGACTTCAGATAAGCATCAGTTCACAGTTTGAAGTATTACCTAGCAACGGAAATGGTTTTGGTACTGTGGCTACCCTACATAGAAATGGGTCCTCAACCAAGATCACTCCACACACACACACACACACACACACACACCATGGCGGAAGCTTTTGCACTCCAAAAACATATCAGAGAATGGTTTCAGAAAACACAAAATCCCCCTTTTGGAGTGGCCTAGTCAGGGACTAGTCCTTATCCCTATAGAGATGCTGTAGCACGAGCTTGGTACCATTAGAAGAATATGGCTGAGGTGAAGCAGTTCTGTAAGAACGACTGGTCCAAAATTCTTTCTGAATGTTGTGCGGGTCTAATCCACAGCTACAGAACGTGCTCGTGTTGCCTGCTGCCATAAGTGGGTCTACAAGTTATGTTGCCATGACTTTTTTCATTTTTTCCACCATGACTTTGTTGATTAATGGATGTAACACTTTGTGTTTTATCATGTTCATATTTGATTTTGATGAAGATCAGATCACATTTCATCACCAATTTAAGCAGAAAACCAGAAAATTGCAAACAGTGCGGTTGCTTCTCTTTTTTTTTTTTCTTTGTGACTGTATTATGCCATACATACAAAAATTAAACGTGCAATTTGATGATGTGAAATACTTCAACTTTCATCTTTCTAGCTTATTGACATGCGTCTCATTCCATGCTTTCTCTGTCTCAGGTATTTTAAGTATGATCATTATCAGGACCTTGAGGAAGGACATTGCTAACTACAACAGAGAGGATGACATAGTAAGAAAAAACACCTAAAAAGATGATTTGCATGGATTTGTCATGTTTTTTTAGAAGCGAAAGGATGCTGATATTGTCCTAGAGAATAGTTACTCATTATTATTATTATTATTATTATTATTATTATTATTACTGTAATGTTACTGAAATGAGCTTTGGCTACTTGGTGTCTGATGGATCAGTATATTCAAGCAACTTGACCCATTCCATTTCTCTGCCTAACCAGGAGGACACCATGGAGGAGTCCGGGTGGAAGAACGTCCACGGTGACGTCTTCAGGCCACCTCAGTATCCCATGATCCTCAGCTCTCTGCTGGGCTCTGGAATCCAGCTTCTTTGCATGGTTCTCATTGTCATCTGTGAGTTTTTGTTTTTCTTCCCTTTAGCACCATTTTCCGATGAATCTTAACAATTTGTGTCTCTGGTTCAACTACAAATTTGTTAAAATCAGATCTAAGTAATGTTCTCGTGGTGCCAGCAGCCTGGTCATGTTATATTATGATTGTACAACTTGAGATAAACCTTTATTCGTCCCACAGTGGGGAAATGTCCATGTTACAGCAGCATCAAAAGTGCAAAATCTGTGACTTTCTGAACAGAATGGAAAAACAAAGAAGTCAATACAAAAAGATCAATGTAGAGAAAAAAAAGACAAATCTACAGTAAGAATAAGTGCAATTTTACAATCGTACAGTGCAGATAAGTATAAAATCACCAAAATAACAATTGCACCAGGGTTCACAAGTCTGTGAAAAGCCAAAATAAGCAGAAACCGATTTGAAATGTATGTGCAGTACATATACAACAGTTACATGTAAAAAAAAAAAAATACGATTTCACTACTTTCAACACCAAAACCCAGGTAGTAGTTTAACATTATTTTCTTTGACATTTAATGTCCTGAGTTGATGTCCACTTAGTGCTTATAACTGAGGAATTCTGCTATATATATCATCTTTGACCAGCCACCGTGAGGCTGCAGGTTGACCAGAGGATGCTCAAAGGTTTTGGAAAAGTACCAGCCCGTAACCATCATGTCACAGCTTTTCATTTACATACATAATTGAATGGAATGTCCTGGTTAAAATTGTATTTCTATCAGCGGAGTAAAATGCGGAGCACCAAAATGGAGAGGAAGTGATGTGTTTTGTGAAATCAGGTAGAGCCTCTTTCCAAGAGCACTGAAATGTTCCTTTAAAAGAGGAGATGGGAGCTTCACGGAGGCATCGGGTGTTTGTCGACTCATGTTTTTTTTTCATTGGATGAGATGACGTTACAGGTGAAACCTGGAAATGTTCAGATTGGCTGTCGGCGGCAATCTTTGAAACATTTTAACTGCCACATGTTCCTGTGTCTGTCCTGTAGTTGTTGCTATGTTGGGTATGTTGTCTCCATCCAGTCGAGGAGCCTTGATGACCACTGCTTGTTTCCTCTTTATGTTCATGGGGTAAGATTCATATCTCTCTGATCCTCGTTACGACAATATCAAAATAGTCCGGAATCGAGAGGTGTTTAAAGAGAGCACTGCTGTAATTGTAAACTGAACGTTCTGTGGATGTTTCTCCTTCAGTGTATTTGGTGGCTACTTTGCTGGCAGGCTGTACCGCACACTGAAGGGCCACCGGTGGAGGAAGGGAGCATTTTGTGTGAGTCAACAGCAAGTTGAAAAGTTGTATCATTTGTAATGTGTAAATGTGTAGTCATGAACACAGAGGCTTAGGTTGTGCTTGTTTTGTCTCCCATGTAGACAGCAACTTTGTATCCCGCTGTGGTTTTTGGAATTTGCTTCATCCTCAACTGTTTCATCTGGGGAGAACACTCCTCTGGGGCAGTAAGTATCATGAGTCAGAGACACAAATGTAGGAAGTAACAAGCTACGGTTATTGTATTGTATTGGAATTGTGGTGCTGTTGAGTTGTAGTAGATCACTTTGTTTAAAACACCCTAAACGAAACCTGATTGCATTGAACCCAGTTCTAGTTGTCTTTTTCCAGTAGGGGGGATTTCAAAACTGTCCTAACGCTGAATTCTTTAACCAGGAAATAAGCTTTTTGCACAAGCGCAGGACGAAATACTGCAGACAGAGAAAGTAGTGAATGAAAGAAGAGAGAACTACATGGAGCAATGCCTCCTTGTTTTGGAGCCGCTCCATACACTTAAAACTTCTTCCTTTTACCCGCTTTGTTCTGCCACCACCTCAGGTTCCCTTCACCACGATGCTGGCCCTGCTGTGTATGTGGTTCGGTATCTCCATGCCATTAGTCTACCTTGGCTACTACTTTGGCTTCCGCAAACAGCCTTACGATAATCCCGTACGCACCAACCAGATCCCACGCCAAGTCCCAGAGCAGCGCTGGTATATGAACAAGTTTGTAGGGTGAGTTTGTAGCAGTGTAATCTTAGTGATTTGCCATCACTGGGATGGGCTGGAAACCTTTGAGCTGAGGCTTTTTTTTTTTTTTTTCTCCTTCCACTAGAATTCTGATGGCTGGGATCCTGCCGTTTGGTGCCATGTTTATCGAGCTCTTCTTCATTTTCAGTGTGAGCATCACATCTCTTCTGCTCTCTATTGTGATCAATTCAAAGGCCAATTATTTCTTTCAGTGCATATTGTGTTTTCTTATCATTGACTTGATACAATCATATGTTGTTTGTTTTTTTTATCTTTGTCATTAAGAGGATGTAAGTGAACCGAAGTGCTTGCACTCGCAATAACATCATCAATGTTTGTGTCACCACCTACAGGCCATCTGGGAAAACCAGTTCTACTACCTCTTTGGCTTCCTCTTTCTGGTGTTCATCATCTTGGTGGTTTCCTGCTCTCAGATCAGCATTGTCATGGTTTATTTCCAGCTGTGTGCAGAGGTAAGGTCATTTAGAGTTAGTGTGGGTACATAAAGTAGTTGTGCCGATGGTAGAACATATAGTATTGGAGTATGGCAGTACTGAATTGTCTCTGTGTGTGTGTGTGCGTGGTCCCGTCTGATCTGTGTCCCTCCTCACTATCAGGACTACCGGTGGTGGTGGAGAACTTTCCTGGTTTCAGGAGGCTCAGCGTTCTACGTGCTGGTTTATGCTGTCTTCTACTTTATAAACAAGGTGAGAGCCTCAGGCCTGACGTCAGATGCCGTGCACCAAACCAAGAGTAGACTTTTAATTAGTATACGCTGAAATTCACATCAATGTGTTGGTGGTCTGACTGCGAAAAACTCAAAACCTGTTACGACTGGTAGGGTTACTATTTGACATATGGTTCCACTTTGTCTAGTCCATCACAATTGTTTGTGTCTGTGGTTTACAGTTCCCTTTAACAATACCAGCGTGTTTTTCTGAAATTTGGGCCACTATCATGTATTGCAAAACTTCCCGGCATGACCTCAAATTCTGTCTGCGCTGCTTGAAACTTGCAGCAAGAAAAGGTGCCAAATCATAGCATGATCATTGTGGCACTTTTTTTCTTAATTTATAAATCAAGCTGTAATGTATATTAATAAAAACAACAGGCTTTTTACAGGCCAGCTCATGCAAACTGTTGAATGATTCTCGTGTTTCCTCCTTCACAGCTGGACATTGTGGAGTTCATCCCCTCCCTCCTGTACTTCGGCTACACCACCCTGATGGTGCTGTCGTTCTGGCTGCTAACCGGCACGATCGGTTTTTATGCAGCCTACATGTTCATCAAGAAAATCTACGCCGCAGTCAAGATTGACTGAGTCATCCCATCGCTGCTGTTCCCTTTTTTTTAATTTTGTTTAGTTATTTTTTTTTTGGGTCACATTTTTTTATATAAATATTTTTATTTGTCATATCCTACAAGCACTGACTTGTGTGTGTGTGTGTGTAGAGGAAATGATGGGGTTATTATGGTGCAACAGCCCCACCCACTGGCCTCATGAGGAAGAGCAGCAACAAAGCTCATGCAGCTAATCCAGCTGTTTCTCTCCTCTCCATCTTTCTCTTCCCCGCGTGCCCCCCTCCCCCACCCCCCCTCCACCTTCAGGCCCGAAGTCTCGGAGGAAATTCACCTCTAATGGAACAGTTGTCTTCTGCTGTTTCACCTTCCAAACAACACAGTGGGCCAAAGCTTATCAAATGATGGTTTGTGTTGTGGGTCTAACTTATCTATGCCATGTTATCTATGATTTAACTCTGACTTAAGGTTTTTTTTCAGTGACCTCCATGGAGGCTTTTTTCATCTAATTCTGTCTTTTGCTTTTTCCATTGTCTCTGTTTCCGAGTGTGATTTGATTTGAGAGACTTTACAAATCAGGAAAGGATTGGGTCTAACTGTTATGGTGTTTACTTTTGATTCGTTGAGCTGATGTGGATGAAATTTATGCTTGGAAGTTCTACGTCGTGACAAGAAAGGATAAATTAATGTTCAATTGTTTTTTACTTCATATTTTCTGTGATGTGTAACCACATTTGTAATCAGAAGTTTTGCTTCTCCTTTCAAAACATAGGATCTCTTTAATGTCAAAACCTTGGTTCATTTGCTTCTAATAATACACAGCAGCTCTGAATGGGATGGTGATACCAGCGCCCTGAGGCGGTGAGCTGCAGGGTGAAGCCACTGGGAAAAAGCAACAGTACAGTCAGCACACAAGTGACGAGGACGAACCTTTTGTATGTCACAGTCCGGGACACAAACCCGTGTTTGACACTCTACCTACAAGAAGTTTAAGCTCGTCCACTCATTGAACATGCCATCAGTGTAGCCTTAGCAGTGCTGGTCGCCTGCTGAACTATGCAGTAATGGGAAGAAGTGCAAAGCTGCGGTTTGTGAAGGTTGTTTTAAAGGACCACTGTGTGGAGATGTGCTCCTTTCTTTACGTATGACTTTAATGTATACTAATACATTTTGTGTATAAATGAAAAAGGATTTTTGAAAACCAGCAAAGTCACCTCTGTGTGTTTGATGCAGTAGTGGTACATGTCATTTTGACGACGCCCGGGCGTCGGCGTTGAAATGTAAACCGCAGTGTTCTAATCAGATCTGTACATTTAATGTTTGTGTGCAAACACATTTTTATTCGGTTTTGTATTTATTTTTTTTGGTCCTTTCTTTTTTGCAGATACAGACACTGGTTGCACAAATTGTTCAGAATGCATTTAAAACATGGGTGGAACCTGATCAAAGTCATCAGGTCATGAATGAAAGTCAAGGGCTTCCCAAAGACAACCAGCTACACCTGTAACAAGTTCATATGATCTGTATTAATTTAGATCTTAATAATCGCTGTAAAGGAAATAATTGGACATTTTGTATCATAAAGATTTGCCTCCTTGCCAAGACGTTAAAAAAACGATGCCACTTTCTTTTAGGTATAAAACTACCAGGTGCTGGCTGTACAGTCATACAGACACCTTAGAGTAATACTGACCTTCTGATTTTAGTCTTGGCAAGAACGCAGTTATGGGAATTTCCCATAATGTCAAACTAGCCCAACTAGTTTTCGATGTCCGGAAGAACACTGGGCTTGGATTTAGAATATTTACACTTGCACAACAAGCAGCACACACCTGCAAAGATACATTTTACAAGTCTTTGCAAGCAAATCTTTAAAGCCTCAGATTATGCAGGGCCCACCGCGCCCTTCACATTAAGAGTTTATTTTATACCAGACTATACGGTTACCAGAAAACTAGAAGGGTTTCACTTGATTTTAGTGGTTGGCATCTTTGCACACACAGTGATTTGCAGAGGAGGAACTGGTTCCTAGATTAACCCCAATTCTCCGGCGGGTGGGGGTGGGGGGTGGAGTTCAAACATTCTCCTATGCTCTCTCCTTCCTTTATTATAATGAAAGCCACCTTTCACTGAGCTGTGTGATCTTTAATTTCCCCTGCTACTCACTGCAGGAAGACTGCTCACCAAAACCTGAGGTTGCTTCAAATTAACAGCAAAAAAAAAAAAAAAAAGTTTTATTATTTCCATCCCATTGATCACCACCTACTGTCGCCATACCACCCTCTGCATTACGTGGAAGAGCTGCTGAGCTCCGACGCTGTAAGGACAGACCCTCTTTTCCTGCTGTGGAAGTGCACATGCCGGGGGGAGATTTTATACAGATAGACTTTTAGGTGACCCAAGTCATGCATGCATATGTGTGATTGATGGGTTTACAATGTAAATAAATGAAGACAGCTTTGTATCTGTTGCTGTTTGCTGTCTGTGGCACACTCTCTAATGATTCCTGTCATCGGTTAGGCCAAAAGCATGTTGCTCATGACTTTCAAAGGAACTTGTATCTGTTACTTTTCTCTTTGTCTCTTTTACAGAATGTCCAATTACAAAATGTATAATGAGAAAACAATAAAGTGATGACGAGTTGAATATGAAAATTGGATTCCACTATGTTTTTGCTGTTACAGATGTGCTGTATGACGTGTTAAGCTAATAATAGATGCCAATAACTAAATATTAGTGCTTCACAATTGGCAAGTGGGGAATTTAGGAGTGCACAAGGGTCAGGGACCATTGTTATTTATACTGTCAATGAATGAACTTTGTACGGTGTCCACCGTGTTTAGCAGTATAGGATTTGCAGATGACACACATGTATTTTGATGAAAACATTTACGATATTCAGCAACAGGGTGAAAAGCAAGGATGTGAAAATAGAACTACATGGTGTTGACATTGAAAGAGTGAATGAAATGACACACACACACACACACACACACATCAAACCAATCAATTTGTATCTACTGTACTGTATCACCGATTGTGCAGAGGTTTGTGAAAATGGTCAAGCTAACCAAGTTTTCATTTACCAGAAGAGAGATTTAATATAAACCATTAGAAGGTTTTCTCGAATACCCTCGTGAGCTCTGAGAATTTAGTAGACTTTAAAACGACGTGACCGAATTGCACGTAGAATCAGCGACTGCACAAATTGTCTGCCATTTGAATTAAAAGGCCAAAAGATTATGGCAACTGTAAAGGCAATTGGTTATGATTCCATTTACATTTTTAATCAAAATCATTTAAACTCAGTTGAAGATTGAATTGTCACATTGCATATTGAATTATTGGCAAAATGCATTTTAGAACTGCATGGGCCAAATTGAACATTCAGCTGCCAACTGCAAAATCGATTGTTTTTAGTTTTAGTCAACAGATATTATCATTTTTGGTCTCTTCATTTTACTATTATTTTTATAGTTTTATAGTTTATAGTCTCTGGGATCACAATTGTGTGTCTTTTCAGTCATGTTGCTTCTACTTTGTGGTCATTTTTGTCATTTTAACTGACACCCTTTTGTTGAAGGTGCTGCTTGGGGGAATCGAGGTTTCCTGTGGGGGAGGGGAGGTGTTGTACATTGCTGGTACTTGCTCACACCGTCTCTCCTTCTGCTGCACCATCAACTCTGGGCCGCTTAATTAAATAGCAAAACTTGCATAAAGTCATGTTACGTTTTTATTCCAACCCAGAATGTTTGGGTACGTGATGAGTTTACAGCAGCTGCAGTGGCACCGTTACAGAATACTGACGTTCTGGCAGAAATCCAGCACTGAAGCTGAATTGTTGGAGGACCCCTTTAAAAGGGACGTTCGTTGCACGCGTGCGTACGTCAAGGTGTTAATTCCTGGTTTGCCTCTGCGTGTATCCGAATTGTTCTGTGTCTGGAAGGCGGTCAGTAAATTACAAGCTCTCTGTTGTGGTGTCTCGGCCGTCCTCAATCCTTTTTACACGCTCTCCAGGGTCCTACAAATAAAATTCTACAAAACCACCAGAGTTTCTATTCTTGAGTTATGGCACGGTTGCCTTCCCATACGTCTATGTGCGAGAGGCAGCTCAGCTGATTTAAGTATAGGTTAACTCCACAGTACTGTAATTTGGACAGTCTTGACACTCAGCTATGCATGCAGCCTTAGTGGTGTGGCTTTCTGAGGCATAATCCAGACCCTGGGTCCAACATGTGGGTTAAACACACTGTGGGCCTTGAGTCACCACTCAGAGGGTTCCGAGATATTCTGGGATGGCACTGGAAGCTGTTTTTAGGACTGGGATTTTGAATGGCATTAGCTTTTGTATTTCCTCCATCAAAAGTCAAATCCGAATGTTGCTAGAATCATGAATGTTTGGTCATTTTCACACAATAACGTAATAATAGATGGCACTGATGAGGAGGGGGGTTATAGACAATGCACTGTTAAAACTTCAGTGGATTTAAAGGTGGCATGAAGTAAGACTTAGTTGTCACATCTTTTATAGTCTTAAGTATTTTGTGATTGTGTGTGGCGGCTTAGTTTGCAGCTCAGTGTATTGTCTATTTCCCCCCCCCCCCACATTTGCTTGATTGGCTTCAGTGCACAAGAGTCACCACTAATTAGTGTCATCAGTACCAGCTGCACTGTTCACACTGGGTAGGTACAAAACCTTAAACTTAGACCTGGAGTACGGTTGGATGAACAATAGCTACGGGGCACAAGAGAAAATAGATAAAGAGGAAAAAAAAAAAAAAAAAAAAAACGCAAAGAGGGTATGAAACCGCTGGTTTGTCTTTTAATCATTTCAACATAACACATGACAACTCAAAGATACACTGTACTGTACAATAAGTTCTGTTGTTGTGTTCATCATCTCTTTGGATCAACCAATATACAAATCTGTCACTTTTACACTGCAGCAACTGATTGCATGTGAGATATGTAACAAAAAAGCAAGACTTATTTTCTTCCTTACTCCAAAGCACATCACTTATATAATTCTCCCTGTAGTTGATAAACTCCATGCTAAATAAAATAGTGTGAGTGAATGCAAAGATTCTATTTTCGTTCACCTTTTTCGCCTTTTTTTTTTTAATTTTTTTTAATTTTTATTTTTTAATAAATTCCAGAGGTGGCTGTAATAGCATGTGATAAAAAAAAAAAAAAAATTAAATGGGCTATGTCACTAAACGAGATACACAAAGAGGTTGGAATGCAAGACTTACATTGAGCTAGAAATATATAAAACTATATGTGGATGTTGCCTGTATCAGACAGTACCCATTTTGTTTTTTTTAACTAAAAGCAGAAAAAAAAGAGGGAGAGAAAAGAGAGAGCATTAATAAAATCATATCAGATTTTTTTTTTTTTTTTTTTTTTAAGGCTTAAACTGATAGATGAATTCCCTTAAAATGCTGGTGTTCTGCACCTACTAGTAAAGAGGAAAAGGTGAGGATAAGTGCATCCCTAGTAGGTGCAGGTCGAGGTAATGGAGCAACAGCCGAGCTATGGAACAGAACAACATCACTGTCAGAGCACGAACACTTCACTGTTCTAACAAACGTTTCAGCGTTAGGTTGATTTGGTATTAGCTTTTTATGTCTCTTCAGTCTATGGAAACTCATTGCTGCCAGAAGAAAAAAAAAAAAAAAAAAAAGTTTCATGTCATTTAATGGGAAGGTAAATGATTACGTCTGAATTCGAAGTCAAAGTTAACATTGTGATAGTCGGATTTATGACACAAATTCGAACTCACAGTGTTTAATGACATGGTAGTGATGAACACTTGAATGGTGACAGTTTCAGAATTATGACAGGGATTTAACATTTTACGAGTCAAATTTTGACTTCACGTCACATCGTTTTATTAGTAACTTGTATAATAACTTAAAATGTTGAGGTAGTAATACTTATTGTACATTTTCATGGAGATTCTTGGCCCAAATTGCAATTATTTCATATACTTTTTTTTTTAATATTCATACATATTTGATTAAAAAGATTTGACTTTTATCATTTAGATTTAATAATTCATCATTTCAACTTAGTGACATTTCTGTCAGCAACGCATTTTGTTTGCTAAGTGGAAATGAGCTTCCATTGAGTCCGGAAGAAGGGAGCATTTTTCCAGAATGATCCCAAACTTAAGTGTAAGGGAGAAGGACCCTGGAAACACAGTTGAGACTTTTTACCTATTCAAGCTCAGACGGCACACGAGACGTGAGATCTATTGTTGTCTGCACTTCACATCATTACAGCCTGACCAAATGTTGCACTTCGGTTTGAACAATATAATAAAATAAAATCTGTTCTCTTCAGTATCACTATTAAGTCATGTGTTTCCACATTGCATCAGTCAGTTTAAAAAAAAAGTTGTGGTACCATTCACACAAATTCTGGCCCATTTAGTCCAGTGACCCTGGCTTTATGCTTGGAGTGGGATAAATTAGGGTCAGTTTTCTTCAGTTAAAATTGGCCTGCAGATGGGTCTGTGTTGCAACGGCATCTCAATGGCAGGTTGTGGTCAGGTTGTGGCTTTGACATCTCACTGAAAACGGTTTTGTTTCTCACCACCTCAAAATAACAGACATGTTGTTGCTGTTCTCTGTTCAAGCACTTGGCTGTGTTTTTATTAGATTAATTTATGAGAAAAGAAGGCAAAGCTGGTTACCCCCGGAAAAAAAAAAAAAAAAAAAAAAAAAAAAAAAAAAAGAGGGGAAGGGGGCTTCTTTTATGTAGAAGGATATTAGTGAAAAGTCTATCAAAAATACTGTTATTCTTTTTGGGAAGAGATATACACAAAGGTTGATAAAGTCTACACATCAAACTAATGGCACATACATATACAGGATCAATACAAAATTAAAAACACATGAACATTTAAGCTGAAAATTTAAAAGAAAAAAAAAATACTCTCTTTTTTTTTTTTTTAAAAAGGTTGAAAGTGCTAGAATTCAGATTAGCTCACAGAAACCCAGGGAGGACAAACTTAATACATGCCAAAAGCTTTTCTTTAACTTTTTAGGACTAAAAGAAAATATGTCACAGAAACATAAACGCTCAATTTGATTGCTACAATTTTGGCTTAAGCCGAGAACTAACTTATTTAGGATCAATAAGAAAAAAAAAAAAAGTTTGATCGTTTTTATAAGAGCCATCGAAGTAATGACCTTCCAGGTGTGAAAACTATTTTCAATTTAGTTCAAAACTTCTTGGATTTTAGCACTGAAGATGCCATTAAACAGTCAGACTGTGAGGAAGCTTCTTTCGGCGTCAGTGCTCGCAGATTGTGAATTTTCTACGGGAAGATTAACCTGTCTAACACACAGGGGCTGCTCATCGTCTGGGTTTTTTTTTTTTTATATCCTACAGCAGGTTATAAAAATTGGATAATACTCGTAGCATTTTGTAACAAGCAATTGTGCAAAAATGTAGTTTCTTCTCCCCAGGTTTTGGTAAGAAAAATAAAACAAATAAAAATGAGGTGATGTGTTGTGTTGTTTTTTCGAGGTCCTGTTTTATACAAACAGAAAAATAATATATCATATGACGACAAACAAAACAAATATATGACTATAAGCGTCAGCTAAAGTCGTGCAGTCAGTCGTGTGTCTTCCCTGGGCTTTGAATGTCAAAGCTCGGGGAATGTAGTGACTGCGTTTCCTCCAGACGCCGCCGTTTATCCAGACCCTTTTCCTTTGACTCTACAAAGCAGCTGAGAGAGGAGGGGGAGGAGGAGGAGGAGTACAGAGGGGGTGGGGGGGGCTGATGAACACCTTGTCGGTTCGGTTTGTGCACGGTTTTCAACTCCATCTTGCAAAAATAAGAAAACTGAAATGTCCTAGTGATCTACGGTTGCTTTCCGTCTGCAACCGTAGCTAAAAGCAGCAATGTGTATTTTTTATGTGCTGTGTGTTTTTGTTTTTTTTTTTTTTTCCTTATCTTTTTTTATTTTTATTTTTTTGTTCGATTTTACTCAACATTTTATGGTGAGCGGGGCTCACCTGTGGCATGGCGAGCGCTGAGGGCAAAGCCAACGGCTCTTGTTCTTCCGTGACTGGCCCCAGAGAGACCAGCACAGACGATGCCACAGATAGATTAATAAGCTAAAGAGCACCTGTTTCACTTTGAGGTTTAGGTTCACTTTGGGCTCAGGTTATTTTGTTTTTTTTTTATAGGCTGGTGGTTAATTGTTAGAAAGGCTCTGAACATCCAAAACTACTGAGCTGGAAGTGAAATCTGAGGATTTCGTCACAGCACTGGGGTTGTTCCACAAATTCCACTGGATTAAAGACCCACAGTCACAAATTCATAGGCCATCCATGTCAGCATCCTCATGACACAATCTATCTAGTTCAAATCCTAATTGATTATTAAGCCGCTAACAGCCATCTACAGACATTTCCCATCCACAGTTCTGGATCTGCTATACTAACTCAAGTACATGAAAAAGTAAAGATTGGATAGGACAGAGAAAGCTTAAGGGAAAAAGCTAATACTTCATCCTTTTGTTTCACCAAAAAAAAAAAAAAATGCAAGATACACACAAATGTAAACCTGCCAGACATCAAAAACATCATCACTTAGTTTCAATACATCTACCTAAAATACACCTTACTGAGATCAAAGCAATTATAATATTCATTTTTGAGATATTTCGTACACTGCAAGAACATTCTTTAACACATTTTGTCTCATCCGTCACTGTTATTGTTGTTTTTTTTTTCCTTTTTTGTTTTTGCCATTCACATATGTCAGGGTTCCTTTTACCATGATGCTGCATCTTTTTAAAAGAATGCATAAAAGGTGTGTCTGTATTCTACTCCAAAAATATATATCTTAGATATGTCGGGTAGCCCATAAAAACTGTTGCAATATGTCATTATCATTTCGGCTTTGAGAGATAAGTGTCAGAAGGAAGACAGGTGAAGGAAGGAGAGTCCTCATTAAAAGAAGCCAGATGGATTCTGGGTCACGGGGGGGGGGGGGGGGGGGGGGAATGAAAGTCTCTGTCTCAGGCACAAGTCGCGAAAAAATTAAAAATTAAAAAAAAAGGAGATTTCCAAAGGTGAAGTGCCTTCTGCAAAAAAAAAAAAAAGTGCTTCTCTTGAGGAAAAGTTTCGTTTTTTTTAAAAAAAAAAGCCAGCATTGTATTCAACCAACTCGCACTCATTCACATTGTATTATTTGTTGTGTGTGTGACCGATCGCTATTTGGCAGAAGACAAAGGACTCCCATCAGTCAGGACATCGGCCTCTGCTTTTTCATTCAAACTGCCCCGACAAACAAGGAGAGTAGGACACACACACGCGGAATTTGATTTTACTCGAAGGGCACTTTTCTTTGTTGCTTTAACGGCGGCGGTGTCTGCTGTGGCCGTCAACCTCGACTCGGTTTCTATCTCTCTTCATTCCTTCACGGATCTCTCTCCTCTCCACGTTAACCATGATAGTCGTTGAGTGGGTGGTTCAAAGCCCAAGATTTTCTTGAGTTTTTCTACCATTTCTACAATCTTCTTGCATTTGGAAAAGAAAAAATTAAGTAAAACAAATGATCCACTTCAAACTAGGGTTTATCTGGGTCACAACAAGACAGATAATCTTCACTAAAAATTATCTTTGCTTTCTTATATTATTTTAAAGTCTGCAGTACCACACCTTTTGGCCTACTGATCCTGCCCTCTACACTACTAAATAGGGGATGGAAGAGGGATAAAAGGGGAGGTAAATGGAAATACAAAATAAAGGTTAATACATCGTTATAACTACGGGGGGGTGGGGGCAAATAAAAGCAGACGATTAAACTTCTTTTCTCACCTTTTCCTTTATGCTCAAACTTCTTTTTAAGGCTCAATCAAAAGCTTTTGTGCACTTTCATTTAAGGCTTCTAAGTGTTCATACGTGTATTTAATTATACTAGTTCTTCAACCTCTGGAGCAGGTTGTGTAAAGAGGCACAGCCTGAAATATCCATGCCGAGCTGAGCTGAGGCTTGCGTGGCGGCCATCTTGGCTGGGCAGGAGTTGGCCGAGGGCTGGCTCTCTCACTGGAAGGCCTGGTGAAAGCGAGGCAGTGTGGTGGTACTAAGGGTGGAGCTGAACACTGGTGGGAGGGGGTGCAGGGGTCCGAGGCCCAGACCCCCGCTGGAGCTCTGCTGCTCCTGAGGTTGCGGTTGCAAAGAGGTAAGAGGCGCCGTTGCCACGGCAGCTGCTGCCGCGGCAACTGCTGCAGCGTGGGGCTCGGCAGCATGGAGAGATGAGGAAGAGGAGGAGGAGGAAGAGGAGGAGGTTGTAGATGAGGTGTAGCCCATAACTAGCCCTCCAGTGCTCATGGGGGCACTGTAGGGTGGCAGGTTGAGGGGCAGGAACCCCAGAAGGTGGGAGAAGTCCATGTTAGCAGCACACAGAGACTCAGCGATCACTGCAGGGCTCTTGGACAGGAGGGGATCCCCGCAAAGCTCATCCGTCAGGCCCGAGGTGGGCTCCAGTCCATCCTTGGTGGGCGAGGCAGCAGCGTGGGGCTCTGCAGAGGGAACCGGGCCTGGCAGACCACTCTGCAGATCCATGAGGAAGCTCTCCATCTCCACTTTCAAGGGCTTGTCCAGCAGGTATGAGGTAGATCCCAGCTGGTATTTGGGGGCTGGCTGGGGCTGGTGCTGCTGCTGGGGAGCCGGAGCCTGGTGGTGGTGGGGCAGCGGAGGGGAATGGTGGTGGTGGTGATGGTGGTGGTGATGGTGGTGGTGATGGGAGTGTGGGTGAAGAGATGCAGGGGATTCCATGTGACAACCCATGCCCATAGCTGCGGATAAGGAGCCGGGCATCAGGGACGGGTGTGGGGGACCCACACCAGAATTAGACATGGCCTGGAGATGGTGGGGGTTGTACATGCCCATTGGAAAGGGGGCACCACTGGGGAACGGTTTGCCCATCATGGGGTCCTTGTTGGGAGCCATGCTGCACATCATGGGGCTGAGCTCCTCCTTCACAGAGCAAGGTGGGGACCCCGATGCTAAAAGACCCAACATATCCGGAGGCTCGGTCTTGATCTTCAGCAGCTCCTGTGAGTGGCTCTTCTTTACGTGGCGTGTCAGGTGGTCCTTCCTGCCGAAGCGTTGGGCACAGTACTGGCACAAAAAGTCCTTTCGGCCCGTGTGTACCACCATGTGCCGTCTCACGTCCTTCCGAGTGTAGAAACGACGGTCACAGTGGTCGCACGGGTGTTTTTTCTCCTTGGCGCCACCTGAAGACTTCCCAGAGTGGCTCTTGAGGTGCTCCAGAAGAACAGGCGTGCTCTCATAGCTCTGCATGCACACTTTACAGGTGAGATCCCCCGCCGTGGCAGAGTGCATGGCCACATGGCGCTTGTATCCCAGCTTGGTGTTGTAGTGCTTCCCACACTCCTCACACTTAAAGGCCTCCTTGTTGGGGTCATGGGTCTGCAAGTGGTTCTTCAGATGGTCCTTGCGATGGAACATTTTCTCACAGAATGAGCACTGATGTGTCTTCTGTGGAGAGTGTGTGGCCATATGCCTGCAGCAGGAAATGAGAAAGAGATTGTGAATAGTAGGTTGTTTTTTTTTTTTGTTTTTTTCCACACACACATTCCTCGTCTTATTGTAATCTTTGTTGTGTAGTGTTTCAACTGAGGAATGTGACCCTTTCGGTCTGACCCTGTCTGTTCATATATACATAAATGAGTCACCGTGGTTTTGTACAGTCAGGGCCCAAAAACGGATTTTGGTACCACTTCCTGTGATTCAGCAGATTCCATTCGAGGTGTCACATAAACCTGCCGTGATTCGTTTTTGCCCACAATGCCATTTTATCTTATACCGACAGAGCAACGTTATTACTCATTTGAAGTTTAGTTCTCGATCACGTTGTACATTTAACTCTAATATTCACTAACGATGTCCTGATACCACTTTTTGTTTCTAGAATGAGTCGCTGCACAGTAAAATCCTCATCGATCTATTGAAGTTAAGCAAATCCCGTGAGAACAGAAATTCTTCCGCTTTCTCCTGCCCAAAGCAAATACGGCGGTGAAGGCGTTTAATAAACGGATGAAACAATATGCACAAAGCACAGACTTAGGGTGCGATCGTGGATGGAGAAGCATGGGCAGCATGGACTGTAGAGTCTATACAGAAATATGAAGGTAAAAGAATTTGTACAACAAAGCAAACTTCAGGCACAGCACTGCTCTTGGTCTCTTCCAATGTCTGTTTAAAAAAAAACAAAAAACGGCTTTACTACAGTTCCCTAAGTTTGTGTTTCAGCTGTTTGCAGCGGGGAAGCAGTGGGAAGCTTTCTTTTATTTTATTTTTTTTACTGAAAACAGCTGAAAATGTCCCTAAGCTTGGAGATTGGTGACAGTGAAACAATGAATGAATCTAGAGATGATTCCCTGTGAAAGTGACCTCGTTCACACCCGTGTAGTCATGTGATCCATTTTGGAGTTTGCACATATTGTAAAAAAAATAAAAATAAAAAATCCTGTACATCCTTTCTGCAGTGTCTCTGGGAGCCATGTCTCATGTGAACCGAGGGCTGTGATAAAAGGTTGTGTACCTGAAGAGTTTGTATTTGGAGCTGAAGGCCTTGGGACAATGCGGCTGCGAGCAGTGGAAAGGTTTCTCTCCTGTGTGACTGAGAGCGTGGAGCCGGAGCTTCTCCTGTGAGGCGAACACAGCCCTGCACACCAAACACTCGTTCCTGCTCGCTCTCCCTACCTCGTGTCCCCCGTCTTCCCTCTCCCTCTCTTTTCCCCTCTCTCGCTCTCTCTCTGTCCGTGGCAGCAGGGCGGCGCTCCCAAACAGCTTGGCGGCAGTCCGTCGTCCCTCTTCCTCCGGCGTCAGTGCGGTAATACAGTGTGAGGCATCAGCGGCAGTAGCTGCCATGGCAGCCCTAGAGTGCCGCTGCCATGAAAACCCACGTGTGGCTCCCCTGCCTTGCAGGCTCGATGTGGGAAGTTGTGAGGAGTCTGGCGATAAAGAAGCTGACCAGCTGCTCAGAGGACGGGCCAGTGATCCAGCAGTAATCTTTAAGTTTGCCGAACTCTGGGGAGAGATAGATGGTACCTGCTTTAGCCTTTTTGAAAGTTGTGGCAACAAGTTGTGGCAGTAGGTTTGTTTTTTTTAAAGCCTATTTTTACCTGCTGGGATCCGTGTCCTACTTTAGTCTCTGCACTTTCCTTCTCTCTCTGCTCCAGTTGCTCCTCTCCCTCTGTCTCACCTTCTCTCCTCCTCACCCAGTCCCAACAGCTATGGTTGGCGGTGATTCGGAAATTCTGCTCTGCATCTTCTTTTGTCCTGAGGGGGAGAGAGGAAACACGAGAAAAGATCAAAAAAAGTGACTCCAGTCTTCTTCTAATTCCTAAACTTTGGCACATGATCTAACTATTTTATGTAAACAACCTAAAACCTTAGCATCAAAGAACCTCTACGGTTCAATACACCTAACGCAGGTTCCAGCACTTTATGTCATATGCAGCTACGTGAGCAGGCTTCCTTTAAGCTCACTAGGGGGAGCTGAACGACAAGTCTGACAAATTATGACAGGAAGTGCAGCGGATTACTGAAAAAAAGAAAAAAAAGAAAACTTTTTTGAACAGAAGAAGAAGATAATTCTCAATCACAGCACAATACCTTCATTTGTTTAACCGCACGCGAGGACAGAATGTAATTACACAGCCTTATCCCTCATCAGGTGTGTCTTCAGATGACAGCACGGTGCACAAAGCCACCTTTGTGTGTCTGTGTGTGTGTGTGTGTGTGTGTGTACATGTATGTACTTGTTATGAAACTGGATAAGGCTCCTGTAATCCTTGGAAAAACAGAAACACACACACACACACCTCTCTCTCTCTCTCTGTCATCTGAGTGCTCTCCTGTTTACCCTCAGTCACCTCCCTGACCCCTGCTTGCTAACACACCAGCACCAAGTCCAAGGTTGAGCGGACGCAGCGTCGGCCGTCCTCCCAGCGTCGGTCATGTGAAAGGAGCACTGGACGCATGCGGGTGCGTACATGTGACAGAAACAACTCGCAGACGACACGCACGAGGTCGGCACATACATGCACGGCTTCAAATGTAACGACATCCTCTCTGTGTGAGAGGTCAGCGAGTTAACACAGACAGCAAACACACTGGAATGTGCTTCTTCTCGTTTCCGCACATGCTTTTCATTTTCATACGTTTACACAGTAATATTGTTTGTAATATTGTAGGTGTCTACATGTATCCACATAGTGTGGTTGTGTGTGGTCGTGTAACTTTCTCTGGATACACTGTGTGTGTATGTGTGTGCGAACGTGTGTTTGTTCTCCTAAAGTGTGTGTGTTTACAGTTGTGGTTAAGAGGACTTGACAGCTGTAGCGTTGTGTGGTGGTCATCACCCAGCAGGGAGGGTGCAGGGGGGTGACACCCGTCCCATTGACCACCCTCAGGGAGTCCGGCTCTATTGTACAGCCTACCCACATCGCACATTCCTGGCCTGAACCATGCCGTGTCGCCCTGACTCTCTCCTCCGCACACAAGAGCACATACAACACACAGTTCTGGTTACGACGAATGCAACATCATGTACCCCCCCCCCCCCCCACACACACACACACACACACACACACACACACACACCCCCACCCCCACCCCAATAAATAGCATGCTCAAACACACTGACAAAGGCATGTTAACAGACAGGCAGATCGAGCACAATGAGGAAAATCAACAAGTTATAGAAATAATCCAAATAGAGCTGGAACACAAAGGACACATCATGACAGACTGTGTGAAGTGGTAAGTTCACACGTGGCTGCGCTCAGTTCTTAATAATAATAATCCTTTCTGATTTATATAATATTACTATGCTTACATTATGAATGTTTTTTTTTGGTAAATGCTTAGATCTGTTAGCTTAGTGTTAGTGTGCAGGCTTTATCTCTTCTATCATGTGCACTTGGACAACAATACTCTATATTGTCCTTTACTTTTACTGGTCTTTCCTGTGGTCTATTAAGTTTATTCTAATGTGAAAAAAAAAAACACTATTTACTTGCAAAACACAACAGTTAGCAGACATTGTGTCAATGTTTACTATAAAGGATGGTTTGGTTTTTTTCATACTGGGAAAATAATTACAGACCGGTGGTGTCATAACATGTCAAAGAAATCATTTCTCACGTTAACAGCATCAGTTGTTTGCTTTGAACTCAGTAGTTCCTCACCTGAAATCTTGCCTTTAATAATGTAGTGCAGCTTTGAGGTTATGACAAAGAAACGCAAAACAAAATTGATTTCTGTCTCCGCAGCTCCTAATGCAATTTAAAAAATATCAATGTTTGTTGGCAAATAAATAAGTGAATAAATAAACAAATCCGTTTATGATGAAGAAATGCACAGCTAACCCACAGTCTAGTTTAGTTCTACAGAGAAGCAGTAAAAAGCTTTTCACAATCTGGTGCATTTTCATTATAGATCACAGATTCTAATAGCTGATGGGCACAGACCTCAAAATGCCTCCTTTCTCATCTTTTCCTCTTTCAGCTGTTTAGGTTTATTGATTTTACATCAGCCAATAAATTCGACAACCCTCTTCAACTACCTCATCTCAGATACGCTTTGCATTCTGTTTTGTGCTACTCGTTACCGTACGCATCCATCGACCCATAAAAAGCCAGCTCCCGTGCGTTCCCCCCCCTCCACATGTCTAAACCCATCTCGGCTCACTCACTGTTCTCCCCCACTGTTGTGTTTGTACAGTAAATCCATCAGTGTCAGTCTGCAGCTCAGACCCACTGTGTACAGTCGGAGCTCCACGTGAACTAATGTTCAATCACAGAAAAATCACAGAAAACATCGCTTCTGTTGCCTGATAAACACTTAAATAGAAACGTAATGATTCCATGCAGATACTACAGGGATGTGATTTCCCCTCATTTGTGGCTGCTAATAAAGATTATAAAGCTTCTTTAAATTAAATACTTAGAGTAATAGAGAAATAACGAGATACATAAAATATGTTGTACATCCGTGTGACTCAAACGTCTTCTTATTCGTCACCTCAGTACCTGGTGCCCTCACTAAAAATGGAGAAAGTAAAGATGGAGCCATGCTCGCTCTACAAAGTCCTCTTCTTACTCCACCGTACACGACAACAAGTGTTTGCTATGCTCTGCTTTGCATCTTCTAGCTATTCTGATTTTCTGCGAATGTTTCACTGTGCACAGAAGTGCTAATACTCTCTGTCGGTTAAGTGACACCATCGTTTACTGCCCATCGAGGATCCTAGATGACGGAAAAGACAATAGACGCAGATTGGCTCAAAACTTTGAAACTTGAAAGACTTTAACTTGAACACTTGAAGTCTTGAAACTATTATTGCAACTATACGCTCCAGATCTACAGGCCAACAGTGGGTTAAAGCTTGAAAATACAATAATTTGATTGTGGAAAAGCTAAAGTCAATATACAGTAGCTGATACAATTTAATAGTCAATTAGTGGACTGCTAAGCTGGTTTGAGCTTCAGAAATGAGAGCGTATTCCACTTTTCTTTTTCCGACAGGAGACTGAGCTGAATACCTTTAGACTATGGATAGTCTGACTAGAAAAACAAGCTTTTTAAGACACTGTGGAAACTTATGATGGGTGTTTTCCACTATTCATTGACTAAACAGCTTCACCAAAAAAAAAAGAGAGACAATGACAATAACTGGAAGCTGCAGCCTCAAATGGCAGCAATAATCACCATCTTGATGTTACATCACTACAAACACTTTCTACAGGTAGTAGGTTAAAGGTCGGAGCACACGGTGCTTCCTAACCAGGGTTTTCCACTACAGCTCAAACAGCACAACTGCACCCATTTCCAACCACTTCACCCTTACTGCGGTGATCACAAAGCAACTTCTGCAGGATGGAGTTTCCAAAATGGCAGACGCTTCTACGACACGTTCACATGGAACCTCTGCTTACTTCCCCCTAATCAAAAACGCTGAAAGCAGAATTAAACCGCCACTTTCCAGCCGCCCGGGTGTCTTTGGTTTCTGTCCTGGATGAAAGAGCTTCCACATTCCTTTCCTGAGGGGTCAGAGGTCAGCCTCTGCACTGCCTGACTGCCCGCCCGCCACAGCTCCCGCATGCTGAGTGACTGATATTAACCCCTTCCCTGCCTGCCGTAGCCATACACGCTACCATGGGAGAGGAGTTTTAAGGCTTGTCAGATTCTTCTGGTTCTGGCCTGATAGCAGGGACAAACCAGGCTCTGCAGAATCGTAATCCACATAACAGCAGCACATAGCCACTACGGAAGCGTCTTGACTTAGCTATACGAACAAACTAAATATAGAACATGTGTTCATCGTCCGGAGCTTAGGTGACAACAGCCGCGCTCCTGGTGGAGAGGGGGTTGGGGTGAGGTGAGTTGCTCTGGGGAGGTGGACATGTTGCACAAACATGTGATCTCAAACATAGAAAATGATTGTTGATGACACCAGAAATGTATTGTATGAAGCAGTTAACAGTTGGTTGAGGCCTGTACGTTGGAAAGTGAAAAGCAGACTCATCAAAAGTGGTTTGTGACATTTGTGGCTCAGCTAATTATTTCTTGGCACTTTTTTTTTTGTTTCAATAAAAGGTCATGTTGTTTTTCACGTGCCATTTCAGTTTTTTTTAAAAGGATGTTATTATTTGTTACAAACTTTTTATAAATTCATCATTTTTTAAAAAAAAGTCACTGTATAGGTCTGATTTGGGTGTATAGTGGACGTAATAGGCCGTGACAATGATTTGTAATCTTGTTTAAAGAGAAAATAATAATGATAACAATGATGATGATAATAATAATAAAAGTGGCTAAGCCTGAAAGACTGTGGGAACAACAAACTAGGGAGCCAAAGAGCGAACGAAAGCATCGAGTGAGCGAGCAGGAGCAGTGTGGGAAGGGAGGTGCAGGCCAGAGTCGAGGTGAACGAGGGGAGGGATAAAGGGATGACAGAAAAAGGGAGGGAAAACGGGAGTCATTTGCAGCGGTGGAGTCAGGGGTCTTTGCACCAGTCAAGTGACTCCAGAGAGAGAAAGAGAGGGAGATGAGGGCGGGCGGCGGGGGGGGGTTGGGGGAGGGTCATGTGGTCATGCTTTACTAAACACATTGACCAGAACTGGATGCCGAGGCAGATGAAGGCAGCATGGCCGCCGCCATCGGCTCGCTGCTGTGAACTCCAAAGATTTGCTACTCACAGTAACACTGGAAATAATCAAGCAAAAATCTTTGTGTAACCGCTTCAGATAAAAGTAGAAAAATACTAAATGTTGACAAATAATACACTAATTAATAAGCATTACAATTTTGGCTTCCACACTTTAATAATGGGTGCAGAGGGAAATGCTTTTTGACATTTCGCTTTCAAGCAGATGTTTTAAGTTTTTTGTTTTTTCAAAACGACTGGACAGGGTGATGATAACGTAACTTTAGAAATTTACCATCGTTCGACTTGAAGAGGCAGCAGACTTTAGCGCAGAGTGAAAGGTGTGTGTCAGCGACTACAGGAACAGCACATCTCAAACCCTTCGTCTATTTCAACAGTGCTCCCACCCGCTCTCTCACTCCATCCTTCCTCCACCCTACCCTCCTCCTCCTCCTCCTCCTCCTGCAGGTTTCAGTTCCTGTCCTGCTCGTGCTCTCCAACCCAGGGTGAATCTCCACGCATGGAGGGGAGGAAGGGCAAGAGGAAGAGTTGTTGCACCCCCCCACCAACCGGCTCTGCCATGCCAAACCCTGACACATCGCCCTCACAGTTGGTCGCAGCCACAACGGGCCGGGATGTGGCCATAAAACCAGCCCAACTGCCCTGCTGCCCTGCCTAAAGATAGCCCATGCTGTGGTATGGCTGGGGGGGGGGGGGGAGCAGGGCTCATCTAACTGCCATTAAGGAACAACTTCACTACTGTGATACCACCCAGTGAAAAAACCCAACCCAGTGTTTGACACTTCCAGCAGCAGACACGGTTTAGTTTGTAATTAACTGGGACATTTTGTGTGGACATCAGGTCCCCCAAGATTCCCTAATGTAATCAAACTCACTTTCTTTCAGTGGTCGTGAGGAGGCAGACATGTCTGACATTAACATGAGACTGTGCAAGGAAGTTCAAAGGCCATGGGTAAACGGCTTTGCAGTGTGTGTGTGTGTGTGTGTGTGTCTGTGTGTGTGTGTGTCTGTGTGTGTGTGTCTGTGTGTGTGTGTGTGTGTGTGAGGCTGTGGTGAAACGCAAACAAAATTAAACATTTTCCTGCCTTTCCCCCCTCAGTTGCAACAGCAACAAACTTTGCAACATGCATTGAAATTATGAATAAAAGTAAGAAATCAGTGATTTTAGGCAAAGACAATCAAAAGTCTGCACATTTTCTAGTACTGAATATTTAAGTGTATATTTCTTAGTTTGTTAGTTTTTAAAACTAATTATTGCACAGATTTCAGTGCAATAATAATCCTGATGCTCCACAAATTAAACTGTTCATTGGAGGACAGAAAGTCAACTTAGCCCAAACTCACAGCTCAATGAGCAAATAAATTACACTCAACATAAGACATGTCAAAAATAAATAAATAAATACAAAAATGAAAAGACAAAAATGTGCGGAATATGCAACAGAGTGAACTGCAAACACAAGATCAGAAGATTCACAAGATCATCTACTGAGACTGTACAGTCGCACAACGCGTACGATGAGAAGTGGTCATGGTACCATGGCCTTCACCCACAAAGACACAAGACCAATTCACCGTAGGACCTTAACTTAAGAGCAAAGGTAAACTGGAGACACATTAAAGGACGCCTTCACTGCTGTTCCCAAACCACATGCCAAAGTGTCCCTGGGCAAGACACTGAACCCCCAGCAGCCCCTCCCCAGCTGCACAGTGCCGGTCCCAAGCCACGTAGAAATTGGGGAGGGTTGCGTCAGGAAGGGCATCCGCTCAAATCAACGTACGGACAAATGATCGGCTGCGGGGACCCTGAACTCACACGCTAAGCCGAAAGGACTCCCCCCCCCCCCACCCCCCCCCACCCCCAAAAAAAATACATTAACACCCTAAACTTATGGCGACACATTGCAATCACCAAAGGAAAAAAATTATTACGCTTCTTGTAATTACGAGATACGGAAATTAAGTTATTCCAAACCATGAAGCCATTGTCGTCTAAAATAACAACACATTAATAACCACTCTAGCTGTTCTACACATCTTGATCTCTGGACCTTTAGAAATGATTAAAAGCGTCCACTCAAGAGAAGAGAAGCGATATGTTGCCATAGATACAGAAAGTTGCACTGAGGGCTTCAACTTGGCCTCATTTTTAACCTATATGTTTACATTTTACAATTCAAATTCCTGAAATTGAACCTTGCTTTAAAGCCTACTTGTTTTATCTATCGACAGTTCTGTTTTAGTAGTATTGGAAGTACACAGAAGTACTGAACACATCCTAAAAACCGGATTCATGTAAGGCAGGTTCTGAAATGTTCTCATATTCATGAGATCCACAAGTCTCGTATCTCATAACTCGTAATAAATACGTGATAAGGCCTGTCATTTTTTTTCCTCCTTTGGTGAATGCAATGCGCCGCCGTCATTACTAAAGACACAGAAAGCAAGTTGAAAATTGTAGAAGTCGTCATTTTTTGCAAAACTTCTACAGATATATCAGTCCACATTGTGTGTGTGGTGTGGTGTGGTGTGTGTGTGTGTGTTGCTGAGCTTGTGAGGAGGATACAGGGGTCAGCCAGGTTGTTGGGGGTGACACTGAGTCCACGCTGCCTATTTGACACTGAGAATGTGTCTGTTAGTGAGACCACAGGCCACACACACACACACACACACACACTCTCTTGACCATACTTCCCACATGGATGCACAGGCCTGTAAATCTGAACTCAGATCTAATCCAACATTTACCTGGAGCAGCAAACCCTGCTATTTGCCTTTGACTTCAGCAGTCAGTCATGTGATCAAAACTGTTTTTTTGTTGTTGATAAGATCAATAAAGTTTGTTTTTCAGTGGTCCATGTGCTTCAGAGGGTGGGAATAGTTGCTTCTGACAGTGTCATACTTATTATTTGCTCAGTCTGAGCAGAAACTCAATGTCATACAGGCAATTAAGCAGCTATGGGCCGGCACACATACCTGCTAAATGTTACATGACTCTGAACATTGTTCAAATCACAGAGTAACATGGAGTTTGCTCAGTTTAAAGGGCTAAAATGTCTGGATAACCAGAATATTAATGATTTTGATGCAACTGTGATGTCATGTCGGTACTTGTGTTTTCCAAGTGGAAGACGTTGCCGCTGTCAAACATGTATAGTACTCACGAGTACAAGTACAATGCTGATGGTATTATGGCATGAAGGCACCTGCACAAAAACAGCTAAAGCAAACACAGGCATCGAACCTGACCCGAGTGACCTCAGCACGGAAGTTTACATGTCCTTTAATATGCTGCACTTCCAGATGCGTGTTCGGGTTCATAGGGTGGATGAGAAGTGGTCAGAGACCATTAGAGGGACACTAACAAAAAGTTCCACATCTAATAGCACGTGCTGTTCCTGATGCCAGTTAGTAGCTGAGTATTTAAAGTAAAACCACCAAGAAAATGCTTTTTTTCCCCCCTCCCCCTTTAGAAAGACGTTTCACAAAATACTTCCTGAGACGTTGAACTCTGTGACTCATTCAGAACAGAAGTTAACTTGCTAGTATTAACTTGCTAGTATGACTTTCAACTATCCAGTGGTAGAAACAAAAAGGTATTTCACTATTTCCATAGTGAAATACTGTTGCAAGTAAAATACTGTTGCAAGTAAAAAAAAAAAAAAACATGTCTTCATTTACTCAAATGTTGTTGCTGGTAGCAATGCAGCTGATTTTAAAAATCATTTTCATCATTTGATCATCAAATGTTTTTAATCTAATAACTATCATTTAAATTACATTGCATACCGCAGGGCACATCAAAAAAGTCGGATAATATTTATACTGCATATTGTTGTATTAATATACAGTAACCATATGCAGAAGTTATATAAATGTATAATAAATGCAGTAATAGTATTATATTTAATTGTACTTCTGTACAGTGATTAGCTACTTTCCATCACTGGGACTATCAAACACTACTTTCCCTTTTCGAAAGTCGAAACATTTTCTAAATAACTGCATTCTCAGTATGGTATTGCACCAAACTTCGGTTTGACTTTGAGGAGAAAAATATTAAAATTCCCAAAGTATCATTACTTCCTGCTTCTGACTGTCCGTTTTTTGCAGCTACACAAAAAAAATCCAATCACAAACGTCCTTGCACTCCAAGAACTGATAATCCTCCTTTCACCTTGCATTAGTTTTAACTGCTTCATCTGCCTCTCCTTCCTCATCCTCCTTCTAACCCCCTCCCTTCCTTTCTGTCCCAGGTGCCAATCCAAGCCCTCAAACACTCAGTCCTTCATCATTCAGCTCTTTTTCTCTGGTCCATTCCCTTCCTCCATCTCTAGCTGTGGTCAACACAGACAAAACAAGCAGTGTGTGCGTGTGTTCTCATCACTTCATCAAAAACAAAACTTTAATAATTTATAAAGTCAAAAGCCACATGAGTAAGAAGCATAGCTGTCAGATAAACGCAGAAGAGTAAAACAACATTTCTCATTAGAATTCTATGGAATATTCAATTTAATTCAACTTTATTTATATAATGCCAGCTCACAACAAAGTCATCTCTTTACGGAACAAAGTCAGGACTATTAAGATGTAGAGAGAGAGAAGCCAACAATTCCCCCCTAGCAGGAATTCCCCCCTAGAGGAAGCCCTGGGCAACAGTGGAGAGGAAAAAAGGAGTGTCACCTTATGTTTGGGAGATGTGTGTGCATGTGTAATAAAAGTATAAAAAGGCAGAAATAAATTAAAAGTAAGTGCACATACACAATAATTTTAAATGTAAGCAGTAAAAAGGTGCTGGTGCTGCAAAGTCTAATAGACTATTAGCACAGGACATTCAGTTTGCTCGGCAGAACTTTATCAAAATGTTGACTCTAAACACATGGGCAGCAGGACTGACTGTAAGGCATGTGTGTGCATGTGTTAAGTCTGTTAAGGAGTCAGAGTGTGTGTGTGTGTGTGTGTGTGTGTGTGTGTGTGTGTGTGTGTGTGTGTGTGTGTGTGTGTGCAGAGGTGATTCTGGGGAAAGCCCTTCTGGCAGGGAGTCCTGACCGTGACACGGAGCTCCACAGCAGCCGGAGATGTGGGCTCAATGCCAGTGGGCATCACGCCAGTCGCCCTCCCTCTCTGTCTTTCTCCGTCCATCATGTTTAAAGAGCAGCACTTTTACTCAACATGCTCTTTTACCAGCACCAGCCTCCTCGTGTATATACTTACAGGAAGCAGCCATACAGTAATTACAATAATAAAGACATAACACGGGGTCCAAATTCAGTCCCCGGCAGCTAAAAATGTGTTGTATTTGACTTCACTGTGTTGTCCTTCGTTTTCTGGTCAAAGCGACACACATGCAGAGTTTAACACCACAGGTTATGTCCCTCTGAGATCACCTTAACCCTTTAAGATGTCCCTGTACAAGGAAAACTAATAGCATCAGACATATTCTTGAAGTCAATCTGAGTCTAAAAAAATGAAAATGTGAACTTCAAATTTTGATGTAGATGGGAACAGATGAAGAGGAAGAAAATGTGACCCATCCTGGACAAGTTAAATCTCAATAGCGAGCAACAATATTTGGAAATCTTTTCGAATAAAGAAGATCTCGAAGATCTGCCAGAGTCCTCACACTCATTCTCACAAAGGTAACGTGACACTCCCCTTCCGACGTACCATGGCATGGGAATCCTCACAAGATGGCGCCTGCCTGCACACACTAACAGTTAACTCTCTATACAAGTGTGAAGTGCAGGTTTGGAACTTAAAGGTCACACACAGTCAAACTCGGCATCTTAGTGAAGTAGGAAAAACCTTGTTTTGAACAACAACATTTTGAAAATGTTTACATTTTCTAAGAACTGGATTTTTTTTCAATGGTAATTGAACTTCTGAGTGGAAAAAACATGAGACCCCATTTATTATTAAAAAAAGAAGGTCAATTTTAAATGTTTTAATGTGTGACTGCAGAGGCCCTTAAAAACATCTGGTGCATTCCCCACCATTATTTTCAGTTTGTTAATTCATTTAAAATCAAATTAAAAATACAGTTTTTGATTCTTGAAAAACTTGACAGTGATGGTGTAACACATCATTTTTGAACATCATCCTAAAATAACTGAACAACCCCTAGTTTAATTATAACAAGATTCAAAGAAGCAAAGCAACATCTGGCCCAACAGACAATATAGTAAACTAATAAATTTAGATGGCATAACTTTGGCCATTTTCATCGAAAACGCTGCAGAAAGAGTGCTGACTGGAACTAGCAAGAGAGATCATATTTCACCTTCACTAGCTTCTCTCCATTGGCTTCCCATAAAATCTAGAATAGAATTTAAACCCTGCTTCTTACATATAAAGCTCTGAATGATCAGGCTCCATCATATATTGAAGACCTCATAGCACCATATCATCCCAGTAGACCACTTCGCTCTCAGAATGCAGGCCTACTTGTGGTTTCCAGAATTTCCAAAGGTAGAATGGGAGGCAGAACCTTTAGCTATCAAGCTCCTCTCTTTTGAAACCAGCTCCCAGTTCAGATTCTGGAAGCAGACACCCTCTCTACTTTTAAGTCTAGGTTTAAAACCTGCCTCTTTGATAAAGCTTATAGTTAAACCTGCTCAGTCAGCCTGAACTGGCTCTCAGTTATAATGCTGTAGGTTTAGACTGTTGAGGGACGCCCCCAAGTGCAATGAGCTCCTCCCATCTCTCTTCTATCTATAGATATATATGCCACCACTACATGACATTAACTTTGTGTCTTCTCTCTGTCCCTTTTTGCAGGTGTCCCTGGCTTTGGAGCTATGTGTTTCCAGTGTCCAGCTACTGGTCCTACCAACCTGCCCCATGTTTTGTTGTTGCTTCGTTTTGCTCTTTTTATGCTCTCTCCGCTTTCCACTCACCCGAACCGCTCAAGGCAGATGGGCGCCGACCCTGAGCTTGGTTCTGCTGGAGGTTTCTTCCATGAAAGGGAGTTTTTCCCTCTCCACTGTTGCCTATGGGCTTGCTCATAGGGGGATTTGTTGGGTATCCTCTACATATAGTCTTGACTTTATTATGTAAAGTGCCTTGAGATGACTTTGTTGTGAATTGACTCAATATAAATAAAAGCTGAATTGAGCTGAATTTACTTGACCAGAAACGTCTTCCAACTAAAATTTAAAACCTGAGTGTTCCCACGTGTGGCTGTAAATGGCATCCAGGTACTGCAGTTTCTCCCACAGGTAACGCTGGCTGGCAAAATGCAAAAATCAGGCATCTGGAGGCACCAGGCTATTTACAGTAAACCCTAACCCTTACTTTCTAGGTTTATTAAAACCCCCAAACATTGTGTCTATGAGAGGACTGATGTTCAGCACGCACACACACACACACACACACACACCAACGCGTAAGCGGACTAACACACACAGTGATTACTTCGTTGCTCTGATTAAAACACATGGAGCCTGTGGTCTGAGCCAGTCTATCATCCAGCCGCTTGGACTGGGACACTTTTGTTTCCCAGGGCTGCCACCGGCTCTCTCTCTGATTCAGATGGGGTCAGCAACAAACAATCTCTAAGTTTGGCAACGTCAGCTCAGCTTAAAACAACAGGCATTGTTCAACTGGCTTTTGTTTACAGAAATCTACAGGTTTCAATAGACCCCACAGCGTTTTCCACCTTTTTTTTTTTTTTCTTTCCTTGCACCTCTCAGTCTACTGCTAATTTTCCTCTGTTTTGTTTCTTGTTTGCTGAATGCTCCAACATCCGACACCCCCCCCGCACACCCCCATCTCCATGTGTATTTTAAGGGATGTTCAGAAAAGCAGGAAAGTAGTGTGTATGTGTCAGTTGTGAGGAGGGGGCAGGGAGGGGGGGTAAGAGGCAGAAACTTGTAAAAATAACATTCTTGCATAAACAGGGCCTTGAAAAATGGGCAGTGGGCAACTTGCATTCCTTGAATATTTTGAAACTTGATCATGTTCAGGGAATCGGAGGTTGCAGGCATCTTTGTACAGATGACAGCCGTGTGACAAGCAAGCGGGGGGGGTGGGGGTCGGGGGTGGGGTGGTCGTAACACAAAAATGAGTTCAGAAGAGAAAAGAAAGCAACCAGCTGACAGAAACTGCAAAAAGGCCCGAAAAGGGCAGATAACACAGATGTTCAAAGCATCAGCCGCTGATGTACAGGTGGGGGTTCATCACCAGTTCATAACAGCAGAACGACAGCAAAAAAAAAAAAAAAAACTACTCATTCCGCCATTTACTGTTACTTTTGACAGAGAAACATACAGTAAAATGCTAAAAATGATTGGACATGCAGACACCCCAGCATCACAGGCTTAACACGATCATACTAAAAGAGACATAACTTAAAGCCTCGTCGCTCCAGTCAGATAAGAACCTAGGAAATAACAGTAACTAGATATCTATTAGGGCTCCAATTTAGCATTATTTTTATGATTAATAACTTTCCTATGCAAAGCCAAACTTAATGAAAATATCTGTTAAACGGTTGAACTAAGCGACCAAGGTAACATCCAATTCTATTGTTAACTATCAAAGAAAAGCCACCAAAAAATTTAAATCACATGGTGGTTGGTATAAAAGTTGTCACTGTTTGAGGTGCACTGACCCTAAAAATATCATGCTTAATAAACAAAAACATAAAAATCCACTTTCCGCTACGTTTGTTAAAGTCAAATGAGTGATAAAATGAGTTCAGATTTCCAGAGAACCAAACAAACAAAACAAAAAAGAGAATTCTGCCTTTAAATGCCAAGTAACACTTTTAAACTCAAGTCATAACTCTGAGTTTAAATGTTTTTTGACAACTAAAATGTTTCAAAGTCTTAGCATAAAGTCCTTTTTTGTTTAGTTTATTAATTGGTGGTGTAAATCGCTCCTTAACGCCTGAAGTCTTTGCAGGTTCAGTAGAAACAACTAATGAACAACCTGACTGAACAAGACCAGCGAAGCCTCAGAGGCTTCACCACAATAAGCACATCGACAATATGAAAAGCCTCAGGAAGAGAAGACCCAGTTTGCAAAAGAGTGCGTGTGATAACCTGTAGATTTCTGGACAGAATGTTTGATGAGACAAAGATCACACAGCACGACAGAGATGCGGCGATACAGAGATGAAAGTGCAGAGCAAAATAAAGGGACGGCGAGCGCGTCATCTGTCAAACATCCTGGTGGCTTTGTTTTGGCTTGTGCACGATTATGTCACTACTGATGACAGAGTCCACACAAGCACCAAGGCTGCTTTAATCCAATGCATCAGCACAGTAGCTGAATGCAAACGAATGCATGGCTGCAGGACAGATCTGGGGCAACCAAAACGGTCCGCTGTTGTCTTTCGCTAGTTCGGTGCAAATGATTTACAGGGAAACAATAAATGTGGTCATTATTTTTAGCTTTTGTTCAGGTGCCAGGCTGTGTGTGGGGCAATTTCTAAAGAGGATTATAACTCCTACACAGTTCTCATGGCAAGGACGTGAATATCTGCAAATGAAAGCTTACAAGACTAATAGCATTACAGAGCGATGACAATACCCAAAACTGCACACAGGGTTTCCCACAGCTGCTGGATGCACTGCCGTGCAATTCAGGAAACCCCTGAAAAAGTCCAACAGTCTGTCTTCTCTAATATCATCAGCATGACTGTACAGTACCAGCTAAGAGAATGTTAACAGGTAGAAAGGAAGAAAGACGTTTTGTTGGGGGTCTGTGCAGAAAGAGTGTTGAGCACAGGAGTTATTCATTAACGCGTTTCAACACAGCACTTTTCCGTCTCCTTTCTTCCAGCCCCCAGAGATAAAAACACACACTCATTTGAATGACTGGCATGCCAGAGGGTGGTCTTCCAGCTCACTACCCCTCCAACACTTTAAGTGTGTGTGTGTGTGTGTGTGTGCGCGCATTTCTTTCCCTTAGAAACGTTTAGTTTTCAGATGAAGGAGAAAAAAAGTGAACAGATTGACCATCATCCGTAACACAGCTCTGCACTCCACCCACTCAGCTCACAATAAAACTGAGTACACGATGATCCCGTATTAGATATTTACAATCTCTATTAGACCCAAGTATCGATTGGGCTCTTGGTGGCCATGCTGCCATCTAGCTGAGGATGAAGGCAGATCAATGGGACATCTTCACTCTCAACAACCAACCCAGAGCAGGTAAAAAAAAAAAAAAAAGAAAAACTCCCACAGTGCTGCACAATCTTAAAACAAATGGACTCTGATTTGCATGAAGTGCAGGTGCACGAGACTTAAAGTCGGACTGTTTTGACACGTGTTACTCGTGTCTAGAGAGCAAAGGGGAATAAAACGGAACATTTTTTGCGGCTAAACTTAGATTATTGGTGGAGGAGAGAACACTTTTGGAACTGCAAGAGCAATGTAGCCAGCTCATTAGAAAGGATCAGTGATTGAATGAGAAAAATTGATGTGATAGACTTTAAAAAAAAAAAAGAAAAAAAAATCTCTAGTAAATATGGAAGATTTGTGTTTGTTTTTCACTTATTTGTCCTGAAATAGCCTCAAGATTTGCCCTATTTGAAGACAAAAAAATGCATTGCTCATAATAATAGACAGCAAATATTAAAAAGTAATCAGAAATATATTATTAATAATATTATTATTTATTAATATTAATATTATTATTTATTTATCAATATTACATATTAATATTGACTGAGAAACACTGAGACTAGAACAAGCAGGTACCAGAGCAGCACGTGACCCCTGAGCTGTTCGACTCCTTAACACTTTTAAGTAATTTCTTTTTCTTTTTGTCCTTTCGGCTCATCCCGCGAGTTCAGGGTCGCCACAGTGGATCACTGTCCGCATGTTGATTTGGCAGGTTTCTTGTTTTTTAACGCCGGATGCCCTTCCTGACGCAACCCCTCCCCAATTCCTACCTGACTTGGACTAGCACTGCACAGCTGGGGAGGGAAATAGGCTGTTATGGGTTCAGTGTCTTGCCAAGAGACACATAGCCGACATATAGCCGGGACCGGGGATCGAACCACTGACCCTGATTAATAAGTAATATATATTGGTCTTAATTACGGGAGTGGGCTTAAAAAAAATGGCTTAATTGTAATATTCCCTTACGAATACCTAGGAGCGGAGTGGGGGGGGGGGGACTGACTGACAGATGTAAAAGATCCATGCAAACACACCACGCTGCTAACGGCTACTAAGTCACTCGCTGGATAAATGAGACCATCCCACAAACCAGCAGAGTGAAGAGGGGTCCGATGATGTGAGCGGATTGGCCAATTGGCCCTTGGGGAGGGGAGGGGGGCTTGAGAGGGGAGCGGGGAGGGATGAACAGGGAAGGCAGGGGAGGAGAGAGGGGAAGAGTAGCAGGGAGCAAGGCAGCATCACGTGACCGAGTCCAGCAGAGAGTGTCACAATAGGCCCCCTCTCGGAGCAGAGAGGCAGAGGCTGGATGTGAACCAAAATCCCTCTACCACACACAGGCTGGCCATTGTTGGCTATTCACTGGACTCCATCTCGGGGCACTTTATCATTCAATTAGGACAGCTTTCACACCGCACACCACAGAAAAGGGGCCTTCAATCAAACTGAAAACTTCACACTGGCCCTGGAGGGGATGCAGAAAGGGGACTCGCAGTTGTCACCCCACTTTCATTTTTCCAACTTGTTGTTGTTGTTCACTGAGACTTCAAGCGAACAGACAGAGAGGAGCAGAGAGAGGACAGAGAAAGAGGGGGAGAGAATAGATGGAGAGATGTGAGGAGGAAGTGCCTCCAAGTACCATTACGTGTTTGGTACCACGTGTGTGTTTATGAAGCTGGTGGAATGCATTTGAGTGGGTGAGGGGTTCAAATTTGGTAAGTGGTGGCTGTGGAGTGGGGAGAAAGACCGAGAGTAAAAGAAAGAAAAGAAAAGAGAGCGAAAATAGGTGGGGGGGGGGGGGGGGGGGGCATTCAAAGTTCTGAGAGGAGAATAGCACACAGGAGTATACTCGAAGCAAATAATGAGAAAGCAAAGTATGCTTGAGTAAAAAGGGGAGAAGACGGGGAAATGTGCCGTGATGGGAAGGAGAGGAGGGGAGAGAGAGAGAGAGAACGAGAGAGAACGAGAGAGAACGAGAGAGAACGAGAGAGAGAACGAGAGAGAACGAGAGAGAACGAGAGAGAGAACGAGAGAGAACGAGAGAGAGAGAGAGAGAGAGAGAGAGAGAACGAGAGAGAGAGAGAGAGAGAGAGAGAGAGAACGAGAGAGAGAGAGAGAGAGAGAGAGAGAGAGAGAGAGAACGAGAGAGAGAGAGAGAGCTCAGCAACGGCTTAAAGCCATCAGCGGATAGAAGGATATTGTTGATGTTAATTAATTTATGAAACACGTGAAACCCCTCCTCTGAAGCATTTGATTTATAATGTAGTTCATACATTTCACATGAATGTGAAACTTCAAATAGCTGCTTTTCAAGTCACTTGTAGCATCTGTTTTAGTAATTAGCATCATAATATGATGATAAGTGATGTAGTGTTATGAGTCTGAGAACATTTGCTTATTGGTCACTAATCAGGTACTTTTAGCCAAAGTGAGGAGCACACATGGGGGCTCAGGGTCTTGCTTAAGGACACCTGGACTAGGGGAATCAAACAAGTGACCCTGTAGTTTGTGGACAGCTCGTCATTACATTACATTAAAAGATTCAGGCTCAGGTGCAGGAGTCAGGCCCAACACATACGACTATTATTATACTGTTCACTCTTAATTTGCTTCATTTGTTGTTACCGAACTAAGAAAGAAGTAGTTAAAATTAGCTGCACACCACATTAAAGCGCAGATGGATTATAAGATAACAGGTACCGCTTTTCCTTTTTGCTCTCTGCCACATGACGCAGTCTGCATACGTCTACTGCCTCCACTGCAGAGAATCTAGAGGATTAAACCTACGCAGACCGTAACAAGAAACCATCTGAGTCGATCAATCAATCAAGTCACTTCATGCTGAAAACATTACAGTGATTTGGATTTATATATTTTTTTTTCCTCCTCCAGCTGCACTTCAGTCAGTGAACACTTGCCTTTCTTTTGTCTACCCGGGGAGTTGGAGGTTTTGCTTGGCATTATGTAGTGAGCAGGGGGATTGTTGGGCAGGGCGGGGTGGTAGGGGCGTTATTAAAAAGCACTTCAGAGGAAATAAGCGGTAATGTGTCATCAGACACTGTGGCTACGTTCTGTTTTCGCCCACTTTTTCCCCCCCGTTCCCCGCTTCCTTTCTCACCCACTCTACAGCATGAATCAGGAGCAACGCAATCATCTGTCACCCGTCTACAGTGGCCGCGTGTGTGCGAGAGAGAGCCTGGAGTTAACGCTCCCCACATGGATCGGGTTTTGGCCCATTTGCTGACTCACAAATCCGCATCTTTGGAGTCGACTGGACAGAGCAGGTCCATATTACTGTACCGTTAACACACACACACACATAGCTCTGTGCTGAGTCACGTGTTACTCTCAACAAAAACTTTGACATGCTGGAGTCCTTTCTCGCCACGAACATACGGGACGGTCTGGTACTGGCGCATTCCTCGGCTGCAGCGCATGGTACCTGCGCACCACAATACTTCCACTTTGGCTGCAATGGCAGCTCAGCATGTGGAGACGTAATAATAGGAAGGCTGCTCGTCACGTACACACTTTGACTTTTCGGACTGGGTCTGAGTTTGGGTTGTTTTTAGGCAAATCTCTTTCAAAGTGAGAATCAGAACAGCGCTGCCTGAGAAAGAGAATCCCCGCAGTCTTGTTCACAGAGCGAATGAAGAGAAATTAAAGTAACGGAAATAAGTTGACGGTTGAGGTTCTGCCTGATATTTCATAATTAAATCTCGGTCCACTGTTTGGTTTAAACAACTTTACATGTACCGAACTAAAGTTCCTATTGTTGATCTTTTTTTCTCCAACATTAGAATTAAAATCCAGAGTTGTTACCTGCCAAGTTATAAATATTTCATGTACAGTTGGGGGAAAAGTGTTAAAATTATCTCCCACACAAAGACCCTTTTTTAAAATTTTTTTTTTATTTTTAATCCCAGATTCATCTACTGCCATTTTTCTTTTCAAAGTTATTTTTGAGTGTATGAAAATTTAAAAATCATGACGTTTAATTATGTATAAATTGTTTACAAATACTTGTAAATTAAATCTCTGTTTGAGAAACCACCACATTTGCTCTTTTGAGGACTGAATTTAATCAGCCAATTTCTAAAAAGCTTTCTGTGGCTTGGATCAATCAACGAGCTGTTTTCCTTTTTTTTATCCCTGAAAAGAATTTAATATCTCAGCAACAAACGGCCTTCAGTGTTATCAAAGGCTACTTTTGCTCTGGGTGACCCGCCCCCCCCCCCCCCCCAACCCAACCCATTAGAGCTGAAATGATGATTAATTAGTCAGGAAATTATTCAGCAACCATTTCGATTATGAATCCATGATTTGATATTATCCTAAGAAAATGCTAAACTACACATTCTAATTTCTAGGAAATAATATCTTTGGGTTTTATGGGTTTTTGACTGTTGTTTGGACAGAAACAAGCTATTTTGCTTCTGGGGAACTTTTAAAGGGTTGTTTTAAACGACCAATTATTAAACTAATCCAGGAAATAATCAGATTATTCAATTATGAAAATATTCTTAAATCAGTAAAGTCAATCTTTGTCTAACACAAGCTTCTAACTGGCTGCCTGTTAAATGTACATCACTAGGTTTTTCTCATAATAAGTCCGGTGCAGTTTATGTGCATGTGCTTCACATAAGACGACATGTATTGTATATAAATCCAGTGTTAAAACACACTATTTAAGCTCAGTTATCAATGCAAAAAAACTCCTAAGCACCAGCTCATTACCCAGAACAATCCACATAGGAAGAAAGAATCAAAGCCCAAATAATTAAAACAGTCTTTGGTTATAATCTTGATGGTGATGTTTTGTTTTTGTGTTTTTTTTTTCACAATAATTCACAATAAGGGTTTAATCCATATCTGCTGGCATTTTATAGACCAGGTCATTTTCCAGTTGTGTTGAAGAAGAGATTAAACCGTAATTAAATGTTAGCTGCAGCCTCAACACACCCTCAGAGCAACGAAGCTACAAAAGCATCAAAATAATACTTTTTACACAAATTAGCACCGAAATTGATGACATTTTAGTTGCTTCCTTAAATTCAATATTTTGATTCCACTTCCCTGCACAGGTCATCATTTAAACAACAGACGCAGCAGTAAGAAGACCCTTCCCACGCTGCATCTGTAATAACCATGAAGATGTTCTAAGTTATGTCCCGTACTTTTCCTGGGCATTCAATCCAGCGCGCTGACAGGCCAGCGGAGCAGTGTAGGTCATGTTTCATTCGGTGGCTCTGCAGATAACCAGCTTGCTGATCCAGTAACCTACTTCTTAAATAGTTCGACACGCAGCTCTGCCAGTCAATTCATGCTGACGTTTCATTTCCTATTTAGACCTGAATGATTATTCACGCAGAGCAAAACACGCACACAAACCACAATGTAGTAAAAGACACGGGGTTTAAAGCGCAAAAAAAAAAATCTGCTCATTGATTCCTTGTTCTTTAATGTATAACTAACATTGAGGAAGTGAATAAGCTTTTACTCTTGACCTTGGAAACAGTGACTGACCAACTAATCTTGCCGCGGTCTCATTATTCTTCCTGGAATAATTCAGTGGTTAAAGCTGTTGTAAGAGACACACATCTGGAAAAAAAATGTAAAGTGCATTAATCTGCTCTCGTTTTAGCATTTCCTGCAAACGGCTTTAATTTACGAGCTGGTCAGTCTTTAAACCATATTGTGGGCAACAGGTTGTGTTAATAAACCTGCAGGACTAACAAATCCAGGGTGCAACACCTGATATTTCCCTCCCCGTGTCAAAGCCTGAGCAGGATGCTGCTTTATCAGAGTTTAAGGTAAAGTTGCGGGTTCTTTTCTTCTATTTTTGGGGACGTCTGCTCGTTAGGCAGCACGCACATCAAACGCACGAGCCTTTTCCATTGCAACTTTAAAATTAGATGTGACTCCTGTTCGTTTATACGCACATCTCTCATCACATTTATAACAGCATGATACGTTTGCATTACTCTGCCACATGTTTATTGCCATGTCATTACATGAATCACATGTTAAGAATACTGAGTTTTCGGGTGAATCAATTTACTTTAGCTTAAGTGTTTTAGTACAGTGCAAATTGTTCATGCTTCTCATTTTTAAACTGGTTAAAGCCCATTAAATCAAATTAATGTAGCCAAATAACAAAACTGCATTATTGGGCTTTGCAATCTGTACAACCACAACAACTTCGTGAAATTTCCCAAAAGGGTCATTTAATGAGGGGGGCATCTCACAGAGGTTAGCAACTAACTGGATTTACATTTTGGACAACATGACAGCATTATAAACATCTGTATCGTTTTTCAACCTACAGCTGATGAAAACCTGTCACAGGCCTTGTCACTGCCACGGTCTAAAAATCTGACATTTAGAAAAGACCAAAAAAGAAAAAGAAAAGTAATTTAGGAGCATCAACTGCTTACGGCACAATTTCCAGGGTCGAGAAGGAATTTTCAATAATTACTATAAAACTTGCTCAGGAAAAACAAAACAAAATAACAATCTATCAACTATTGCAAACTAGGAAGCATCAAAGATTGAAAGAATCAAAAAGTTTCAGCTCCTAAAAGCACCTTGCACTGAGTCTGTTTCGCATCCACCAGGTCTTGACCTGACTATCACTACGTTTGCTCATCTGCTCCTGATTCCTACTTGTGTTTACTTCCAGCAGTGCACAAATGGCTTAATCAACAGCTTAATCAACGGCTTCATACTTGAAACCGACAGACTTTCTTCTGTTCCCAAGTCCCTCAGTGCTTCGGGTTAAGTACAAGTCGATCGGGGTCTGAGAGACGACCCCCTAAAACCAATGCTGTGTTTACTGCAGACAGAGAAAAGCCTATTAATAAATCTGTTGCAGACAGCCTGGCGGAAGTGGCCTGGGGGCTGTAAACTCAAGGCTGCAAGAGAAGGATGGATGAAGAGGAAAACAGAGAGCGATGGATGGACAGAGCACAAGACAGAAAGGAAGGGCAAAAAAGAGACAGGAAGAAATAAAGACACATGGAAATGGAGAAAAAGGAGGGACGAGGGTGGGGGGGGGGGGTGAAAGAGGGTGTGTGTGTGTTGTGTGGTATAAACCAAGGGTGCTGGTTGATGGATGGATGGAGGTTCTGAAAAGCCACAGCTGCCCCGCTCTTCCTAGAAAAAGATCCACAAGGAAAAGTGGCAGTATGTGGTTCAAGCATCTAGCATCCTCTTACTATTTCTGACCGGCATTCTGCACAACCCATCAGAATGCGTGCTGGTCCAAAAAAGCCTCTGCAAAAGTGTGAGTGAACGAGAGCATGTGTGCCTGGATTATTAACGTTCTGCCTATGCATAATAAAAATGATTTTTTTTTTTTTTTACTTTAATTAGCATTGTAAATGTGTGTGTGTTGCACATTTGAATGTCTGTTTTCAATCAATCAGTCTATTACACAGTAAGGCGCAGCATCACCCGTCTCTCTGTCACGGCCGCCAACTGAATGTAGTAAATCGGAATAGTGCTGCATTTACGGTAAAGAGAGTAGAGAGCAGGGCTGGGGAGTAACGGCAAACCTGGAGCGGTGTTTGTACTTAGGATAAATCATCAGATTGCCGTTACATTTAGTTCAAACGGGGGATTAGCAGGTCTGCAATGTCAACATTTCCCAATAGAGAACAACACGTGCGCACACACTGCAACACGCGTCTGACAACTAGGGATGAAACAGTTGCCGGTTTCACAGGAAGCTATGGTAACATTGTTGACAGTATGACAGTTCCTGCTGCGGTCGATTGCTGCGCTTTGAAAACGGCAGCCCGCTCTGAAGGTCGCAGGCTCGTACAAACTCGACTGAGATGCGGCCGGTATCAGTTTTCCTACGGACCCATACGCTCTAGCTGTATTTATCCCCACAGAAAAAAAGGCCTTAAAGTAGCCGGTTTAGCTTATTGGCCTTATTGGATATTAACGCCTTCATGATTGCTGAAACATAAAATTGCACAAATGAGACCTGGGATCCCTCGATTAAAAACAAAAGCAACAACGTGAAATCAGATCACATCAAAAGGCCCATCACTGGTTTGTGTGCGCAGCTCTGCCTCGATCATAGTCCTGCTGCCTGCTACACAGAAGAGAGAAAGTTTTGAGGATGTCGAAAGTAACGTTGAAATGTCAAGAATAATCTAAAAATAACATTTTGAGAATAAAGACAACACGTTGAGAAAAAGAACTTGACCTTTCAACAAGCTTTAGTACATTTATGCTTCTACAAAATGCCTTTTGATTACGATGAACTAGTAAAACTGTACTTCAGAATCAGTTTCAATGGCATGGAAATTATTTGACTTTCAGCACATGAACACAGCGTGCACAGGGGTGTAAGGACTGCACCTGAAGGCAGCACTGCAGGATGTAACATTAATGCACGTCAGACTGTTCGGTTCTCTCCCTCTTAGAGAGGACACAGGATTGACCGGGTTACCAGGGCACGTTCATTCTGGGCCCCGTTCTTTCCATCTTGTTTTGCTGTTGGTGTTGCCAGTGATATGATGTAAATTCTACTTGTGCCTGTGTTAAGGGTTGTTCTGCATTTGGACTTAAACGACGTTGCCGTTCTCTTCTCCCGGCGACTCCACGACCGCTACGGTTAGTACAACATAAGTTGCAAACAAGATATTTTTTAACACCTGCTACTCTCAGCGCAGCAAACATACAAGTGTATATATTTTTATTTGCTGTAAAAGTACAAATGAAGCATAAACACAGTTGTCACATAAGTTAGTAAGGCTTCACGCGTTATTTCAGTTTTTTTTTTTTTTTTTTGTTTTTTAAAGGAGGATAAAAACTTATCAGATGATATGATGCAGTCGTGACTTGCAAAGTTTGCAAAACTGTCCTAAAAAAGCTGAAAATACAATTTAATAATTAGAATAATAATATTTCACAGGTCCGGTATATATATATATATATATATATATATATATATATATATATATCTCTATATATATATATATATATCTATCTATATATATATCTATATCTATCTATCTATCTATCTATCTATCTATCTATCTATCTATCTATCTATCTATCTATCTATCTATCTATCTATCTATCTATCTCTGGTAGAACAAGGATTTGAACTTCCTGGCACTACCCCTCTGTCTTCACTGTGTTTCTACTGCTGGGCTCATTGCAGGTACCATCACTGTCGTCTGTCGTTTGTATTTACGTACGGAAACGTGAAACACAGAAGGTCGAGTCTGCGTCAGCTTGTGTATCAGCGCTTTCTAAACATTTTCTGCCCATTTTAACAATATCGTGATAACACTGATTTCTGAATACTGATTTCAACACCACTCTGGCCTCGAGTGAAACCATAGCTGATCTTGTGGTCCGTTGCCATGGCTACTAGTTCATGATATTTTGTTTTCATTTCAATCTGCCACCCACTGCTGCTACAACTGGACGAGCTTCTACCTGCTAGTTATAGGTTCAGCAGGCTCACACATCATGGTGCACATAAGCATAACGCTTTTCTCACACACTGGAAATTAGGCTACAATCCTCGCTTCAGGTTACTAAAACATCAAAAATAGGTTTGGGGGAAATAAAACAAAAAAACTGAAGTACAAACATCTACTCTCAGTTCTCAGAACTGGGAAGCGGACAAACATCCAGGCCACATCTTTAATTCACTCCTGCTTCTGTAATACTTACTACGGCTGCTTGCAAGACCACCTACTGAACCCCGATGGGCTGACGAGTACTTGATAACGTCCCATCGAATAGTGTGATAACAGCAAATGACCGTCCCAACGAGAAACTGCAAAGTACGTGCTTAGCTAGCTGTGAGTCCTCGCGTGTGTCTGAAGTCTTTTTACATAATCGTTCAATGTGTTCGCGCACTAGAACGGCAGTAATTCAACAACTACTTTCTAGTTTTCAACCACAACTAAAAAAGCAGAACAAATGCTGTCTATTGATAAAGATTATGACCAATGGCTCAAAAGGCTGTTTCTGTACATGGAACCTGGATGTAATATCCATATTCATGCTCATGAATGAACTTTGACACAAAGATTATTTATTATGTTAGTAACACCGGCCACTAGGAGCCACAGGTGCCGTCAGACTACGTGCACAACAGCAAGCCTGTTGGCAGTACTGGGATGATGGTAGGCGCTAAAATGCAAATGGTGTGAAACTAAAAGAGGAATCACGGTGTCAGCAAATCAGCGTTGTCGGTTACACAATAATATCCCTTTAAAAAGTTTGCCCGTGTTAGCTGATCCGGACTGCACAAGTTTTTGTAAGTCTAAAGGAGAATGTGTCCTAATAAAACATTTAGTTTGAGTTTCACTGTTTTGTCACAGTCTTATAAACTCAGGCGTGAGAGTGAGGATGCCCAACAGCTAATGCTAAAAACTGTCTCTCTTCTGATAAATATATTTCGACGAATCGTTTTCTTTTTAGATAATATATAATTTAAATAATTGAAATAACTAATTATTGCACTTTAGTAAAAAGCTGAAATAGAAACAAAACTTTTCCTCTTCAGCTCTTTACACAGTCCATCCAGCCTCCCTCCTCCTCTTCCTCTCTCACATTGACCCTCAGCTACCGTGTGTGACATCTGCTCGTCCCACAACACTGGACAGGCATGTACGTAAACCCTCCAGTACACACGTGACCAAAAAAAAAGTAATAATACACAAACTGTAACCCCTTGCGCACGCAAACACACATACACCACGATCCCCCATATTCTGTTTCAGTTCTCAGGCTCTCAGCTTGCTCGGTTTTTTCTCCCGCTGTCTTGGGAAAATAACAAATAGTACAATCTTCTTGCAGCCTTTCAGCGAACAACATCCATTCTAGCATGAACCCAGTGTCCCTGGCTCCCTCGCCCATCTCCTCTGCACCCCCACCCAGCCCATCCCATCCCTGCCTCTAGAAGGTGAAGGAGTACAAAGAAGGGGATCAGAGCTTTTCCGATTCTTCTCTGGTTATTAACTACCATTTGTCCCTTCAGAGGGGCTGTCCCTCCCATTAACCCAACTGATGCTCTTTTCTCATGGAAATCAGCCTGCTGTTGCTGCCGCCGCCGTCGTCAATGCTGCCGCTACCACCACTGCCGCTGCCCGGAGGAGTGCAAGGAATTGTGGGGGATTTTCAAAGGATAAGACCTCCCTCCAGCTCAAAACTCTCTCTCTCTCTCACTCTATCTGTGTGTGTCTCTTGCAAACGCACAAGCTTACATTTACACACACACACACACACCATCTCACAAACAGGCAAGTGTGCAAGCTCTCACGGGCAAACATATTCACTCAATCACAAACATGAAACACGCTGCCTCCAACCGCAGGGGTATGGAAGTAATGCAAGGCAATGCGTGGAAGTTAATGAGAAGAAGCTGGCTCAATGGAGCCCGGCACAAGATTATTTCAGAGAGCAGAGCAGCTACGAACACTTTGGCACCAGAATAACACAAATCATCAAGCCTACGATATATAGATTTTTTTTTTATTATTATTATATCTTATATGTTGTAAGTTTTAATACTCATTTTCAACCACACAAGCTGTCACTGCATCTATAAAACAAAAACAAGAAAACACAGGTGCACAGATTATTAACAAATTTAGCTTCTTGTTCTAAAGGGCTGAAAAAAAAAAAAGGTCTGACATTAAATCTTCCAAAGCCTGTGGAGCAGATCCACCGCTAACAGGCCAGAGAGAGCAGCAAACATCAACACATGGGTCTCGACTTGCACTGGGACTGGCAGCAACAAAGGCATTGTCTCGTGACGAACTCACTTCCATTTCCTTATTATGTAGCTGGAGGCCTTGATGGAACATGCTTGTGTCAGAAATGCTACAGCAGACAATGTGCGGCGTTTGCCTGCAGGGATGAAGCAGAGGGGGAAAACCCGCCTAAACACACTTGATCAGACTTTACTGATCTGCAACTGTGACAGGTAGTGAGGTTTTGAATATGGATACATTTCATAATATCACTGCCTTGAGGCCATCACTTGCTTCATTTTATAAGCCACTGAATGCCTCTTTTTCCATCTGTTCAATTACAGTAGATCATCTTTTTATATTGCGCGACAGTTGCTTGATTTTCTTCATACATCACACACACAGTTGTTTCATAATTGAAATAGGAATTAATTGCAATTTTGGACGCCCCCAGTTACAGAACCATGAGAAGTCTATGTGTACTGCACTCCAGCAGAAATCCGTCCAATCCCTAGTTCTCCACGTTACTCTTTCAGACGCTTAAACGAGCACGTCACTTTTTTGACATCTGAAATGCTAAACGCCAGTGTGATTGATAATGAAACCAATTATTATTTGTAGGTACAGCCACAGGATGTCCTCTTGTAGCTCATAGCTGATGTAAGAAAACATTTAGATTTCACAATGTGCAATGTGAGTGCACTTTCCATGTTCCACCAGTGCACAGTAACGACGGCATAATCATAAAAGCTCATATTTGAGGAGTATATTTAGCTTTGTGCTCTGCGTAGACTCTCGCACCATATTTGTGACCTCAGCAGTTGTTCTTGCTTATTGCCACCTCTCCTGATTGATAACAAATGTGTGAAGAGTAAGACGCCTACGGGCAAGTCGGCTATCAATAACAAGTGCATAAACTGAACCCCCACATTCTGACCTCAAACCCCCCAACCCCCCCTCCACCACCACCCCCACCCCCGCCCCTTTCGGTGGGTTGTCTTCGCTTGTTATTTATCCGCTTCCAAGGAAAAGCAAACACATTCTCTCACACATCCAGGCAAAGGGGACAGAAAAACATCAGACCAGCAACGAACCTGATATTAATCCGTGCAGATAACCCACGAAGAGGCCAAGTCCACATGCAGCCAGCAACAATGGCTTCAAGGTTTCCGAGGCCACCGGAGTTCCAGTCCCAGAACTCGCTTCAAATGCAACAAAATGCTGCAAAGCGCACACAACGGCGCTTTAACACTTGCAGCAACTTTTGCCCAAACTTCTCCCCTCTCGCCAACCAACACACCCCGGGACCTTCCCCTCTGTGTCTCCCCTCTCCTCCGCAGCGGCATGCCACACTTGATAAATATTCGGAAATTGCTTAAAACTCACCAGCTCGCCGAAAACTTGCAAAGCACGTCAAACGTCAACAGCCAGGGCCAGCTGGACAAAGTGCACCGTGTTTAACGGCCTCGCCGACTCGCGTTTGCAACATATTTATCGAGAAAAAAAAAAGCCTCGAGAGGCAGTGCAGGCGATCGCGTAATTAAAGATTAAATCGCCTCTACCCGGATCCCTCCACGCTGCCACACGAAAATAAGCAAAATTACGCAAAGTCCGATTGCGCGACATATTTGCAGCAATTCAAGTGTCGCGCACAATCGATGTCCGTCAGCATGAGGTGGGAGCTGATAGAAAAGCTCGTAAAGTTGTTCAAAAGGCACAACATGCACGCGCCACGACGTGCAGCCACAATATGAAGTCTTACAGGGGGAGAAAAAAAAAAAAAAAAAAAAAAAGCGAGCAGTTTACCCACCAAAAAGTTTCCAGCACCGCATTAGTCAATTTCACATGGATCCCCGGGAACCTTCCATCCCGGAGCAGAAACCCACCGTGGGAGAGCCCACGCCACCGCTCCCAGCTCTCGACTCCCCTCGATCTGTTGTTTGATTATTTTTTCCGATTTTTTTTCCCAATAATTTTTCTATATTCGGGGCCTGAGAGTGTGTCTGGCTCTCCTCAGGCTGCAGCCGAGTTATGGGGCGGTAAGCATTGTGGGAGTGTGACGTCAGGCCACTTTCGCAAACTTTTTTTTTTTTTTTAAACAACTAGGGACAGAAGCCTGCAACCAGTCCTCCCAGTAACAAGCGACACATTTAGTTAGAACACCTGCAGTTTGTGAAAAATATTTAGAATTATGAAATAAAAACGTTTAGACTAAGGCGGAACGGGAGCCAAAGGTGGACATGGGAACCAGATTTTATCAAGTCAAGCCGACATGATTTTCATGTTGTTGCTTTTAGTGAAAATATTATTTAACTTTTATTATTATTATTATTATTATTATTATTATTGCAGTTTTGAAATAAAACACTAACTATGTCCATAGCTCGAGGTTTCCTGATGTTTTTCCTGATTTTTGTTTTTGTTTTGTTTGTTATTGCGACCGAAAGTGAAAAGGGATGTGAGAGGATGGTAATTGTTCAATATAAACTCACATTTTCTGGGTATTAAAATGTCGCACTTGTTTGAAACTGCCAGCAGCCGAGTTTGAATGAAACTTCGTAAAAGATTGAAACTTCGCATTGTGATGAAAAACTGCTCACACCTCACTGCAACATTTACAAACGGACTCAAAAATTCAGATTTAAAAAATATTTATAGGCTATATAATACATTATAATAGTATGATTTTCTCACATTTACTCGAATTGCATTTTTTTTCTTGTGCACATTTCTTCTAATCTATTACTAAAACAAGACTGACAACACATCAACAAGGTGCTTCTAAATCAAACATTTTGTGACCTTTATATCATTGATTTATTGGTATTATTATTTTTATTAATGTTTTTTTTTCTGTCAACAAGTGACGACACAGGAACGAGCAGGATTTTCAGCCCGTCAGCAGAAATGTGTTTGCACCGGGTCCCCACGTGTTCAAGGCCAGTACTGGTGGTGCTGGTGGTCCTGCTTCTCCCACATTGTGGGGGGGTTTTTTGGGGGGGGAAGAAATACTTCCAGGGCACATCAACTCGTTTCCTCATCACCCTAAACCCCCAGCACAGGCTTCCAACAGCCCCAACGAGCCCGCAGGGTGAATGTGTTTGTGAGGAGGGGGGTGGGGGGGACAAGAGTCTTCAATAATGCTGCTTTCAAGGTCTGTACGTTTGCACCCCGGCTACTTCATGTATACAAAATGGGAAACAGGCTAATACTTTAATGAACACGAAAAAACATACACATTTTTATTCCTGCTGGTTGTGTGTGTTTGTGTTTATTTTGCCAATTACTTATGCAGTCGACTTCATATTGGAGAGTCAGCTTTAGATGGGATTTTTTTCACATTTTAAAATTATTGAATAAAAATGTAAGAGTACTAGTCGCTTACTAACCGTTTTAACACACAAAAGAAACTACAGCGTCACAGAGAACTACATATTATTGTGCTGTTAATCAATAGCTGTCTCCACAAACGCGACATTTCCCATCGAACCTGAACGCATCAAAAGCCACTCGGCGTGTTCAATACATAGAAGAGGAGCAGAAAAGCCTGTTGTTCAGCGGGGGAAATGCCTTCAAAACCACAATAGGTTTACCTGTTGCTGCAATGTGGTGAAAATAGTTTCTGAGTGAGTCCCCCCCCCCCCCCCCAAACTTTCTCAGAACTGGATGCGAAAACATAAAGGAGAGAGTGAGGAGAGACATAATTATGGTCCTAAAATTAACAGGTATTGTTTTGATCCGGCAGTGGTCGGACTTTGGTTTTTGTGCGTCGGGATGTTGTGCATATAGAAGAAAAACCTCATCCATAATTAATTCGATGTTTTGTCTTTAAGTCGAGTGCTGGAGATGTTTGAATAGGGATTGAAGCTAAAAACTAAGTTAAGGGTGTCATTTACTTTTTCTTTACCTCTTAAAAAAATCAACTTTTAGCCTTCAAGAAGACAATTATTTTTGAAAGCAACTCGAATAAAATTAAAGTAAATTTAAAAAGTACACAGATCTTTTGCTCCTTTTTTTTGCTAAAGTTTAATTATGATGTGTTTTTAACAACAAAACCAATGTAGGAGATCAGTAATTTAACCTTAAGATTTTGTGTAGTTTATTATTTATTCGTTTAAAAAACAAATTTTCACATTTTTAAAACCAAAAATGAAACATTTAACCTGAAGAAGTCCAAATGTAATTGTAGGCATAGGTTACATTTTAAAAAAAAGTATTTCAGTCATATTCTCAGATGCAAATATTTGATGAAATTGATTCATATTTTTATTACATTTTGTGACGGAATTAGGGCTAGTGTTACATATATATTCCAAGTTATTAGTGGATCCTCTTTTTCTTTCACTTTTATCCAAGGATCTCTGAAAACTAAACATATTTAAAGGTGTACAGCCCTGACGTTCTGAGCTATATATCTGTATCTGCGAGAAAAAAACAATTTCAAATACATTTTAAATGAAATAAATTTTCCAAAATGTACATATTGTCAAACAAGAGAGAGATAATGTATCTTGGCAAAGTCAGATTTTATCTAGGTAAAGCGCCCATGTGGCAGACGAGGTAACATTACATAGAAGCTGCACGTGAAATTGGATATCGGCAATAATTCAATTACTGTGACTTTAAAACGGCATCTACTCTGTGCAAAGGCTTTGTTTGTGTAGCCCAGTGTAGCAGTATTACAGTGTCACTGACATGATTCCTAACTAACGGGGTGGTTTTAGGGCTTTGTTAAGAATGGAAAAATTAAGTCTCGCAGGGAAATCCTCGCTCTTTCGACTGATTGTTGTGTAGCTCCTCACGTGAGGATGCTGTGGAACAAACAGGAGTGGATGGCAGAAGAACAGAGGGGTTGAAGATAGATGAAGTGAAGTGATTTCCCAGCATAACGAGGGGCTCTTCTCTCATTGTGCCGTTGTTTGTTTATTTGCATCACAGTGTGGTTGGTGCGACCACAGTCAGGTTGATTGCAGTAGCATGGTGGTCTGTTACTCCGAGCCGTGGAGTGATTTTTAACTATCGTATGCAACGCCACATCGCGCTGCGGCACCGACTTCAACTGATTCCTCTCTCTCTCTTTCTCTCTCATCTCTCCAGATCATACAGAAACCGCCTTGCAAGTCCAGAGCAGCCACTCCCCTGCATGTTTCTGGCTACCACACACCTAATCAGTCCTGATTAGATGCACTGCAAGGGATGAGAAAGATGGGCTTTTTTTTTTTTTTTTTTTTAGAAGTTATGATGACAGAAGAAAGCGATAGGCTCCCTTAAATAAAGCCTTCATCAGACATTGAGCAGAAACATCTGTGTCTGTTTATCTTGGCTGGTTGTAACAGTAGTCAGATCTCCGATGGTTCCTCTGGTGTCATCACAATTTACCTCTCTGTCCAGTGATGCCCGTTACTTCGCAGCTCCTTTTCTAACACCACAAGCTTTACAATCCCACAACAAACCAGTACACACACGTGCACGCATCAAATGCTGCTCTGGCACAATCGGCACGATCCGCACAGTGTAAAGAAATCCATCAGGCAACACAATAGCAATTAGTAAGTAGGATAATCTGCTCACATCTGGAGTGTATTTTCCTGCCACCAGAATACCCAGCAGTCCCTTCTTTCAAGATTCTGGCGTGGTGGGAAATTACTATGTTTTTATGTGTTTTGTTTAAAACAGATGGGCGGTTTACATTAGCGGAGATGGGCGATAAACAGCCTAGAAAGGTTGGAGGGGGAAACGGCGGGACACAAAGAGACAAGCAAGAGACACCAGCGTCTATTCCTGTTGTACAGATGTAAATAGATGTAAATAGTCGCTTATATAGCGACAAGCAAGAGACACCAGCGTCTATTCCTGTTGTACAGATGTGACACTGACGCCTGGTGAAACATTAGTTTCTTGCTTGATTCCTTTGCGCCATAATTGTCTTCATTATACTGTTGTGAACGTTGTAAACGTTGTGCTTTGGGAATGAGCACCGGCGACAGTTTAGTCCGTGCACTGAAACGTCTTAGGTTAAGATTTTTATTGAGTTTAAATGAGCCATAAACACTGAGTTTCACAGTACAGCAAATGCCCAAGTAGATGAAGTTTGATTAAAACGTGATTATTAATCAAACACACGCACATGTTGCACAAAATGCTAATACCTGTCAAGAGGATGTCAAACACGGTGGTGTTGCACTGACAGATAGCCACCGATCACATCCTCTGCCTATCACGTAACCTCGTAACAGCTGGTGTGTGATAATTTTGGGTTAGCAGGGTACGAGGTGGGGAAGTGTGTCTCGGCTGGGACTTACTTTTCTGCACTGAGGTGGGGTATCAGGTTTCAGGCGGCCCACACCAGCGGCCTGCAGCAGGTTGATAAGGTGACTGGGTGGAACACGGAGCGTCCTGTTCAGCTACTGCACACGTCCACGACGCAGCGGCGTGCTGCAGCCGACGGGAGGCCTTACAGTGGCAGAGAGGACAGCATCAAGTTATAACAGTTTCTTATTAACGGCACATTTTTAATACACGAACTCTCGGCACTAAAAACCTGCTTCCAAAGGGGCAGAAAATTGAAAACAGGCAACTTTTGTCAACAGAGTTTTGTTAGCTTTGGAATTTTTACTTACAACTCTAAAGAGCCAATGATTCTTGGTTTTTGTTTTCACCCTTATCTTCAGCTTCATCACTAAAACATGCTGCCAACAAACCAAAAGGGGGGGTCGAGAAGGAACAATAAAACAGAGTTTTATTTTATGAATCAAAATAATTCATGTTAGCTAAATTCTTATGTTGTTTTTTGCGTTATGTTTCATATTGCCATATGGGATGTTCAGTGAGTGGAACAGTCAAACTAAAAATATGGGCTTTTGTGAGCAGAGAGTTCTTTGTTTTGGCCTGCCGTCTAGTCTTCATAGTTTTCTAGTGTCTGAATCCAACTTTGTCTTAAGAGCATAAATTAAATGTGTTCTCGAACTTTTATTTTTAGATTCAGTGGAAAAATAACCACGATATGTTTTTTGTAACTTTTTTTGCTGCTTTCTTTTCAGTTTTATCCATTTCACCAATGTCCAATGCTGCCACCGACTATTTATAAAAAACTAGGAGATTTGTAAACATCTCAACATCACAATTTAGTTTCGGTCCACATTATTAATGTACACGATGGCCAATTAGGGGATGCTGAGAGGAACACAAACGCTTTTCTGTTTCACCCGCATCACGAAAGCGAGTCTCACTAAAGGGAATTTGCTGAGAGGGAAAAATAAGAAAAAATCTTCTGTTTATTTTGGCTCCTTTCTCAGCGCATCTAAATCTGAAAAGACGTGTTAGTTTCAGTTTAAAGTCACTTATGATGCACATCACTGTTAAAGGAGGAGCTGAGAAGAAACGAACTATTCCTAAAAACAAGTATGTGCCAAAAGAGATTTGGCTTGTTTATCACAAACACCTCTAAATCTTAATAAGTCCAAATGACTCGTTTGGTTTGTGTGATGTTAGATTCAGTGCCAATGTCGGAAAGACACAGGAAAGCAAACAGCCGCTCTTAACTAAAATTAGTTCTGTTAGTTTAACTTTGTGCTTTACTATTTTTACCACGTCTACTTTTAGGTTGGATTCAGTTTTATTTTATTTTTTTTATGTGCACTGCCAGTTGGAGAAAAATTAAACATTGGCATTTCACCCATAGAGTTTTCGTTAGTTTTCCCTAATGTCTTTAGACCAAAATGCACCTTTTTAGAGATTAACAAAGTTTTCTGATAGTAGATTTAATGATACGCACTTTCTGTCAAAGGAGGAAATCTAGCTGTGAGGGAAAGAGGAACTAAAAAACAGGCATTTTATCAACAAAGTTTTGCCAGGATTGGCTATTGTTTTCAATCACTATTTATCCAAACGACACGTCACAACGCTCTTAAATCTTAGTAAATGCTTTTTAGAGATGAGATTACATTGAGAGACAGTGAGAAAATGTAGTCGTAAGAGCTTTAACGTTAAATATAGCTGTAAATATTTGAGATATCTGCATGCTGACAATGGGAAATCACACCACGCGCGCACACACACACACACACACACACACACACACACACACACACACACACACACACACACACACACACACCAGCCACACAGACTTCTACTGAATTGAAAGCCAGGTTGTCAGTAACAACACAGAAAGGTCAACAGGAGGTGGGTTGTTTGAGGCTGACTACCTTATTTCCCTCTTCTGAAAGGCCACAGGCACAGAGTTAGGCCTGTTAATCTGAATCAGCAACAAAACGCAGTCAGTCTAGTTAGAAGAAGGAAGCATATGTGCTTCTGCACATATTATAATAAACTTTCCTGCTCCAACTGTAACTCCTCAATGTAAAGTGGAACTTAAAGATTTAAAAGGAAAATGACATTTTTTGTTTTAAAAATGCACAATATCACCCTATGCATTAACCATCTATAGATTTGTATCATGATTCATTATTATTAACACCATAAAAGTGTGTTAACAATTCAAAGAAATGCAGAAAAGTAGGTGTGAAGTGCTGTTTTCTTTGGTTGTTGTTATCCATGTCGTTTGTTCACCTGAAGACGCGCTTTCTCTCTCTCTCATACTCTGGCTGTGAGTTGTGGTTCGTTGCATTGTTATCGCTGCTGTCATCTGTAACAATGAGAAACAGTGTGTGTTCAAGGGATGGGGGAGGAGCAGACACAGATAACGACACAGGAAAAGAGGGAAAGAGCAGCCAGCTGTCGCACATCAGAGGAAAGAAAAATGAGAGTGACTGAGGCCAAAGACAGAATACGTTAAGACGGGGTCACATGAACCTTTCCTTAAAAGCAGACAAGCAGCAAGACTTGAGTAGAAAACTTGTCAAACACTTTATTGTGAAAAACTAGACAAAGTTGAAATGAATTCGGTTTAAGTACAGAAAAATTAAAAGTTCCACGGCCCTTGATGTGTTTTCCATTTGGTTTTTGGTGCTTTTAATAATCTTTCGGTGTTAATAAGAAAACAACTTGTATACAGACCCTGTCGGCTGTGTCTCTCTGCCTCCCGACAGGGGATAACGATCTCTTTAATGTGACATATTTAAACAATTGTCAGTCGATTCGGGCAAAACAAGGCAGGCTGGCAGAGACTCGACACAAATTCGATGAAAGTAACAAAGGTTTGAGTATGCATGCCGGGCCACGTGTTGCCATGCCTACCCAGCAAACTGAGTTCGGGCATGTTGAGCACACATGTGAACATCTAATGAAGAGCTGATAATGACAGAGCTCTGGGAGAGAACACTGCTTCTTGTTTCGTCTGAGACTATAGCGTTGGACTTTGTGCTGATGGGCTCCATCTGATTTCTACCAGAAGGTCTGATGCGCCTTTTCTTTATGTGAACTTGGTATGACAGCATCATTACTTTGGGCCACACTGCAGGAATGATTTACACAGAAAAAATAAAATACAAGATGTTATCTAACTCTAAAACTGTGAAGAATTAATGGTCCTGTTATGTTGCATTCAACGTTGTTTTTGGCGAATGCACATTATTTTTGCTTTGAAGTCTATTAAATAATTAATAATATTTATCTCCAAACTTCAATGAAATGTCTCAATTGTTAGGAGCACCAACGCTGGAAAGGCAATATGTCATTTTTCTTCTGTCCAACCGAAGCACATAAATCAACAGGCCACATCTGGGAGAAAATAGCCTAACGTGTGTTCTCACATCCTCATTTTTCAGGCTGTGTGTGACGTTTAGTCAGTTTGGACTGAAACGTTTGACACTTAATATACCCTGATGAAAAGTTATGAGACTACTCGTGCTACTATCACCCAAAGACTACGATTACTCCAGAAGGTTTAGAACAGAGCACATAGTAATTCCAAAAAGTGGGCCATTAAACGCTTAGAGATTATTCTATCATCTTAATTAGCATTAAGCATCTATTAGTTATTGATGTTTGACTTTCTGCTTATAGTTAGTGTTGTGAGTTTTACCCAAAAGTAAGTTGTCAGTCATTTCTGACTTTGTGTTGAGCCTCAACATGTTTTCACGCAATGGTTCCTCAAATTCTTCTGTAGTTCGTCCATGCGCTACGTGTATTCTGCGTCCTGGATGACAAATGCTGTAGAGACTGAGGTGGTCTACAGCGCTCAGGGTGGAGCGCTAGTAGGTAAGAGATGCAGACCCCTGCCTCGCACCCGCCACACGTGACGCCGCCGCGACAGTAGGTGGGAGGGAACACAAGCGCGACACCGGTGCCGTAATTTGTTCAACGAAGAAGAGGAAGCGGGGCGAAAAGCCGGTGCATGCCGGGATATGAAATGAACAACAATGGCGGTCAGACAGCCGACACTTTGGGTTCAGACACTGGCATGTTTACTTTCATCACTTTTACTGCAAACATGTCGGACCTGTGCTGAAGAACTAAAGTGGGACGACAATGGCTACGTGTTGTACTGCCCGTGCATGGGTAAGTCCTGCGCGCGCCACGTTAGCTCAGAATCCCACTTTAGCGAAGGCGAAACAGCTCATTCATAAGTTGATGATGGAGTTTTAAAGGTAGCTAACGTTTCACGTCGATTCATTATTAATTTATATCTATGCTAAACTAGGAGTCCGTCTTCGGTTGGGTGAGGGTCAATATAATCTAAATTGTAAGATCATGTGAACATTTAAACTCAAGAGTAGATGCAACAGTTGCTAATTAGCAGCTAGCTCCAGTTGTGCATCTCGGCGCTTGTGTATTATAAGCTAGACGCCGTTTAAAGCGATTGCTCTTGTCCCGGAGACCTGTTTAATGAAGCACCCTTCCATCAAACTGGATGATAAAAACGTGACGTCACGCAATGATTTAGAAAGAAAATCTTTTTTTTTTGAACATTTTTGAAGTTGCGAGTCTTTCTTACAGAAGTGGACTAGCGAGTTAGGACACTTACAAAGATAGGGTTGAGGGTGTTTGACTAATCAGATGTTGCTACATAATGATAGGAGTTTACCCGTATTATATAGTACATGATGCAGATAGAAATTCTAACTTTCCCCCTGTTATTTCCATTCTCTTGTCAGGAGAAGGAATATCAATGAAACAGTTGGGAATAAGAGTGTAAAGTACCTAATGTTTTGTTTAGGTCGCTTTGGAAATCAGGCCGACCATTTCCTGGGATCTCTGGCCTTTGCAAAGATGTTGAACCGAACCCTGGCGGTGCCTCCCTGGATAGTGTACCACCACCATACACCCCCTTATAGCAATGTAAGTGTAATCAGTAAGATGTGAGCAACTAGTAATGACACCGAGTGCATTTATGTTGTTCTTTATAATATCAATAGATAGGGAGACCACTTTTGTTTCTACAAAAGAGAAAGTGTAGTGTTACCGCAGCCAAGTCACAAAAATCACAAAAGCAAATGAAGTAGGTTTGACACAGCACATCTGTGCTGCACAATCTGCTCAAAATAGAACAAGAGAAATACACTTTTGAAATACCCCTTTTATTCCTTGTGTAAACCTTATTGGAAATTAAAATGCCTTTTTTTATAAATTAAAATATATTTGTTACCCACTATTAAAATGTGAAGTCTTCCTAACGACCTGATGGAACCAGTAAGGGCTGGGAGCCACAGATTCTGTAGGGAAGGTGGAAGGTATTAGAGACCAAACTAGAAAAGGCAATTTCCAAGGAAATTACGTGGGAGAGCTGTTAAGTCGCCCGGTAGAGGCCGACCGCTCAGAAGCTGCTGAGAGCAGAGGCGTTTGTACGTTCAAAGCCGCAAACGCTGAAGAGAGATAAATACAAACAAAAAGAGAAAGAAGAAGATGACAAGAAAAGGAAAAAATCCAAAATCCCAGGAAAAGTTGAATTCAGAAAAGAAAAAAAGTAGAAAGTAACAATGGAGGAAGTAAATAAGTAAAAAGTTGATATTTAAAGTGTAAAGAAACAGAAAAAGAAGCAAAATGAAAAGTTGCTATTGAAAGTGTAAAGAAAAAAGTAAGAAGTGAAAAAGCAACAACTTGATTAACAAAAGTGGAAAGAAGTAGTAAGAAACAAAGGAAAAGGTAAATATTCCCAAAGTTAAAAGAAACAAAGAAAGAAGCAAAGTAAAAAAGTTGCTATTAAAAGTGTAAAGGAAGAAGTGAAAAAGCAACAACTTGATTAACAAAAGTGGAAAGAAGTAGTAAGAAACAAAGGAAAAGGTAAATATTCCCAAAGTTAAAAGAAACAAAAAAAGAAGCAAAGTAAAAAAGTTGCTATTAAAGTGTAAAGAAAAAAGCTAGAAGTAACTACTTAGAAATGAAGGAACCATTTTAATGCTGAAAAACTGTTGAAAAAAAAAAAAGTTGAAAAGAGCTTTTAATTTGAAAGTGTGTTTCCTGTCTGTGTCTGTGTGGTAGTTTGTGTGTCCACTGTAGGGAGACTTCAAAACAAACTCATTTTAGCATTTAAATGCTAAATAATTAAAATAAGAATGATAAAAGGCTTTTATTTTGAAAGTGTGTTTCCTGTCTGTGAGGGTGTGTGTGTAGGGAAACTTCACCACAAAGTCATTTTAGCATTTAAATGCTAAAAAGTGGATAAAATATTATGAAAGGCTTTTATTTTGAAAGTGTTTCCTGTCTGTGAGGGTGTGTGTCTGTGTCTGTCTCCACTGTGTATGTTGAGGGAGAAAAACTCAGGTAAAGTGTGTGGACACAGCTCTGAGGCTGATTACATGACGTCATGCAGCTGTGTCCGTTACCATGACAATGACTGCTGCCCGCCTGCTGAGTCATGTGAGCCAAATGCAAAGGCAGGCTGGAAAATTGCTGAGACTATGCCTTGCAAAATGCTCAAAATATGAAAAGGTATTAGTCCTATCGAAACAATCCAAAAACTGTGAGTGACAAAAGGCTTCAATGAACACACTGATGTACTTTATTTGAAGATACTCCATAAAATGAAGGCGTGGTGGCGATTTTAAAACAGCCCCCCGTTTGTGATTTGATTAGAATTTAAGAACCTCTGTTATAATGGGCTCCAATGGGAGTTTCAGACGGCACTCTCTCTGCTTCTGGACACTTGGTGAAAGAACCGTCAGTCCTGTCACTATGAGAGTTACATTTACTGAAAGAAGACAAAAATACCTACATTCTGATGTATAGTTTGTTTATGTAAGATTAAAGTTGACTGAAGGAAAGAAGGAAAAGAAGGAAAAAAGTTGCTAAAAGTGGAAGCTGAAAAGTTAGAGTGCGTGTGATGTCACCCACTCTAGCTGCTCCAACATTCCGCAATACACACTAATGGAAAAGTTGAAAAAGCTCCAAAAGTTGCCTAAAACTAAAACTGCGATTATTCAAAAAGTATAAAAGATACAAAGAAGCTGATCAACACAGAAAAAGTTGAAAGGGACTAGACCCGTATAAACTTTAAATGAAGTTTCTACTCCAAAGTATGACGACACAAGAGGCAGATGAAAAGTGGCAAGTTGAAGGGAAGTTTTAAGTGGCTTCCATTCATTTTCAATAGGAAGAAAAGTTGATAAAAAGTGAAATATAATAAAAAGTATAAAAGTTATTAATGAGAAAAGTAATAGCCCACATGTTCTAAAAGAGACCTACGATTAGGAAGTGGAACGGAGTTTCTACGACAAACCGTCTAGGAGGAGATAGTGACCGAAAAACGGCGAAATAAAAATAATAATAATAATAATAATAAAGAGAAAGGATCTCAATAGTGTGAGAGCTGTGCTTACAGCTCTCCCACTAATAAGTGATAGAGAACACCGCTTATCCTTTATTGTACAATGTTGGTTTGATCATTTCTGATCTTTTCAGATTCATGTTCCCTACAGCGAGTTCTTCCAATTGGAGGCCTTGTCTGCCTACCACCGTGTGCTAAGTTTGGAGGATTTCATGGAGAAGCTGGCTCCCAAATATTGGCCGCCGGGACAAAGGAATGCCTACTGCTTTGAGACTGCTGCTCAGCGGAGTGCAGACAAGAAAACCTGCCCTATGAAGGTGAGAAGCTTTGTCCAGTGGTACACAAAGTAGTTTGTTGATGAGTGTCATGTAGCCATGATGGTGTTTGCTGCTCTGTCTGCGAATGTGCAGTTCATCATTTTAAATCGCATGTAAACGTGATAGTAGATTGCTTAATTTTAAAGCAGATGCAACAAAGACTTTAGTACAGTGTCACTACTCAGCATCTTTAATATTAATTTAATATGAAAGGTTGAGGATGAAATGGTGCCCTCTGGTGGCAGCTTTTCACACTCGCCTGTTTGTATGTTGACAATAAAGCTTAGCTTAGAGATTATGAATTTTACGCAACTGTCTCATTGTTCTGATTAAAATATATATTGTGATTTCCCTTTCAGGATGGTAACCCTTTTGGTCCGTTCTGGGATTATGTTGGCGTGGACTTCGACAAGTCTGTTCTGTTTGGTGGAATTTCTTTCAGTCCCTACCACCAACCTCACTGGATGAAGAAGTGAGTACGTTTTTGACGAGACTCACTGGACTGTAGACACATTTGGGATAATTGAAGTAGAAATATGCCCTAAGTCCATAAGTAACGCTGCTAGTATTAAACAAAATGAGGTTTCAATTTTCAGTTGATTGTCTATGAAATAGCGCTTCCCCGTAGGTGGTTTAGTGGGCAGATTTTCCTCACGCGTTCCCTGTTTGAATAGGTTCCCTCCCTCTGAGCACCCTGTCCTGGCAATGCCTGGCGCTCCTGCCCAGTTTCCAGTGATAGAAGAGAATGTGGGCCTGCAGCGGTATATGGTTTGGTCAAACAGAATGGTGAAGGAGGGAGAAGAGCACATTGCTACTTTGCTAACTAGGCCATATGTTGGCATTCACCTGAGGATTGGCATTGACTGGGTGAGATGTGCTTTACTCACTGTTTTCGCTGTTTTCTGTTAAAACTTCTCATTCACTAACACATTCTTATACAGACAGTCAATTTTATTGCAAAAAATGTTTTACTTCAGTCAGATTTTCTGACCTATTAATTGCTCATGTTAACTGATGGTTAAACATGTCATGTCATTTAGAGGTGCGTGATATTGTACATATATTCAGGTCCTAGGTAAATGCAGATTATTGAATGTGCGAGGCTTGTGCTCTTCTATAGATTTATTTTTGTCAACAAATCTAATGGCAAAAGTAAAACCAACAATGATTTGTGTACAGTACGGTATGTACACTTGTTTCTGCTGTGGTTTACAGACTTTGTTTTGTCTAAAAATGTACTTCACCTGAGAATCACAAAACTTCAGCAGTCATTTTGGGCTTCATTAGTTCTGAATTTATCAAAGTAACAGGGTTTTTAAGACACATTTCACTCCTTTCTGTTTGTGCAGTGGAGTGATATTATCTAGCTACTTATGATAACCCTGTAACTTTGACAGACCCTAATTCGATTTGGCTTAAAATTTCATGAGTCCCAGGTGGAGTTTGAAATACACTTTGCCTTGGAACAAAGGCTGTATAGAGAGGGGTCCTCATATCATACAGTTTAGCAGGGTTGGGGATACTGTGGAAAGCAGACCAACAGTCTGCTCCATATGCTTGAATAGCCCTCAGGTTTCTATTAGAGTAGTGTAAAAATCTCAAACAGTTCCTTTAAATACACCAAATAAAATATGATTTATTTTGAAGAGAAGGCTTTGAAATTTGTAGTCACAAGCATTATTAGACAAGAACAAATACTGAATTTGTAAGAGAGTATTTTTCACCAGTAGATTGAGTCACATTTGGGGCTCTAGACTACATGTAGCCAGCGGGACTGCGTCTGTCATATTGGGTCATGTTAATGGTAACGAAGGAACATCTCACTTGGTGCAACAGTATAACTCACTGACATGTTTTTTGATTTAGAGCTCTGTGGCACAGAGGAATAACGCACAAGCTTCACAAGATCTAGATTCATCTTTCAGGTCACAGTTCAGAACCATGGTAGATTTTAGATCACATGTTCACTTTAAGAGTCCCCAGGAATGTGCTTGGTTGTGAGTTGGCTCTCACCAACTAAATCTTCATCTAAAGTGTTTTCTTTCATCCACTCCTTCAGCAAAATGCTTGCAAATTGCTAAAGAGTGGCGATGCAGGGCCTCACTTCATGGCTTCTCCTCAGTGTGTCGGCTACAACCGGCAGACAGCCCTGCCTCTCACTATGACCATGTGCCTTCCAGACCTGGCAGAGATTCGCAGGGCTGTCAAACTGTGGGTGAAGAAGACCTCTGCCCGTTCTGTCTACATTGCCACCGACTCTGAATCCCACAGTAAGGATATTGAAATGCTCTTTAAGGGAAAGGTGGGTAACTTCAACTGTAGTTTTGACTCTTGTTTTTATGGCAGCTGTGACCTGAAATGTAACTTGAAACTGCATTTTTGATTGGCTTGTCTGTAGCAGTATTTTTAAAGGTTTTATTTATTTATTTTAACACTTTCTTTACACAGTTTAAACCCCGACCAATACTAAATGTGAAGACCTTAATCCAGAAATGAAACTTTTTAAAATTAAATTAAAAGTGGATGTAGTTCAATATCAGATGGTTACAAAGCCAAGCCCCCTACCATCATTTAAAAAACTAAACCTGTGAAGGGCAGTGAATCCTTGTAAAAGCCAAAGATCCAAAGCAGAGAGACAACTCAGGAGTGGTTTTAAAAGAATAAGGTGAATGTTTTACCGTGGCCTGTAGAAAGCAGTCTCCAGAGTTACATATTTTAAAAAACCTGTGGATAGATTTGAAAAACCCTGCTCTTAGTACAATTATGTGATGAAGACTGGGCTGACATTACACCTGAAAGGATACAGAGGTGAGAGCCCGGCGTAAAAACTCAGGCCAAATCAAGGCGCAGAACACATTCCGCTGGTGACCCCTGATGGGACAAGATGAAAGCCGTTGAATGTGCATCGTGTATTACATTAATTAAATATAACATTCTTTGTTTTACACTTTTTGTCATTTTGCAAGGTTTGTTCTTACCTATACTGTATTATGTCATCTACAGGTCAAAGTTGTGAGCCTCCAGCACGACTCAGCCCAAATGGACCTGTACATTTTAGGTGAAGCCGACCATTTCATCGGTAACTGCGTCTCATCTTTTTCCGCTTTTGTGAAGAGAGAGCGGGATGTCCATGGCCTTCCTTCCTCCTTTTTTGGCATGGACAAGCCTGGGAAATTAAATCACAAAGAAGAACTCTGATTAGACACGCCACATGTCTCGCCTTCTGGCCCTCTAATGGTGACTGGCTATCATGATGGGGTGGGCGAGAATGTGAAAGGCAGTGAACATCAGGCTGATGTGATGGGTGATAATGTGTGAAGGAAAAAAATTAAGAGTTAGAGCACAGATGGGTCCAATTTAAGAATGGGTTTTGAACTGAGATTAGAGGAGAGACTTATAAGGTAGGGTCTAGCATGTCAGTACTGTATTATGAATGAAATGTTATGACATGGGAACTGCTGCTACCTTGAAACACTAAGTTTTTGTCTGTTTCCTACTTGAAAATTCAGTAATTGTATGTTCACTCCTAGGCTGTTTGTTTCACAATTAGCAAGACCTCTATGTATGGACGTCCGTTACCCTAGGAAAAGCTGACTGCAGTATAAGTGGTCATGTTCTCCCTCTGCATTTTGCTCTCCTATCTTTCTCTTCCAACCTTTCCATCCCTCCATCTCTTTGCAGCTAGCTCCTTCCCTTTCTGCCTTCTACAGTAACTGATCCTCCTGTACATACTAGCACATAATCTTTCCATGTCTTTTTTTACCAGAGCCCAAAGATGATAAAATGGTGTGTGTGTGTGTTGTGACAGTATTGTGACAGTATTGTTATCCAGTAAACATGTTAAGGATACAAGTGTTGATTTGCACTGGCTGAAGTGATTAAATTCAAGTGGGAATGTTTACTTGTGTGAATGCAGTGATTTTGTAATCGGATGTTTATTATAATGTTTTTAACCAATAAAGAAAAGTTAATTTTTTTAAAGAACCAACCGCCTCAGCCTGTTTACATCCATAACCAGAAGCTAATCTGCGGATACACTTGAATCAGCTGATAAACTATGCTGTGTTAGGCAAACCCCTTGACTTGGTTGCCAGACAAGTCAGAATGCTTTCTTCACAGTGCATGTATTTATTCTTGCTTTTTTTGTTATTTACAATGCAATAAATATATATTTGTTTAGTGTGTTTGCAGCAATAGGTGTAATTTCAAGGCATAGTGTAGATCAGTATGACATTATTTACATGGGTTTATATATTTGAACACTTCTTGTTCCTTTGGGGGGGGATGGCAGGCTTGGATCTGGCAACTGTGCACCGGAACGTTGCTGGGATGAGCAGCGGCTAATGGCTGACTGGGAGTTTTGGATTAGCTAACGTTCGCTGCGAATAAATTCTAAACGACGTCTCGGTGTCAGCTGGAATGCAGTGTTTGTATAGCACTGGTTTACAGGTGTAGTGTGCTTTTTACTTTCGTGCTGTGATTCATTGAATTCACGTGCCCCCCTCGCTGCTAGCACTAGCCAGGTAAATGCTATAGGATTTGTAGCTTAGGTTACCAGTGTGTTTGCCGTTGCTAGGCCGGTCTCGGTCTCGCTATGGGCTGCGCTTTACAGCAGCTAACGGTGGTCAGTTGAACCGCTTCTCCAACGAATCGTCGTTGCCGTCAGTTCGGAAGCTACAGTAAGAAGCCGCTTTCAGTAATTCAGTGCGTGTGGCAGGTTGATTCAGAGAGACGGGCACCTTTATACCCTGAAAGTCCAGAGCGGGCTAGTTAACGGCGCTGGTTAACGGGCTCGGTGTAGTTAGCTTAATTAGGGGAACAGTCAGTGGCATCGGTGGGTTAGAAAACAGCCAGAGCAGTTTTCAATGCCGATCACTGCTGAGGGTTGAGACTTTGACCAGCAAAATGTTAACGTTGTCTCATCTTTGGTGAACTCTACTTGGGTTTAGCTACAAGAGCCATTGGACTGCTGCTTAATTAGCCTAAACAATATGAATGTGTCTTATCCAACAGGGCTTCGGTTGGAGAACTGTTACTGAAGAAGCACTTGGAAGACAAGAGGACACAAAGGGCCAAGGCGTGTGGGCTCGCAGCTGCTCCTCACCATGTCCAAGAGCAAGAGTTCCGAGTCGGTCAAGGTGGTGGTGCGTTGTCGCCCCATGAATGAAAAAGAACGGGCAGCCAAGTTTGAAAGAGTGGTCTCTGTCGATGTGAAACTGGGCCAAATTATTGTCAGGAACCCGAGGGAAGCTTCAGCCAGTGAACTCCCCAAAGTGTTTACCTTTGATGCGGTCTATGACTGGAGCTCCAAACAAATAGACCTATACGATGAAACGTTCAGGCCCCTGGTGGATTCAGTTCTGTCTGGGTTTAATGGGACCATCTTTGCCTATGGGCAGACGGGTACAGGCAAGACGTACACCATGGAGGGTGTGAGAAATGATCCAGAGAGGAGAGGGGTGATTCCTAACTCCTTTGAGCACATCTTTACACACATATCACGGTCCCAAAATCAGCAGTACCTCGTGCGAGCGTCATATCTAGAAATCTACCAAGAGGAGATTAGAGATTTGCTCTCCAAGGACCAGTCGCGTCGTCTTGAACTCAGGGAGAGGCCTGACACGGGTGTGTACGTGAAAGACCTTTCATCATTTGTCACCAAGAGTGTGCGGGAGATTGAACATGTCATGAATGTGGGCAATCAGAATCGTTCAGTGGGTGCCACCAACATGAATGAACACAGCTCCCGATCTCATGCCATATTTGTCATCACTGTGGAGTGCAGCGAGCTGGGCGTGGATGGGGAGAACCATATTAGAGTTGGTAAATTGAACCTGGTGGATTTAGCTGGCAGTGAAAGACAGGCTAAGACCGGAGCTCAGGGCGAGAGGCTTAAAGAAGCTACAAAGATCAATCTGTCACTTTCTGCTCTGGGCAACGTCATATCAGCTCTCGTAGACGGCAGGAGCAGTCACATCCCTTACAGAGATTCAAAACTCACCCGACTCTTACAGGACTCCTTAGGAGGCAACGCCCACACTGTTATGGTTGCTAACATAGGCCCTGCATCCTACAACGTGGAGGAGACCTTGACAACACTGCGCTACTCCAACCGGGCTAAGAACATCAAGAATAAACCACGTATAAATGAGGACCCCAAGGACGCCCTGCTGCGGGAGTTTCAGGAGGAGATTGCAAGGTTGAAGGCACAGCTGCAGAAGCGCTCTGGAAAGAAAAAAAGGAGGCCGAGGAGGAGGGCTGGGGAAGGAAGCGATGGTGAGGATCTGGAAGACGGAGAGACGGAGGACGAGGATGAAGAAGGAGACGACAGAGGGGATTACTGGCGGGAGCAGCAGCAGAAGCTGGAGAGGGAGAGAAAGGCCATCATGGACGACCACAGTCTGGTGACTGAGGAAAAAGTTCGCCTACTTAAGGAGAAGGAGAAGAAAATGGAGGACTTGAAGAGAGAGAGGGAGGCCGGAGAGATGCTCGCAGCCAAAGTGAAGGTAAGCGGACTTTCCCAAACTTGGGTGTGTTTCTGTGCAGCCAGAATGTATCTGTAACTGCTGCCTAAAGTCTTAATGCTTTTATCGTCTTTCGTTCTTCTGCACAGGCAATGGAGAGTAAGCTCCTAGTGGGAGGGAAGAACATTGTGGATCACACCAATGAACAACAGAAAATGCTAGAACTGAAGAGGCAGGAGATCGCTGAACAGGTGATCAGTCACAGAAATCTCATCACTGGTAACAGGACAGTTGTAACAATAGCTTTTAATCCAGTTTCGTTTTATGCCAAGTGAGTTCGGAAAGCACAGCACACAGGCCTGAGTTATGACTAATGCCAGAAAGGTGTTTACTTCAAAGGGAAGAAAGAAAAAGAAAATGGAAAAACTTAATCAATCGGATGAGACAAAATATACTCTCTCTACAACATGTGTCATTTATTAAATACCAACACGTGTCTAGGATAAATTTATTCTTTCTGCACCTGAGAAACTGCTGAGAAACTCAGCAACTCATTTCTGAATTATGCGGTTCAGTCCCTTTCCCGACGCTTTCTGTTTAGCTTTGTTACATGAACAAAGCGCTGTGGTTTTACCGTGTTAATTGTGTGTGTTTCCAGAAACGGAGAGAGCGCGAAATGCAGCAGCAGGTGGAAAGTCGTGACGAGGAGACTCTGGAGCTGAGGGAGACCTACAGTTCTCTGCAGCAGGAGGTCGACATCAAAACCAAGAAGCTAAAAAAGGTAGAAGCTCCAGCTTTGGCTGTTGTTTCCCTCTAGCCTCCATCCACACAAACACACACTGTTTACTTTCTGGTAAACTGCTGCAACCAGTAATATATTATCTTACATAGCATAAATGTGCAGTTGATCTTTTTGAATTGTTTGAAAGTATTGTTTTATAGGTCTGGTATATGGGTCAGTACTTGTAAGGCTTCGTGTGTCTGCTAATAAAATGCCTTGCAAATATGTAGGTCAGGCACTATTTTAAACAAAGTAAAAATCCATTTTTGACTCTTGTGGATTTTTAAAGTCGATTATTTCTCACGACAGTTAGGTGCCCAAACAATATTTCACACCGTTTTCGTTATGATGAGCGTCGTTTCCTGTCCTCCGTAGCTGTTTGCCAAGCTGCAGGCCGTAAAGTCAGACATCCACGACATCCAGGAGGACCACATCAACGAGCGGCAGGACCTAGAACAGACCCAGAACGAGCTAACTCGGGACCTCAAACTTAAGTATGGGGAATACTGTTGGCCTCAGCATTGTGAAATGAATTAGGATTATTTCTAAAGCACAACCAGAAAGCGGTATTTTTTCTCCTTTTGTGTAATTTGTAATAAGGCAAAAGCCATAAAGGTCTATTTATTTGGTTTCTTTTCTGTCCTCTGTGTGATTCTTTTTTTTGTCTTTCAGGCATCTAATCATCGAAAACTTCATCCCTTTAGAAGAGAAGAACAAAATAGTCAGCAGGGCTTACTTTGATGAGGAAGATGAGTACTGGAAATTGAAGCCTATCACACGTATAGAGGAGTGAGTTGCATAAATTTCCTAGTGTGCTTTTTTTCTCTACTTCTTTCTTGTAGCGTAAATTAAATGTTTACAGGTAACACGTGTTAAGGGATTGCTGCCTGCCAGGTCAGACTAGCGGGTGACTTTTATTTCATCCTAATGGGCTCAGTTTCATAGAAGAGGCGACCCTGAACTCACGGGATAAGTCGAAAGATAGGGAGAGAGAGATTTTACAGCTTCAAAAAATATCCCACTTGAGTTGGAAGCCTCAACACAAAGGTGTATTTAAGATGGCAGAAGGAGGGACAACCGCAAGTTAAAGTTCTAGGTACATCTCTGAAATGTACAAGTCTAACAAAGCAGTCAAAAGCATAAAACAGTATTTGATGCTCTTCAAAACATAAATAAAGTTTTTTTTATTTTTACAAACTCCAAAAAGTGGAGTGGAGCTGACTTTAACTAGGTTCATAATTCATCTGAAGTTATTTGTTGACTATATTTTTATGGGAATTCTCTTATCTAAAAAGTAACTAGTAACTAAAGCCAGAAAATAAATACAGTGAAGTACAATGTTTTCCCCTGACATGTAGTGGAGAGAACGTAAAAAAACAAACAAAACTACTACGGTACTTGAGTGAATTTACTTAGTTACTCACGATCTGTGTATGATTGTTTCCATCGATAATTAAGAGAACAGGTTATTGCTTTATTGTACGCTGCATTACAAGAGATGCCAAATGTCCTCACGTTTCTCACTATGTGTCTACATCAGCGACCATCAGATGATGATCAGGCCTCTGTCTGCTGTCGGCTACAAAAGGCCCCTCAGTCACCATGCTCACGTGGCTATGATGATGAAGCCTGACATGAGATACAAAGTAAGCCTCCATTTACCATCGTGTTGATCATCTTGTTTTAACTTTTTGCAAAATCTAAAACCACACATTTCCTGGCAGCCTTAATAATGAATGTGTAAGTAAATAATAGCATCGTTTCAATGATTAGAAGACAACAACATTAAAACTACTAACGCGAAGCGAAAAAGGTTGATTACCGCTTTGCAGTAGCACTTAACTACGGGTGGGATGTGCTGCGTTTGGCAGCAAGTGAGCAATTGGTTCTCGAAGTTTTTTTGGAAGCAGGAAAAATAGGCAAGAATAAGGATCTGAATAAATTTTGACCCGCTCCTAATAGTAGTGACTAGGGTGTTCGTGGTGTCCAGTGGTCAGTAAGGCACAAAAGTCGTCCAAGGAAGGAAAAGCTGGGTCTTGGTACCGGGGTCATGGTTCAGCGTACGTTCTCCTTTTAATCCATGTGCATGAGAAGCAGTAACCTGCGCACAGGTTTCAATAGAGTAAAATAAGTGAACAAGTTGTATCGTCAGCAATGTGTTTTACATACCTTCCTCCATTTCCCCGAACAATTCAGTCACAGCATCTGACCTCACGGATACGTCTTCAAAGCAGAGAGCTGTTACCCATCAGGCATTCATGCACACGAAAACATAGACCTGGCACAACTCTCGACCTTCTGTATTGCTTAGCTCCCTCACTACATCCTAGAACCGTAACAAAATTGCTCGTATATGTTATACGTAATTCATAATCCGTAATAAAAAAATGTTAACCTTCCGTGTCTCAAATGAGTGAGCTTTCATCTCCTTAGGCTGAAAACATCCTGATGCTGGACATGGACCTGCCGGCTCGGACCACAAAAGAGTATCAGGAGCCGGTTATCGCCCCAAAGGTGGCGGCAGCTCTGGAGGACGCTCTCAGAGATGAGGATGAGATCCAGGTGGACGCCTCAGTCTTTCACAGTAGCTTGGGACCAACTCCACCAGCCAGCGCCAGTGGGAGTCTCAAGAAACCAAAATCAGGGTAAGGAAAACTCTCAGCTTCGAAATCTTCCCTAGCTGTTGAAACCACTTAGTTTTTGAATTTTGTCAGACAATAAATCATAGCCTCAGCGTGTCCTCTGTTTAACCCTCTGTCCTTGCTTTCTGTCTCTCAGCCGACCAAGAACAGGTAAGAAGTCCAACACCCCGACCTCGCCTTTCAGCCCCTCGAGTTCGGGATCTCCCCTTTACCCACAGTCCCGGGGCCTGGTCCCCAAGTGACAGCTTCTACTACTTCTGCCACTACCAACAACCTCACTTGTGCACATTCTCACTTGGACTCAACTTCGAGAGACGAGGTTTCGCTTTGTTTTGTTCGCCCAGTCTACAAAATCTTGGATTCTGCACATAATAGAGAACAGTTGAATACTAATGCTGCTTTGTACGATTTAACATCCCCCACTAGGAACTGTTTTCACACGTTTTTCATTGAGATTTAAAACGAGTCCTATGAGCGAGCACCCCAGGACAGCAGCCTCGCACGAAGCCACCCATCATTCTACACTGCTAAAACCTTCCCCTGGATTTTGGCAGAATGCCAGTAATGTCTTAAATCCACATCACAATGTGCTTAATTTACACAAAATATGAAAATGGGTTGAAACAAACTCTTTTATGAACTGTGGTATCTTTAATGCACTTTTGTGGCTGTTGTGCGGATGTTGTGGGGTTGACTAAAAGACACAAGGACCAGGCAGCTCTGCTGCACTTGACACTAGCGGATGTGTGTGTGTGTGTGTATATTTGTGAGTGTCTGATATGTCTGGTGGTCTCTGTGTTTGTCGTCTAAATATTGAACCTTTCAGTTTATATCGAAACTCGCTGTTTTCTCTCCACATTTGGACATCTGATCAAGTGGAACGTGTGTGTTTGTTTCAGGTCTCAAAGACGTAGTTCGGCATTTTGGGAAATGCACATATTGGCTCAGTTACAGTGAGTCAGATGAGAAGATCGATACCACTCTCATGTCAGCGTGCCAAATATTAAGACTGGTCGTTAGCTTGTCGTAGCCATCTTCACTATTTGACTGATAGCTTTGGACGGACACAAAGACTCCAGCAAGTCAAATTGGTTCCAACATGCAGCTCACAATAGCAACTTTATTTATGTGTATTTGGCAAAGTAATACTACTGTAACAAAGCCCATTTCCTAAAAAGCTGAGCTATTTCTTTAGCTCTGTATGGTTGTAAATATAGAGACCAGAAAGTAAAGCTCAAGACTTTGCTTCTGGTCACAAGTTGCTGTATTCGGTAGATGCCGTTTTGTTGGGACACACAAGACATGGGTGGGGATCAATTTGGGGGGGCGGGGGTCAAAAACCATCTATACAGAAACAGTGTAGGTTGAATGACACTGCAGTTGGCCACCACACGTCCTAGCAGGAGATCATCGCTTGCTCTGCCCTGGGTCACATCAGCGTAACTGGAACGTGCCTCAATTTTATCAGGGTTCCACGGTGCCTTAACCTGTGTCCTTTATCTCTGCTCCACTATAATTAGGTGTGATCACCTTCTTTACTTCAGCATCAGGAAACTGTTTGTGTAACATGTTTGTCAGAAGACGGAGCATCTATGAAATGGAGGAGCACAGCTATTAGACACAGCATTCAACCACCCAGGGTTTCTTTGTAAGGGCCCCAGGGGACAAAAAAAAAAAACGAAAGAGGTGAAGTTTTCCTCATCTTGTATGTTTTGTTTTTACCTCATCTATCAGTGTCTGTGGCCCTGGAAAATAACCCACTTGTTTAGCAGAACTCTGAAACCCCAGGGGAGTGTTTTGCTATTTTTAGTACTGTTGTGGGGCCACAAAACTCCAACAAAAAAAACTATAGACTTGAATGGACCCGAATACTCAAACCATTCTATTTGTGTGCCCACAAATGTATAGTATGCAATTTTAAACCTCCATGGTTCAGCCTGCGTATCTGCTGCTCTCAGTTATCCCCAAACTCCAGCTGTGAGACTGCTGTGTGCTCGCTGCTATGCTCTAAGGGTGGTACAACCCACTGGGACTTTTTCAACAGGCCAAGGTCAAATGGCAAACGGAATCCTCCTTAAAAACACAAAGAAAGGCATCAACCATCAGGCCCATCTTAGTTTTAATAGTACTTCAAACTAAAGGATCCCTGGCTGTTTGACAAAGTCCTGCACACCTGTATGTATTTACATATGTATAAATGAATATAGACTTCTGTCACAATCCGTCACTTTTGCAGATAAAAAATATACCCATAGGTTTCCACATGGGGGAAAAAATTTAACTTATTGTAATCTTTCATTTTATATGCAGATGTAGATAAAAAAAAAAAAAATATTTTCTTTTCTTTAAAATAGATTGTTTTATTTTTTTGGAGCTAAAAAATATTGACTTTTTATTTTTTTGCACCCGTACTGCTTCTGTCTTCTTTTGCATCAGCCAGGTACCGTGTTCTCTGTGTTAGTACTTTGAAAGCTTCACTCCATGAGTTCTCCACAGATGAAAGCATGAATTAAGTGTAGGAGATTTGGCATCGTGCTCACAGACAGAACTTGTAGATAGATTCATGTCACAGTTGAGTATTTACATGTTGACTGTACATATCACTTCATGAACACAGACATAATCTTTATATTAAGGCCTGATAGTTGTAACATTGCAGTGCTATACACCTGCCGCATGACTTTAGCATGTTCGAGTAATATGTTTGTGAGTATACATCAGTCATAAGGAAAATGTGAATCTCTTTATTTAATTGAACACTTTTGCATTTTTGTCCCATAGCTACATCACTGGATCCAAACCAATGTCTAAGACTTTTGTGACCAACTTTTATGTGCTGGTATTTATTTTAATAGCCAAATGAAAATTAATGTTAGTTCACTGTAATCTGTGGCTGGCTCTGTCTTTAACTTGTTTTGTTTTGTTTTTTTTATTAAAGGTAATTCAAAGGAAGCACCGTTATATTTCCTGCTTTACTCTGTATTTATGAAAGATGTGTGTTAATCCTTTATTCCTCTTGGTACAGCTTATTTTTTGTTGCTTTAGTTGAACTGACTGAGCCAATAGCAGGATGTTAGATCCAGAAAAAAATCAATCAAGAGAACCTGTATGCAGATCAAGTTAACTTAATGTTAGCCGGACGTTGTTAATCTCGGCAGGAAAAACTACCTTAAGATGAAGATGAGCAGGGTTAGGTCATAAGGTCAAGTCATTAGGGCCACGGTAGCACAGCTTCCTGAGTAAATTGGCTACTTCCAGAATTCTGCCGTAATGGTCAGATGTCCCTTTTTAAAAGATACATTACTAAAGCTTGTTTGATCATATGAGTTTTTGTTGTTGCCTGTGACTGTCTTACACGATCATTTAACCTCCAAGTGGACTCTTTGTTTTGTATAATGGACTTTATTAACTGCAGTCAGTAATACAGCTCCGTTTTAAAAAGAACAAGCAAGTCACTCTCACCAAAACTTCATGTTAAGTCAAAATAAAAAATTAAACCTGGCCATATACATTCAGCAAAGAATCACAACTTCACAACAACCAAATGTGAATAGTACCATAAATGTCCAGTGAAGGATTGGTCTACATACAGTACTTGAAGGCAGCTCCAGCAGCAGTAGAAATTGTAGAACGGCCAAACAATGAAGCACGGAGGGATGCGAGTCTCTGGGCCTGGTGAGGACGTTTTTTGGACTTGGTCCTTCCATTGAGCGTTGGATGTATCAGAAATATAAGCTGCTATTACTGTGTTCACAAGCGTAATTTATCTAATAAAATATTTCCTAATTGCAGGATGCCTCCGGATGGCGTATAAACAAATGCTAACCTAAATGGTGGTGGACTAGTTTTGTAAATGATCACACAGGTTGTACGTTTTCTCAGGGAATTTTTTTCCATGCAACTGAAGTTTGGCACAGAAGGAAGCAGAAAATTTGGTACAAAAGCAACAAGTACAAAAAGGAGTAATGCCCTGTCAAACTAGAAACAAGAGAAAATGGTATGAAAAGATGGTTCCACGCATCGAGCAGAAGCATCTTTTATGATTCACAAAGCGAAATGAACAACACTTTCATATGTACACACACCACAAGTCTCCAAAAAAAAAAAAAAAAAAAATTAAGGAATACAAGAGAATGAGAGCACTGTGAGAGAAAACCTGCACCCTGTCAATCATCAAAAAAAAATAAAAATAAATGTCATCATGCTGGTTTAAATATGTAAATTGGAATATTAGTAAGTGTGACATTTTATGGTCATTCTCTTTAGACTATGAGAATATGATGGGATGTAATGAAATTCAGTGAGGCTGCCCTTTGAATACACATTAGGATTTAGTTCATCTGAGAAACGTTAAGTCCTACTAAAAAAACAAAAAAAAAAAACCATCTGCATAGAAAAAAAGGAGAACACAACCTCGATCAGATCAACTCCCAACAATGTCCAAACCAATAACCAACCACTGGCCTTCGAAAAGTAGATAACTCAACATAAATTATCGAATGGACTGAGAGCTCAATGCAAAGCCCCATCTTTTTTTTTTTTTTTTTTTTTTTTAAAGTTTTTAACTCTGTGGAAATGGTCACAACACCGTCTTGGTCGCTAGCTATAGCTACAATGTAAAAAAAAAAAAAAAAAAAAGATGTAGTAAAAGAGAAAATACACTTCTCACATCACTGAAACCTTGAACTTGCAAAACCAAGCCTGAACCGACTCACTTCCGTTCAAAAATACAAAGTAGCTTCCACATGAGTTTTACAATTCCACAACTCGGGGCACAGCTGTAGTTAGTGAGTAGAAAAGAGCGAAGACGCTCCGTCTGTGTTGCTACAGGGTTTAAAACGCAGCTGCCGTCTCTGGTCTGCTACAGTAGACGCAACGATCCTCAGCATCACTGAAGTTGCCTTTCATAATCAGTGGATACTCGGGCAACTGGGGGATGTTGCTGCAGAGCAAATTGATAAACTGCGTGTGTTTGACGGACCAATTTCTGTGTCTTTGCACCTCAAGGTTTTACAGCAGGGTGGGATTTCTCTGTAATATTGTAGCTCTCCCTCCCTCACACCTCCACTGGACGAACTGAACTGACTCTTTACAGTGTCAGGAAACAAATCAAGTAAGGACCAGTGGGAGGCAGAGAAAGAAGGGAAGATAATGGATGATGGAGAGGATGAGGACAAGTGAGAGAGAGAGAGAGAGACCTAGGGGTCAGTAAGCTAGATGGCATGTTGTACTTCCTCGTACAGGTGATGGTGGGGTTGTAGCTGAGGCTTTAGCCCCTGATGGATTCTGGCGTTCAGCTGTGGGTTCTCACTCGGGACCTGGTTGCGGCTCCAAAACTCTCATTTCTCTCTGTAGAACAGCAGGTACATCTTCAGCGGCTCGGGCAGCGGCAGGCCCAGTATCCTCTCTCTCAGGACGTTCACGGCCGGCTGGGGTCGGAGCAGCTCCCCCGTCTCCTTCTCCTCGTCTTCTTCCTCTTGCTCCTCCTCTTCGTCCTCTTCCTCCACCATCTCCTCCTCTTCCACAACAACCCCTCCTCCGCCTCCCCCTCCCCCTCCCCCTCCTACTCTCCCCACCCTCCTGCTCCCTCTCATCTGCCGCCTCACCTCCCTCTCCCCTGCCTCCTCCTCGTCCTCCGCTCTCGCTCCCTGGTTGTTGTTGCTGTCCAGAGAAGCGGCGCCGATGCCGCTGCTGGCCACCACCTGACGAGTGGCCAAGACGAGGGCATTGCAGTGGCGCCGGTGGACGCGCCGGCGTTTGAAGCGATGGCCGTACTTGTGGAGCCCGGCCACCGCCAGACCTCTACCCACGCTGAAAGAGGACCCTCGGCCACGTGACTGATTGTCTCCTCCGTCCGTGGTCACTCTGAGCGTGTGGCGGATGCAAATGCGAGCCAGCTCCTGTAACGTCCGCACTTCATACTTTGCTGCACAATTGAAAACAACATAAACAGGGTGAGAAAGAATAGAGCAAGAAAAAAAAAAAAACAATGAGCATAGAAAGTAGTTATGTTTACACTTTGCTATTTTATTGTATTTTATTAGAACAAATGAAGCCTTTAAGTGACACTCACGCAGTGGGACAGTCTTGGGTTTGCCATTTGTGCTGTGTTTAGGTAGCACGAGGGGAGCAAAGGACACAGAGATGATCTTTTTGGTTTCCCAGCTGTTCAGACCCGTTCGGGCGATCTTGGTCAACTGCAGAAAACACAGTACGATGAAACCACGGGGGCTTTTTTGTTTGTTTGTTTGTTTGCGAGCTTCCTGTGTGTACTAGTAGTACTAGTAGTAGTAGTAGTCAGTTGAAATCTGTAACGTCCAGTTACGCGCTTCAATTCTTTGAATGTGTCAAACATTCCTGTTTAATAAATCCTGACAATGTGTTAGGAATTGCTGTGCACACAATACAGTGATGACCAGCGGAGCCAAGAAGCTACTGAAACCTTAACACCCTAAAAACAAAGATGAATGTGCTCACACCTCACTGGAATATCCTTTATGAGTGTACAGACACTTTGTAATTTATAACCCCGTAATGTAGTTTGAAGCTCCTATAAAAACATTTTAAATATACAGTGTTTGTCAGCAATAAGCTTCTATGAGGATATATTTATTATTATTATTATTACACTCACGTTTCTATACTTATGTTTGTGCCCACAGAAAAAAAGAACTTTGAGTTTATCGGTTTATTAAATATTGATATCCTTCTTTTAAATACTACGTATGAGGGGTTAAAGCGTTGGACCAACCTTTTCCTCCAGAGGCATCACTAGGATGCCCCCCACTTTGAGCAGGTTCCTCATGTAATCCTCATGCTCCTTCTGCACGCCGGCCCCACAGTAAACCCTGTCATACTGACGGCTCTCTGGAGGAATCTCCAGGCAGTTGCCCACAACAAAAGACGGCTCACAGAACTCGAACCTGAAACGAAATACAAGGGGCAATAGGACAATGCTGCACTCACTTACAGACACGCACAATAAAGTGTCACTGAAACATGTGGGGACCTACTTGTCAAAGCTGTCGCTGGTCTTGATGAAGAAGTCAAGCTTCTGGTAGGCGTACTCAATCACATCTGCGTGCAACTCTATGCCGTGATTCACTCCTAACGGTCCTGGAACAGTTTTGATGTAAGCACATTTACATAGATGCAGTAATGTGTTTTTAAAGCCATGGACATGTCAGGAACAACACAGAGTATCGTGCGTGATTATGCTCTTAGTGTTGCTTACAAAGTTAAGATAAGTAAATACTTGCTATTGGTGGCCAACAGGCTGTGACAACAGCATGTCAGAATACAAAGTCAAATATTTGAATACATTTCATGGCAGCAACACATCTCACAAAAGTTGGAACAGGGTGGTGTTTAGCATTATGTAGCATAATCTCGTCTTTCGACAACTGTCTCTAAACGTCTGGGAAGTGAGGAGGCCAGTTGCTGGAGTTGTAAGAGAGGAATTGTTGTCCCATTCTTGTCTGATGCAGGATTCTAGCTGCTCAACTTATTTTATCATGCGACAAATGTTTTCTATTGGTGAAAGGTCTGGACTGCTGGCAGGTCAGTTCAGCACCCAGACTCTTCTCCTGCAAAGCCATTCTGTTGTGGTGGATGTGGTTCATCATGGTCTTGCTGAAATAGGCAAGGTCTTCCCTGAAAGAGATGTTGTCTGGATGGGAGCATATGTTGCTCTAAAACCTCTATGTACTTTTCAGCATTGATGGCGTCTTTCCAGATGTGTGAGCTGTTCACACCATAGGCACTAATTCTCCTCCACACCATCAGAGATGCAGGATTTTAAACTGTCTGCTAATAACAAGTTGGACGGTCCCTCTCCTCTTTAGTCCACAGGACACGGCGTCCATGGTTTCCAGAAACAATTTCAAATCTGGATTCCTCTTCCCCAGAACAGTTTTGCATTTTGCCTCAGACCATTTTAAATGAGCTTTGGCACAGAGACAGCGACTTCTGGGAGAGTTTCTGAGCCCATGCAGTGATGTCTAGTAGAGAATCCCTCATATGTAGCAGGGCCAGAAGATCACGAGCATCCAGTTTAAACCTTCGGCCTTCTCCCTTGCGCACAGAGATTCCTCCTGATTCTCTGACTCTTTCGATGATACTATAAACTGTAGATAATGGGAGCTTCAAAGTCTGAGCAATTTTACTTTGAGAAATATTTTTCTGAAATTGTTCCGAAATGTTTAGACCCAGTTTGTCACGGATTGGTGAACCTCTGCCCATCTTTACATTCCAGAGGCTCTGCCTCTCTGAAATGCTCCCGTTTTTACCCAGTCCTGCCCCTGTTCAGAATTTTTCGAGATGCGTTGCTGCCATCAAATTCAAAACTAGCTAATGTTTTCAACATCTGTTACATTTTGTTCTATTGTGAATAAAATCTGGCTTATTGAGATTTGCAAATCATTGCATTCTGTTTTTATGTCCGTTTTACACATTGTCCCAGCTTCTTTGGGGTTGGGGTTGTACGTGTTCACTTGGCTGAGTTTTAATGAAGACGTGCTGAATTGCTGCAGTTAACCACATACCCAGTATGAGGCCAACCATGGTGCTGAGGTAACCAGTCCCACTGCCGAGGTTGAGGAAGGAGAGGCCAGGGTGGAGATCCAAAGCCTCCATCACCTCAGAGTAGATACACGGAGCAGACAGGTGGATGTTTCCATGCCGCCAAGCCAAGTCCTAAAAACAACAACATAAGCGTCTCTCACATCCAAAAACCCTTTAACCAGTGACGAATTACACAAAATATCCTCATGCATTTGGACCCTGTGTGCGTGGTTGCACAGACTGTCTCTTCGCTCACCTTGTAGGCGTTATCGCGGTATTCATCCAGGTAATAGTCAGCCCGGTCGATAGCTCGAAAAGCGCGCTCCACCAGGTCTGAGCGGATGTAGTAAGCCTCCTTCAGGTTGTCAATCAAGTCATCGTTGTCCTCGCCGGCACTCACTGCTCCACCCATTCTGACTGAAGATACAGCACATAACTTATTCATCCCAAATAACAATTTGACAGCCACTATGGGATCCAACAAGAGCAAAGACACACTAGGCATCTGTTCGCCGGTCCCAAAGATCAGAAACATATATTTCCTTCACTTTGAGCTATGTTTTTTAGGTTTTTACTGAATTTACTTGTGTTCATAATGAACTACAGGTAAAGGAAAAAGTTGCATCCACTTATTTGGAAACGGCAAAGAGTAAAAAAAAGATTTTTTTTTTTCTAATCGACATAACATTTAATGCACGGTCAGCTAGTACAAATGTCCCTTCATCAGATATTAATTAAAAATGATTTTTTTCATGATTTTATTAGGGCAGATGCAAACGTAACCCTAAAACTAATAATAAATTATTATGTATTATTTTACATAATAATAATAATAATAATGCACATTCAGCTGGTGCTAATGTTCTTTTATCATCAGCAGTAACACAAATGATAAAGAAGTGTATAAAAAAGCTTCAGTACAGTAATGAAAGTCATACGTGTGCAAAAGTTTGCCCCTTGATAAGTCAATGAAAAATGAACTTTCATTAATTTCTGATGAAGGAACAACTGTATAAGCTGAAGGCGCGATAAATATGCTGATTAAAAAAAAAATGTCATTGTTTTTCTCTATTCGCTTGAGGGGACGCAAACTTTCCCACTAATCTGTAGATGTGGAAAAAACACTGATAGATCTAGAATTGTAATGCGCATTTTGTGTCACTCATTAATCAAATGATTGAGAAATTCCCAACATTCAACATTACAAACATCTGATTGTTGCAGTGCTAAAATGTCCACACAACGGAAGCTGTGCACCGAACAAAGCTTAACACTTTTAGAGGCGTAAAATGAAGCTTCTGGCAGCCGAACAGAAGGTGTTAGTGCGGCCGTGGTTTCGGACGGTGCTAAAAACAACACCAAAGCACAGGGATCACAGGGATCACAGGGTGCACTCGCTGCCAAACGCTGGCCATAGTCATCAAGCTCTAAAAGAACAAGGGGCCATGTGCATTTGAATATTACTGAACCTCCTGAGGCCTTTGAAGCTGAAGAGGATGTTGTCAGGCAGCGAATCAACAGAGAGCAGTCGCAGCACATGCGGGTTTTTTTTTTTTTTTTTTTTTTTTTTATTAAGGGAAGCAAATCTAGAAGATGGTGCTGTGCTGTGCATGTGCACAAAGCTACTGTGTGCAAATACATTCAAAGCCATTTAGAGGAACCCGAGTCAAACTCCTTTTATGTGAAAACGAACTTTGGATATTCTTCAGATTTCGGCTAACTAACAAATGGCCACTAGAAGGCGCTGTAAGCGGTTCTGTGACAAACTCAGTGCTTTAGTAGGCTACTGGGGTACAACACACACACTTCCTGCAAAACACTTCGCAGCTCAATTGCTGATTCGGTTCGTTTCTTACGGTCTCCTGTCTGTCGTTCGCCTCCCTTAAAGCCAAGTTTAAACTCACATCACGATCCTGGACTCAGGACCGCGTTTGATTTCACCGCCTGTGTCCACAGGCTGCACGCCGTTGCGGCTGCTATTTGCGCCACTCAGGTGATCCAGTTTGTAACGAGCACAAAAAAAAAAAAAAAAAAAAAGACGAATGCACACCGTCCCTCATTTAACAAGCTCCTAGCTTGAACAACGAGGACCGAATAGCACGTCTTTACATGGCCGTCGTGCAGTGGCAAGGTCAGCGCAAACACGAATAACCGCATCTCGCTGGAAGAAGAGAAGAAAAATCGAGACGGGGACGACAACAGCTGCTGGTGCAGGAACAAACCACCATCCGTCACCCAGCCTCCACATTAACCCCCACACATGTGATCGTGTACCTCGGAGAAATACCCACTGATATTCTCTGTCTTAGCCGCGTTTCCTTGTGCTGAGCCTTTTGTTGTTGGAGGGATCCAGTCAGACACACAACTGCTGGATGTAAACATTCGGCCAGCTGACGCTCTGACGTCAGACGTCACGCACGCAAAATAACGAGCAGAGGAGGAAGAAGGCCTGCAAGAGTAAAAGTGCGGCTACAAACAACAGAAGTCTCGTATTTATTAATATTGAAACTTCAATATTCACTTCATAAAAACACCGTTTCATCTTAATGTAATTATCTCCGGTTTTTGTGTGTTTACGGAGTTATTTTGCCACGTGATTCTTCCAAAATAGTTTTTTAATTTTACACGTCTGTTTACTTTTAGGCTTAATCTTTGTTATTTGCTTAAGAATCTAACTGCAGCCAGCTTTAAAAACTTGCCCTGTACCCCACTTGTTAGTCACTTTGGATAAAAGCATCTGCTAAATGACTAAATAGAAATGTAAATGTATAGTTAAGGGCCTTTCCTAGGTCAGTACACGTTGTGACCTTTCACAGTAAAAGCATGTTGCATTGACTTGCAGGATGTCACCATTGTTCGTGCTGCATTAAGAACCATTTGAACAATGAATGTGCATTAAATGTTATGTTAATGAACATAATTTTTATTTAACTTTTTTTTAGCATTTTTCTTTTCATTTCTTTTACATTATGTCTTGTTTGTGATAATACAGATCTAAGTCCTGGGTGGTCAAAAAACGAGTTACACATTTAAAGGGTTGCAAGATTTTTAACAAGGTAGGCTACTGTGCATAATGTTAAAGCACTGTTTAGGCTTAGATTCTTATCCACCACACACTATCAGCAGGTCACCACATTGGAATGTGTTTGTTTTTACGCCGGATGGCCTTCCTGCTGGGCTCGATAGCGGCACCAAGGTGGCCCTTGGTGGCCCTTGGTGGCTGGTGGCATGCCACACCTGTTGAAATGGGATTTGAACCTGATTCCTTCAGCATCCCAACCCAGTGCTCTACCACTGATCCACCATGCCCTGATACAGGCACTTTGTATATCTTCTCTCGTGGAATTGTGAATCTTGACTGAAACTCAACTTTACCATTGCACAGTCAGTGCCAGCCAAGAAAACAGACTTGAAAGAGTGACAACATATCACAATAAAATCTGAGAATCAGGAAGTTACTAATGAAATGAAAGAGAAATCTCTCAGTTCTGTAAAATATTAGTGATTCTACACAACGTGTATGTTCACTAAACTGTCCACCAGATGTCAGTGCTGTTCACTAAAAATACTGCATCTTCATAGCACATTGAAGGCCCCCATTTTGTCCACCACTTGTATTGGCACTGTGTGATTTCTCACTGTGTCAATACACAAGGCCTGGTGTTACAGCAGTGTCAGATAATATAATTTAACTCACTTATACACACACACACACACAACTCTTGTGAGGACCTTCATTGAAATCATTTCTTTCCTAGTCTCTTTAACGTTATCACCGATAAAAGCCCAACCTGTAATGCAACCTTAACCTTACCTCAAAAAAACAAGTTATAACCTTCACACGCTCTTTCAAAGTGGCGACCAAAAACGTCCTCAATTTGCAATTATGTCCTCTCTCCCAGGTGTAAAATCCCACAGTCCCCACGAAGACCATGAGCACACATACAGATTCAACAGAGGCACTTCTTGTCTATGATTCTTTATTTGTGTTTTTCATAGAGAACATTGAAATGGTTCATACCCCCACGATAACTGACATCACTTCTCTGGTTTATAACACTGACACAGGAACAGGGGAACATGTACACAAGTACACAAACACACAGTCACAAATTCAGCCCATCTACAGTGTTTTACTTCTCAAACCGAAAAAAAAAAACAAAAACCCCAAAACAAAAACAAAAACATGAGACCCCGAGGACACACAGCCAAGGCCCGTCCCGCTTTACAAAATGGCACAGTAGCAAAGGAACGACCACATCTACAAAAGTAACAAAAATGACCATACAATCTATCGTTGTGGAAGTGCTTGTAATTTTGGAAGTTTGTACTTTCTTAAAAGGATATTAATATCAATGCCTAGAAAATCACCAGTAAAAATAGCTCATCTCTGTAAAAATGTGCTAGCAGGACCGACCTTGGCTGTGGATTTTTGTTTTTTCATCACAAACTTTTTTTTTTTTACCATTTTTACCCATTTTCAATACAACAATAACACTGTTTTCTTTTTAATACAAATATGTACAGAGACTTCCACTTGTTTCAAAATAATGCCCTGCACACTGATGCATTATCTAGGGATGATGATGAGGATGATGTTCTTCAGATTCCTTCACAGAAACTGTCCGTGCAGTTTGGTACCTGAATTGACAGAACGAGAACAGTTTCTTTAGTCTAACAAAAGCGTGTTGTTTTGTAGCTCTGTCACAAAATGGCCTCTACCTGCGTGTAAAAGGACACATTTCTTTTCTTCCCTATACATCGATGACCTCCCCTTGACCATCTTTTCTAAGAGCAATGGCTAAGAGATCTGGACCAAATATTTTCAGCAGTATTAGAATTAGGTTTGCCAAGTGTAAACACTCTGGATCTAATGAGTGGAGTAAGAAAGGCACACATGATAAGACCACACAGTTTGTAACTACAGCAGGGAGGAGGCAGAGGAGGGGGCAGGACTTTTGGTTTGGCTCAGCTTGATGAAAAGGGCCACTCATCTTGATATTTTGTTTCTGGTGAATCTTCTTCCAATAGGTGTGTGTGTGTGTTAAAGTGTGGCCACTCTGCTTGACACATGTGAAGCCAACATGAAGCCAGGATGCAAACGACTGCTTTACAAGAAACACATTTTCATTACAGGACCAGTTTGTTGTTGTTGTTTTTTTTTTCAATTTCCTTTGCTATATAAAACTATACGAATAATAAACCTCCTCACTCCATCACTCAGTACTTTTATGTAAATAAGAAAACATACAGTGCGTGGGCGCAGAACCAACTGTAGGCTGCATTTGCTTTCTCGGCTGACATTTTTTTGAAAACGCTACGCTTTCATGGCCTCAGTGTTATTCATTTACATACCTCAGTAGACAATTTCATCAAGCAGTTTAAAAGGGGTCATGCCATATCAAATAAGTTAGGAGAATATTCACAGGCTTAACACTCTCGGGTAGTATTCTCGTGCATTTCAAGGGAGGGAGAATATTCTACTTTGTTAACCAAATGCATCAAAACTATCGTTCCTGAGGTTACACAAGACATGAAGAATTGAGAGGGGGGAGGGGTAAAGGGTTTAAAAGTCATAAAAAGCTTTGACATTCGTTTGAGTGATCGACACATATTTATGCAACAAACGCCTCCTCCTTAAACAGGGGGGAGATTGTGTAGCCTGGCAAATCAATTTCCCACTCCCACACACTCATCTTATTTCACACACGGCCCTGATCCAGCCGCTGCTATCGCCTCTAGCCTCAGCCGACTGGTCGACCTATGGCATTGCTCTGTTCTGCCTCAGCAGCCCCCCCTCTCCCCCTCCCCCCGGTCACCTGAGAACCTTACTCTGCTTCCTGTCAATCTCTTTTGGTTTGGTTAGGACAAGACAGTACCATTTTTTTTCCTTTTAAATACATTTTGGAGCTTCCAAAGCCCTAAATCAAAGAGATGTCCCTGTCTCTGACACAACATACAGGTTGTTCTCTACATGAACAGCAACAAACACTGTTGACAGTGGTTTGTAATATGCCCCCCCCCCCCAGTGAAGGTGAACATTTGCTATTGCCTGTAATCTATTGGGGTCTCTCCCAAGCTGAGACTCAAATGCTGGCATTTCCAATGGTTAGAAAGTGCACAAAGGAGTTTCATTCTACATCGGCTAAAAGCACATTAACAACATGCCTTTGACATCAGAGTTACACAAGGGTAACATACTATACACCACAGTAGCTGCAACAGGTCACTCAAAGGCAGGTTACACTAAAGTCCCCTACTTGCTTGTTTCAACATTAGAAAGAATTGGCTCATAGCGAGCAGACCTTACTATTAACAATACGATAACTGCACAATGTTGCCAAACACTATGTGCAGAACATTATTCAGAGGCATCTTTTTTTTTTTTTCTTTCTTCCTTTTTTTTTTTTACTGTACATGAACTCACAACACTTAGGAACAAAGAGCCAACCATCTAGGTTTCAAATTGACAGTCATTTCTCAGATTCAGTAGTACAACATACAGTAGATGTTTTTGACAGTTCAGGATCAAGGACAGACAAATAAAGAAAATAAGGAAAAGCCATGAAAACACAAAGTATTGTAGTGTGTCACCAACAACGCCTACTTTGCCTTCAGCTTGGCTGAATGGTTTGTTTAAAGCCACAGTTGAACAGGTCTTAGTGATATTAAATACGGTGTAACACACCTCTCCATCTTTCCCAGACAGCTAGGGACCCTTTGATACAATAATACAAGAGAAGAAGAGCAGGTCAACAATTACACTGGAAAAATATATGTATGTTTATATTCATATATATATAGCATCTTTAAAATCTATTTATACAGAATGTATATATAGTGTACTTATGGCCATCTTGGCGGAGAAATAAAGGCATCTGAAACAATCACCACTCTCTTGATGCCGTGGTCTTCCCAGGACCAGACATTGTTACATTGCAGAAATGCGAAGAATCAGGACAGAAAGTGAGTTCTCTTGCTTTTTTTTTTTTTTTTCATTTTATTTTCAGTGGCACTTTGTGCATCAAAAAGTAAAATCTAGAGTAAGGCTACAAGGGTGTGTATGTTTATCTGATAAAAGTTTGTCAAAGTACTGTAGGCCATTGGAAACTATCCTCAAGGGCTGGATATGTCGCTGTGTGTGTGTGTGTATGTGTGTGTGTGTGTGTTTTAGACCCACACGTCCAGCCTGAAACACTGCTGGAATAGAGCTCTGTATTAGTACCATTACACTGAAAAAAACAAAAGTGATCAAAAAGCGTAACTCAAGCATCTCTGGTACATCGCAGAGGATTCGGGTGAGCCGTCGTTGGCCGCTACAACACGCTTAATAGAGGTAACATTTTTGAAATCTATATGTTTTATTGACTGCTCTTGGTTTTCTTTCACCTGACAAAAGCAAACACACAGAGTTTGGATAGCAACAGAACCGTGATTGCTGTCGTTGGGTGTTTTTTGTGTTTGTTTTTCGTCTTTACAATCAGCTGCTGGTCTAGGTGTCGGCCTAAGTAATCAAACAGTATTTGTATTGATTTTGTTTCTTTATTTAAATATTAGCAGTGGATGTTTTTTTTTTTTTAGGACTACTCAGACTCAACCGTCACATCACGCACATAAATAACAAAATAAATATACAGCCATATCAGTCAATTTCTTTCGTATTAAATAAATAATAAATACATACTTTCTTTTTTAATCAGCAGTGGGTTTCTAATGGTAGCGGTAACAGAAATAACAAACAAAAAGGGGGGAAAAGAACAAAAACAAAAACTTTTTGTAAAATTATCCCAAAATCATGTATCATTATAAAATATCTGCAATTAAAAAGTTTTTTCCTTTTAAGTACTCAAAACAAAATATGCCTCATCAGTTATCTATATAGATTCTTAAAATATTGACTAAGACATCTGCAAATTGCTTCAACCATAATAATCAGTAAAGTTGTATTTTTGTCTTTTACAAAAAATAATAAATAGATTGCTTCAAATAAATAAGCCTCAACAACATAAATGACAATAAGTTACAATTTAAAAGATAAAATGTTTAAATAATTCAAATATAGCAATAATCACTGGACCACAAAACTAATAATTTAAAAGAAGTGCAATTCCTATGTTGATAAATACTATTGATATGACTAACTGAAACTGAAATGTGTGCACACCCTTAGTGTCACCATTTTAGTAAAAATTCAAAACAAAAACAAAAGGTTTTTTAATCTGCTGCTTTTTAACACGTGATATCAGCCGTCTCCTGAAAATTAAACAACCTACACTTCTGCTGGATCTGTCTCGTGGCCTTGCTTGACCAGTTCCCCGCTATGCTGCCAACATTGCACCGTTGACGTCTTCGCCGCAGCGATATCCCAAAGCAAACGCAAATTCGGTTTAGTGCATGCTTCACCTTGCTGGGGTGTGTGTGTGTGTGTGTGTGTGTGGTCACGAATCAGACAGCGTCCCGTTAAGCAACAGAGAACGCACACGTTGTCCACGGTGAATGCTACAGGACAGCACTGAGAGCCTCCATCTGCGTCTCCCTCTTCGAGTCGACGTTTGCGCTCCAGCGCCTTTTGGTAGATGTGGCGTGCAGGTACTTTTTTAAGCCACGCAACAGTGACACCTTCTCCAAAAACAGTTAAGGACACAAAAGAGACAACAGGTAAACATACAGCATATTGAAGCCCCCAGATACAGTTTCTAGTAACATTATTCTTCTTCTTTTCCATCCATTCTGACTGCAGGATCCGTTTCCTTCTCCAAATCCCAGCAGCAGCATGGTGTGGATTTTGGTCCTCGTCAGTTTTCTTCAAACAGCGTGCTCCCTGGGTTGATCTTTTTTTTTTTTTTTTAAGTTGCCTTTAAATGACCTGAATTCCTTTTTGTGTTTTTGAATCATGTTTCCATATATTGTAAAGTTTTTGAACATCTCTCTCCATCGCTCCAGCTCCACCTCTGTCATGCTCGTGCGCTTCAGGACAGTTTCCACGTTTTGTGTGCGCCGGTCGAGCTTCACACTTTGATGCCCTTCACAGCTTTGTTAATGCTCTCCAGCAGAGCCTTATTCTCAGGGCTCTGGAAGCAGTCCTTGTTGGTGTACATGTCGGTCAGGGTGCTCACGTAGCTGTCGAAGTTCTGCTCGGTGATCGGCTCCTGCTGTGGTGTAAATAACAACCGATCTTAACGGGGAGTGAAACAAAACCTCTGTGCTCTTCACCTCAAAATAAATACTGAATCTCTCACAAACTGTCCAGCCCTGCGTGTGTGTATAGGGGCTAACTCACCATGTGCGGCAGGCGTATGTTAGCTAGGCTGCGGATCAGGGCGCGGCTCAGACCAGACAGCTCCATAAAAAGGGCCTCGTTCTGCTCCTCAATCATCTTGTTCTCATGCTCGATGCTCTTCAGGTTCTTCTCCATGGAGGAGATCTGCAACACACAGACACAGTATTTTAACAGTGGTGTCCCTTTAGGCACAAGGTATCCGCCACTGCAAATGTTTTCGAACTTAAGTCTGGGGATGACATATTTTTGAGACCCAAACCAATAATGAATAACGTACCCTAATTGTAAGTAACTACAACTGCTTAACATGTTCCTCAATCCTGCATAATACTTAATCGATATAGGCGGCTTGCGGCTTCTCCCTGCACCAAGGTCGCCCTTGGCGGCCGGGTGGGGCCAGACCCGGTGGGGTGGGATTCAATCCCGTGGCCATCTGTATCCCAACCCAATCCTCTACCCATTGAGCCACCAGGCCCTCTATGAAAATACTTTCATAGAAGCAAGCATGGTCTACTGAAAACAAAAGAAATATTTCAGAAAATAGAAAATATTGTTCCAATGGCTCAGAATCCCGAAAATCTCCCACTTGCACAGCTGACTTCAGCTACACTTGGCTTCAACATTTAGAGTAAGATTTATTAAAAATACCTCAAACAGTTACTCTGGATTAAAGAAACAGGTCATGCAATGGAGCGGCTGTCTGTGCAGAGGTGTTTTTGGACTACAACAAAGGTCTACGGCACAGACAAACAGGCTAATCCAGGTTGCAGACTGGCGGACATCACCCATGAGCAGAAGCAATTCTTTGTCTGTGTGAGGATAGTTAATCCAAGTTATTTTTTTAAAAAACCTACTGAGCCTATTTTAAAAAATTTTATTCTATATTTGTAAGCGTTTCAACCTCAATCCTCCGAGCAACACATTCCCAATTTGGTAAAACATCAGCATTTCTGTCCCTAAAAAAACACCATGTACACATGATTTATAGGTTCAAATACAATAATCGAGACACACACCTGAGTCTGCAGGTTGACCATGTCGGCCTCCATTTCGTTGTTGGATTCGTTGAGATCGTTAATTTCTCTGTTGAGCTGCTTAATTTCCTCATCACTGTCCAACACTAAAGAAGTCAAGTGCAATAGAAAACATTAGAATAAAAAAGAGCAGTGTCAGGTTTGAATATGTGTATCTGCCCTTTGCAATCGCGTGTACCGATTAACGCATACTAATATGAGTTGGGTGTATGAGTTTTGCAAACCCCCCCCCAAAATACACATCTCTACAAACGTATACAGTGATTTACAGAATTCCTATCTCACCATCACTGGCTCTGAACTTAGTGCCCAGGTATTCCTCTGTAGGGAACTTGGCCTTCTTCTTGGCGCTCAAGGCTCTGGGGCATCCTGAGAGGCTGGGGACACAAGTGATACACAAAGAGGATTCACTCTATTTCACATACTGTCAAACATTTTACACTGTGGCCTGAGCCATTGCACCTGACATCATATCTAAACTATATAAGACACTGTAAAATGCTTTTGATCATGTGTTAATACGATTATCTAGCGATGTCATCATATTAGACACATCCAGTTTCAAACTGAGTCCATTAAATTCAGGAAACAGGAAATGGAAATGTTGTCTAAAGAAATAGGTCAGCATGTTGGAATGTTCCATGCTCACACAGCTAGCAGGCCCTATTGAAAGTCCATGAACAAACGCTCACTAAATAACATGTATGACATTTGATTTTTTTAGTCCACAGACTCCAATGTAAACGTGGTAAATAGTGGTTTCACACAGCATGTGAGTTACACGTGGTATTATGGGAACTACAACCTGGATCAAAACATGGCAGCCAGTCATACTCGGTGAGTTGCTCAGAGACGTGTCTACAGCCAATTCTGTTAGTCTACCTGCCTACAGCTTTACCTGCGGTGTGTGAGGAAGCTTCCATTAGCATGTCCAGAGCCATCGCACCCTGGAGTGGGGCAGGTCGGGCCCTCTGTCTTGAAGGCCTTCCAGTTGAAGGGCGTGCCATTCAGGAGACCCTCTTTCTGTCTGCGGGCTGCCAGCGGACACCCGTAGGCGCTACGGTGCGTGGCGTACTTCCCACTGATGTGGCCCAGACTGTCGCAGCCCGGCACTGGACACCTGCAGGGAGCGCAGGAAAGGAGGGAAACAGGAAAAGACAAGATTTTTGCAGACGGAGAGGGAGAAGAAGTGTTGAAGGCAGGCAGCAAGGAAAGGGGGAAAAAACGAGTGAGAAGACGCGAGCGTTAGGCAAAACAGAAGTCAACATGTTTAACTGTAGAGAAAGTTGAGAATATTAAATAACTATTTAATAGAAAATACTTTCTTTACATTCTTTTATCTATTTATGCAATTTTACTGATAAATTAGCTAACAAGGTTTAGCACATGCTGTTAGAAACATATTCAGTTTTGTGTGCAGCAATCATGTTTTGCTCATGTACTGACAATCTATTCTACAGTAATCTACCATGAACTACATTCCGAATCAGTATCTGCAGTAAGCGAATCTTCCCATCAGTAAGGGCCTGATTGTTTGACTCAGTTATGGGGGCAGATCACTACCTGTGCATGTGAATGACTCAGTGACTTTCCTCTCTCTCTCTCTCGCTCTCTCTCTCTCTCTCTCTTTCCCTTCTTTTTTAATTGCATTTTACTTTTACCGTCAGTCTCGCTTAAAGCAGACATTATGGCTTTCTGAGCGGTACGAACTTTAAAAGCTCGGAGTCCTCCTGGTTGTCCTTGGTAGGAGTTTTAGTTCCACTTTTCTTGGCACGCGGGCACCCAGAGAGACTGAAAACAGAAAGTATGGCGTTGATAACATAGGGTTGAAAAAAAGGCTCTGGTGATTGCTTGATAAAGGGAGAGAACATTATCAGGAAGAATAGTTGTTTTTAACCAAATTACAAATCAACTTAGAAAAACGCCTACTATGGCCGAAAAGGAAAGGAAAATGAAAAGGTTTGGAAATGTGTGAGTATGTGGTCCCTGTCTGATGCTACCATGAACTGTCGCTAGGCCTCTCTGACTGACTGTGTGTGTGTGTGTGTGTGTGTGTGTGAGACAGTGTGTGTGTTTGTGTTTTTTAATTTGTTACCTTCGGTGGGAGGCATAGTTCCCTGTGATGTGACCCGAGCCGTCGCATCCTGGCGTGGGGCATCTGGGAAAGAGCACAGTAGAATTTAGCATTTAATACAAAGTTTGCAGCAAAAAACTGCAGGTGGAATTTTTAGGGTGTAAAAAAATGGATTTATGCAAATGAAAGAAATGGTCTCGTTAAATGCCCTCGTTTTTATTTACTTTTCTTTTTTTTACATCAAATCTCGCGTTTCCTCGTGGGCCTAGTGTCTAGTAAATGGCTATGAACACTACAGAATTCACAGTTTCATTTCACATTTGCATGAACTGACTAAGGTGAAAACAAGCATGTTCCGAGCCAGATGCAGAGGAAAATCACCGCGACAGATGCAGCAGTAGCAAAGGCAGCAGCGAGCCACAAAAAGATAATTTAACGTCAGCAGGATAAAGCATTGTGGCACTGGCCGGTGTCAGTAGCAGCGCATTATAGTGGCAGTGAAAAGGCAGTGAAGGTGTAGAGCAGACATACTTGAGTTCAGGTGTGTGGGCTGCCATGAGGGACCGAAGGCTCTTATCAGCGAGAGGACACCCAGACAGACTGAAGGGAAAAGAGACAGAGCGAAGGACAGGCAGAAGGAGAGAGGGGCGAAAAATAGAGGGCAGAGGAAAGCCAGTGTGTACGGATTGAAAGAAGGGAGGGGAGAAAGACATGAGTGAAGGGAAATCAAGAATGTGAGGCATACCAAGGGCATTTAAGAAGAGGAGGACAGACGGCAAGAAGTAAATTACTGATGCATATCAAAGTCAATGACCGTCTTTGCTTCCCAGGCTCACGCTACATTATTGCCTCTGGCATGTCAAGATCAAATAAAATATTTGAATTAGTCATGGTGCACCTGCTTTGGACTCAGGTGGAGAGCGGGCAGCGGCAGAGCCTCGACAGAGCTACTGTAACATTTCATATCAAGCTTCATGTATTCAGCACTATTGCACCGCATCATGCAAATCATGGATTCTACCTGCGATGGGACGCGTAGTTTCCAGTGATGTGGCCACTGCCATCACAGCCAGGTGTAGGGCACCTGGAGAGGGGAACGGAAGAAAGATGCACAGATGAGAAAGGAAAAGGGCCGAGAGACTGAATCCAAACATTTCTGATGTTCATTTTATGTCCCGGTTTATTGTCTTTTGTGGATAAACTGGCGATGAAATTCATGTTCCCCCGAGGACGAATCATTCTGACTTTAGTAATCAAAACTGCACCATGGTTCTGGAGGATATGTCTATATTGTGATGTATTATTACTGATGCCCTATTATTTCACTACGCACCATCGTCAGAGCCAACTAAGCCAAGAGGATCACTACAGAGCCTCCAGTGCGGCTGCGGACTCTCGTCTTGTTGGGTGCCGTTACTTACGAGAGCAGCTCTTTCTTGCTATCCTTGGGCTGGAACTTGACCTTGAAGCTTGGGGTCGTGACCTCTCCCGGGTACTTCCTCTCCTCCAGACAATCCTGCAGCATGTCACAGTCCTCGGGGTCGGACGAGACAAAAGACTGGCCGGTGTGTTCCATCTGAAAAATGCAGAACTGGGGTCCTTATGTTGTTTAGACCGTGCTAATGTGGCATCGCCCTAAAGTGATGGCTTTGTCGCGATAGTTTGATTATGTGTATACAAGCAAGGAAACTTTGAAAACCACCACGTGCACACAATTCTCTACTCCGTTCCCCCTTTTATTCTTTTGTAGACAAGTGATGTTTCCAAATGCAGAATGTCCTCATAAAAAATTTACATTCAAGGCCCTTTATATTTCTTTTGAAAAAGTTCAAAGGAGTACAAATTAGCATATGCCAAAGCCAGGATGGTGCAATGCACCTGACACACCACCTCTGTTGCACAGTGCAATGTTTTAACTGTATAGTAACTCTCACATTTTAGCGAGATAGATGAAAAAAAGAAAGAGGAAAAGGGGACAGGAAAGAAGGGTATTAGACGCAGACAAAGTGATGTAAACAAGAGTTTTTATTCAAAAGGCTTAGGGGCAACTTTGTGTGTCGCTATTTGTGCCGCAATACTCCCTCTGTGACTAGTATCACAGGAAATATTGTGTGTTCAGGGTTTGTGCTTCAGCTCAGAATAACTGTACTGACCTCATCCATTTCCTCCTCCCTTTGGCGACTGGGCTTGGTGTAATCCAGAGGTCCTTCCCAGTCCTCCTGCTTGTAGATTTGTAGGTTCGGTGATGTCATCCCGCTGTTCCCGCCGTGATGGAGCGAGGAAGAGGAGGAGGAGGAAGGGTCTGGGGACCGGACCCCGGGGCTGGTGCCAGACAGGCTGCCCTCTCTTTTAATGGGCTTCTTCATGCTCAGGTCCAGGGTGCCATTCTCATCCACCTCGATGTCCATTTCCTGGAGAGAATGAACTGAGGCTGCATCACAACATCATCAGCTGTTCATACACTCACCTTGGACTTTGACTTGAACTCCATAGTTCAAAAGTGTTCAATATGAAAGAATATCATTACACAGTATGGAATAAATATTGAACAAATCTGTTACTAAATAATGTTTGAAAACTACAACCTTAAGCCGATTCAGCTGCTCTCTTCCTTCTCTGAAGATTGTCAGATTGATTTTGACTCTGAATCCACCAGCCTGCTCGCTAGTGTTACCACTGTACTGCTATCTTAATGCTTCTCACCCAATCAGTTCATGTGTGTTAGTCATTGTCGAGCCTGCTTAGAGAGGTGATATATGAATACGTGGTTTGGGAACGGCGATCGGTCAATCATGCTTTTATGAAAACCCAAGCTACTGCGCTGCCTTGAGGTTGTTCGCCTCCGCCAAATCAGTCAAGTTGCAGTTTACATGCATGTCTGTTCAGACTGATAATCAGTTCATCCGTGAGCCCATGCGGACGTTTGTGCCAGACATATTGAAATTCCCTCCAGGGCCCTCTCAGTTCCTGAGATATTGCGGGAAACGGACAGACGTGAGGTTACAGTGACCTTGACCTTTGACCACCAAAATCAAATCAGTTCCTTCTCGAGTCCAGTTACCAATTTTAAAGAAATGTCTTCGAGATGTTCCTCGAGATATTGTGTTTGTGAGAATAGGCCCAATAAAAAAAGAGCAAAATTGCTTTTTCTAAGTTTTTATTAGTTGAGTTTGAATAAGCTTTCTCTTTCAGCATTAATAAGATTAGGTTATTAAATTTCAAACTGAACACTGTGGGACATGAAATTAATACATAAACACAGTTAAGTAATACATCTAAGTCGGTATTCGTGCATTTAAATTCCTACTGCAGTCTCCTCTGGAGCACTTCAGTGCCTATGAGAAAAAATGTCATTGTTTAACACTGTATGTCACCACTGTATGATGATGATTGTTATTAATGTAATTACCCTCTTGTGCCGATTGCATTGCTGCACTTCACATGTATTAACACACTTATATTTTTAATCACACTTAGAGATAGATTTAAATTCAGATGAATCCAAATGTTCATGTGCTGAAATTATTGATTTCTTCTATTTTCCACCCATCCACTTTCCCCTGCTCGTAAAATTGGCCTCGAGCTCGTGCGTAACCAGTATTTCCACAGTCATGGAGCAGTGTATGGCACTGCATGTTTGAGTTCAGAAGACTACGTTTGTCGCTTGAGCATGTTAGTAATCGTATCGAACATACTCCGTTAACACTTAGCCGGCAGCACCAATGCCGTGGCTCATCTCTCTCCGTTCTCTGTTATAGTGCTGGCAGGCGAACAGAAACAAGAGGGGTGAGGGGAGCCATGTTTACAGCATTCATCTAACATGGCCCTCATATGGGCTGGTCAGGGGCCAGAAAAATCAAAGGGTTAGGAGACGAGGAACGAAAACGGGAACAGTTCCCAGAAATGTCCCTGGTTGATGAGCTCAGAGCTCCAATGTTTTAATATTGGATTTCAACTGGCTCTGATTCTGACTCCAGATCAGTCCCCAGCTGATCTGCGCTGTAATACTGCACAGCTAAAGGCTTACTTTTGGATCTGGGCCTCGCTGAACAACACCTTACTCTTCTGCGCTGCCTAAGACATTAATCTTCACTTTTTATCTTCCTAAAACCCTGTCAGGAAATCGAAAAATGATGAAGCAGTCACTTTCTCTCCTCTGTGAGGCAAAAAGGCTTTTAAAAATCACAATATGGGGGAAAGTGGTGCTCCAATTACACCTCCTGTGCACCGAGAGGGGAACGAGGGAGTAAGTGAGAGATGGATGGCATGGCCAGAGAATGGCAGAGAGACACAGTCTGACTTGCATAGGGAGGAAGAGAGGGATAAAGCAGAGTAAAAAGAGATGTGAAAAGAAGATGAAAGAAAGAGTGGCAAGGGTGGAGGAAGAGAGCGGGAGATCCGTCCGGCAGATAATGAAAAAAGGCTACCTGGTGGAAAAGTAATCCAGGGAACTGGCAGTCAGCCAAATTCAATAACAACATGAAAAGTGTGTGGGATGGATGGAAGGATGAAAGAGGACGGGCGAGGTGATGCAACTGCATCTCAACACTCTCCTGTTGCTGTAAGCCAATGCCTCCTGATGATATATTCATGCAGAGTTGATGGGGAGAGAGAAAAAAAAATGAGCAAAGAGAGGAGAGGAGAGGCACACCCATCGCTTTCCCCCCTCATCTCGCCAGCTGCGGCCTGCAATGTTTCAATCTGCACTACAATCAGCTAATAATCTCTTTTCTCCACGAAGAGAAGAACACTTCTCAACCGCATATGAATTATTACATTTACATCTGTAGTTTTGATAGGTGGTGAAGGATTTGCTTTGCAGTGTTCTTTGATTACAGTACTTTACAAATGCTCATTATTATGACAGCGTATGAACACACGTGTGGGCCTGTTTACCTTGTTTTGGGGTTTGGTGCTGAGGTTCTCGGGCTTCTCCCAGCAGCGCGTGGACAGGTTAAGGATGGCGGTGGCGGCCATGTGAGCGGCCTCGGCGTCGTGGGAGTAGTCGTAGGCCAATGCGGAGCTCTTTCCGTAGCCGTGGTTGGGCAATAGTGGCTTAGGGAATGAGGGCTTAGCTGCAGGAGGAAAGACATTTAGTGAAATTGTATACATCGGATGATCATCAAAGTAGGAGAGTGAAACTAAATCTATAATTTGTGTGTAATATCTTTCTGTAATAGTGCTAGTTATAGCTGGTTACATAGACTTATGTGCTTAGTAGAGGCCACTTATGATTTCCATTGTGCCAAATGGCGATAAAGCGTAACTTATTATATATCATGTCAAGCACGTTCAAGGAATTAAACGCCAATAATAAAAAAAGTTAAAACACAGACGCAAAGCTGTCATGGGAGGAAATGTGGGCATAGCTGGAAGACTGAAGACAAGACAGGAGTGGGAACCCGAACGCGTACTTTTGAAGGCTTTGGGTGAGGTTTCGCTGGTGGGCATCTTTGGAGCAAGCATGTGCTTCCCGAACACTTGAGCGTCGAAGCTTGCATAATCAAAGGACACCTTGGAGTATTTCTCCAGCTCCTTCGCCAGGTTGGCGCGAGGTGTGGCGGGTGCCATGTTGGGCCTGTAGCTGCCGTACTGCGGCACCTCGAGCTGCTTCACGTAGCACATGGGCCTGTGGGAAGAACGCACGAAACGGAATAATAAAGGAGGATGCAACAAAGAGTCGCACAATCCAAAGTAAAGCAAAGAAAAAAAAAAACAAATAGAGAGAGGAGAAAGGGAATAAGAGAATGAGAGAGGGAAGTAGAGTGACATGGAGAGAGTAAAGATAGGGGCAATGGTGTACTTAGCAGGAGTGCAGCAGGATTAAAAGCTCTCTTATCAGCAGAGGGCACATTTGCATGTTGTACAGCATAGAATTTATGAGCTTTAAGCCCTCTCGTTTTCCTGGAGAGCCTGGGCTTTTGTCAGACCTGTTGGCGTAAATCCACTGATAGACCAGGGAGAGGCAGGAGGGTGGGGGAAGTGGAAAAGAGGGAAGGAGGAAGGGGGAGGGAAGGCAGGGTGGGAGTGGAGTCACCTTCCTCCTCCTATTTTTTATTTTATATTTTTTTTTCTGTGGCCTTTTTGCCTCCTCTGCATACTGTACCACTGAAGCCCAGATCACAGTCTGGTCTCCAACCACACACTCATTAATAAGCTACATGACCTGGCCTGTAGTCACGCAGCTTTGGGGTGGTCTTCACACACTGGCAAACCAATAGCACATGCTCACACCAGAGCCAGTCTAAAGGACGATTGTAATGGCTGTTGAAAATGTTCTATTATTTTTTTTTATTAATTCAACCTGGATTCCATTCGAGCACGCATTGCAAGGAACAAGGAATTCTTCTGGCCTATCCATAACAGAGACGCCTTTTAATAAGGATCTGAGAAGGCAAAACAAAGAAAGCCTTATTATGTTTTAATCCTCTGCTTTGTCCAACCACTGATGAGATTCTCCTCAAGGAAAGCAATTATTTTTCCTATCCCCCGCAATGCCCCTATAACTTGCATAATTAGCTTATCAGCTGCATTATTAATTAAAATACCAACGTGCAAGAGCGTGGACTTAGCATAATACCACTGTCTAGTTTGTGGTAATTATCATTCTTTCGGCTGTGATCGTGGAGCCCGGCTGGATGGTGAGATGAATGATGATAAAGAGAGCTCGGCGTTTGAGGTGACAGTAGTGATTAGGCTGTCAGATTGGATGCTTTATACTGATCCTTTCACAGACCTGTAACGCCTCTCCCACAAGGGGCAAAAGAAGCAAGGTCAGGACTCCGGCGTAGCGAAGTAGCTAATCTTGAAAAAAGGGGTTTGGACTGGAGGAGACAGCTTTTACAGTATGTAGGTGAAAGGTTCACTGTGCCCGACCTGTTTCTTATGGCCCTTATCAGAACCCAACAAAGGGCTTAAAGGGATTTTGACATGTCAATCAGTTGGTTAAAAATTTGTTACATAAGAAAATAAACTGTATTTGTCCAGTTGGAGCTTTTAAGACACATAAAAATGCTATTTTAAGAGAGCAAAGCAGACATTCACATACAAGAGACGTGTAAGTAAAAGTTTAAACTAATAAAGTTTGGTTTCTTCTTCGTTACTGTTAAAAAAAAAAACGTTTTTATCTACTGATGAGGTTAAAGAGCAAGTGTAGGCCTCACATTTCTTTTCACCCTCTATCTCAACTATCTAATTGAAAGTTTTATTCATTAGTTTTGACTTGTTGACTTTTCCGACAACCTTTAATTGACTTTTTATGGAGCTGGAAAATTGCACAAAGACCAATTTGAAATGGATGAACCGTCTTGGGCCTGGATTCCTTTATTTTTGATCACCCACCTTAACACTCTGTCGTTGGGACTCCCTTTGAGGTGTTCGCTGCCTGGCTGAGACAGATGCTGTTTATCGTGGCTCTTGGACAGCTTCTCTGCAGCGGCAATGGGGCATCCAGAAAGACTGGAGGCAGGGCGGAAAAAAAGATGAATATTAAACACAGTGCATGTCGCTGACCATGTGAATCTGCATCACACTGATGTGGGCTGACGCGTCTGCTGTGCTGCATAGGTATGAGACTGCAAATGCACAGAGAGAAATCTACTCCATGTGCACGACCCTGCATCATCTGCAGAAATATATACACACTCTCAAATATATGATATATGTATGAATACCTGCGGTGTGTGTTACGGTTGCTGTTAACATGGCCCTGACCGGTGCAGCCAGGAGTTGGACACTTTAGCACATTCTCATGCATGGCCAGAACTGCAAAACAAAACACGCACAGTTAAGAGTAAATCTAATTCTTCAGGTCCCTCCAAGATGCTAGTTTCTATTTCTGAACAAAGACTTGCTAATGAATGGTTATTACCGCTGCACACTGAATGAAAGAGCAGCAACCGATGAAGTTGAGCGCTGCGGTGTCTTTAGCATGTATACCAACAGGAATATGGAGTGAATCCTAATCCGAGAATTGCTACACTGCATTTAATGGACCTGTAGTCATGACTACAGAAAGAGATCCGGCCTCTGATATGTTAGTATCATTACAATCACATCAAGAGGGCTAAGAAATAAAATATACCAACACTGCAGTTTCCTATCTGCATATTGTTAGAGAGCTAAATCTAAACACCTGACCTGTGTGCTCTTCTCTCACAGCACCAGCAGCCTCACAGTTAGATATTTAGCAGAAAGCGAGTAAGTTGTGCTCTGCAAGGACGTGGATGGGCTGAGGAGCTGAGAGGCCACAGTGACCTTGAATCAGTAAGCCTGGATCAGAACCCCAACTCTTCAAAACCTCAGGAAATCATAATTAAGCTGGTATTACAGTACTTATGTGATGTCTACCTCTACAGTGAGGAGAGGTAGTGTGTTTCTATCAATGTCAGACTGCCCTTTGTTGTCATTTTCCTTCCCTCTATGCGTATTCTCTTTTTCCAAGCAGCTGGAAAAAATACAAAAAAAAAAAAACACTCACTCTCTGGGGGGATCCTGTCTTTGTGTGGACAGCCTGACAGGCTGCGGTGGTGAGGGTAAAGACCAGTCACGTGACCCGTCCCATCACAACCCGGGGTGGGACACTTGATCTCCCTCTTCTCCGGCCTACTGCTCTCTGGATGAAAGAAGGCGGGAATTAGGAGGAGAGGAGAGGAGAGGAGAGGAGAGGAGAGGAGAGGAGAGGAGAGGAGAGGAGAGGAGAGGAGAGGAGAGGAGAGGAGAGGAGAGGAGAGGAGAGGAGAGGAGAGGAGGACAAAAGCAAGTGGTTAATGCCATCAGACAGTCTGCTTGGCTGAGCATAAAATCTAGACATATTTCAGACAACTGTACAAAAGCAACACCATCTGCATCTACACCTCATGTCATATGTATCTCTTTAAGTGCACAATGTGTTTTGTGCATTAGCTCAAAGTGTGATTGTTCACGTTTCCGAAATATTGCAGCTACTCATCCAGTGTGCTCCGATCATCTCCACCACCTTGCTACACTTATCGGACGTTTTCAAGGATCCTGTTTGGATCTCAGCGAAATCAACACCTGAAAATACATTTGCACCTGGGGCAAAATTAAATATATACACACACACACACACACCAGCACAACTTACACATAATTAAAGCTACCTACTCCTCCCTACTGCTACTGGAGGTAGGCCAGCCCGTATCGGTGGTACTGGAGTAAGGAAAAAGCAGCAAAGAGGATGGCGCGATGCTCTATTGGCCTTCAAATTGAATGTTAACGAGACACGCATCTCCTAATTAGCATTGAGCGGAACAGGAACGTCACCACAGGAGGGAGTTGAGGCCAAGGAGAGGGCAGCACTACCAGGCATGTAATCACACTCCAGCCATACTGCGAGGAGCATGACAAGTGGGCCGGGCGCCAACTGTGAAATACAAGGCCGTAACACATGCAGCATGTAAACAAACACTCCACTGCTGACTGAGGACAAGCTGCACAACCTTCCTCTCTTTGCTTGCTCCTCCTCTCTGTTGCTCCACCTCACCCTCTCTTCAAGCACTTCCTCTCTGCTCTTCATAGGAGTCTATTCAGCTGGAAGTCCTTCTCCCCCCCCCACACACACACACACAGTACAGAAGAAGGACCTAACAGAGCTCAGTGACTCATCACTGTTTGTCGGGTACATTGTGTTTGTTTGTACACTCTGCTTCCAACATTGCACTAAGAACATGACACCTTGTGCCCGTTTAACAAATATTCACCTGTATGTCCGGAACAATACAGGTGGTTGTGCATATTTATGTCACTCATGTTGTAGCTGATTCATGTAGTAGGACTTTACAGTTTTACAAACCTAGAAATGTCTTTGTTGTGATTTGCGGTTGTGGTTCACATCCTGTCTCTTTTTCATGTGTCTGTTGTGGCAAAGAGGAACCTGACTTCCCTTGACGCGGACACATTTCTTACAATCTACGGAGCCACTGCTTTCATTTCATTTCATTATGGTACAAACAATATGACTATACATTTATTATCCTCCATGAATCAGAACATACATCATTATCACTAACATGCCTACAAACTAATGGGCATAGATTTGAGGGGCCACGGGCCACCCAGCCTCCCGACTGAAAGACACACATGTAAAGTAAAACAAGTCACCATCACGCTACGGTTGTTTTCAGCTATTCTTGATCATAACATGTATCCTTTTGGTCATTTTATAACTATTTGTTATATAACTATTGGTAATTTTTTTTTATGTCTAGCTTTTGTCATTTCTGTTCTGTTTCTGCTCATAATTTGCCTCTTTATGTTAATTTCCTGCTGTCTGTGGTCATTTTGCTATCGCATATCTTTTTTGGCCATTATGGTTCTATTCTTGGTCATTTTATGCCAACGCAACGTGCAGAAAAATGATCCGCTGTGGTGACATCAGAGCTTACAGGATATTACATTTATTATTGCTATTTTTATTTAATCCATATACACAAAGTAAAAAAATAAATGAGATAGGTATTAGTCCTCCCATCTAACTCTTGACAACAAAGCTATTCTGGGTTTTTCAAAATGTCAAACTATTGTTCATCCATGTTAGAAACTACCAATTCACCTTTTTATTTATGTGCATCCTATTTTGTTTTCTCAATTAGATTTTTACACAACGCAGCAGAAATAGCAGCAGCCAAATATTTGGACTCTGGGATGTTGGAACGTCCTTGAATTCACTACCAAGGATTGTGCTTGTACCAGCACTTCCATGCGATGCTAACACAGCCTAAAACATTTTCAGTAGACTAAATTAAATGTTCGTGATGTATAGTCTAACTCAGGCCCTGCCCACTTTTCTTACTTTCTTTACTTCGTCCTACCTTTGCTGAAGTAGCTCTTGCGGATGACGTCCAGGTGCTTGGGCCTGTCATCTATGGTGAAGTATCGCTGGTGGTGGATATCTGGGGCGTGGAGCATCTCTCTGGGCCCAGCTGGCTTCACCTGCTCTGCCTTCAGGGCGATAGCCTGCTCCAGCAGGCCCAGGTTCCCTCGGGTCATGTCAAACATCTCTGACTCATCCGTCACCGTGGAACGCTGGGACAGGCTGTCTTCGTCGTCGCGCTCGTCATCCCCATCCAAGTCATCAAAGTCTTTGTCCTCTGACTTATCTGATCGAACCTCGATAATTTCAGGAGAGGACAAGGCTTTGTGGGTTTTATAGTTCTCACCTCTGAGGTTGGGAAAGTAGTCCTCAATTGGACTGGCCCTGTGGGAGCTGTAGCTTAAAGGAGGGCTGTTCTTGTAGTTCTGAAGTGGGCTAGGTTTATGAGAGTCACATTTGTCAAGGGGACTTGCCCTGTGTAAATTGTAGTTCTCCAGAGGACTGGCCCTGTGGTCTTCGGTCTTGATGTGTGTTCCCTGAGCTGCTGCGGTGCTGGTGATGGTGCGGATGGCAGTTGGCACATCAGAAACGGGCAAACCGTGGTCCCTGTGGTCCTCTTCATCTTTCTCTCCGTCCTCCTCTTCTACGGCTGAAGAGTCCTTCCCGTGCTGTGCTGGTGCTGCCATCTCCTCCTCCTCCTCCTCCTCCTCTTCATTTTTGATCTGTTCATGGTGGAAATCTTTAATCAGATACTGGTGCTTCACCTCCTGGCGGTTGCTCCTGTCCTCACACCCTCCGTGCTCATCCTCTGACTCCTCTCTCTCCACTTCAGCTGACTCCTTGTGCACAACAGAAGACTCCTCCAGTACTTGAACTCTATGAACCGCCACCTCCTCCTCTTCCCCCTCAGTCATTTCCCCCTCCTGCTCGTCCTTTACTTCTTCACCCCCTTTAGCTGCCACTGTGACATCCTCCTCAGTCTCCATGGCAACAGTCTGCTGAATGGTCACAGTTGGAGCATTGTTGTTGGAGTCTCGGCCAAGGTGGAGGAGAGAGTTGGCCACATCTTCGGTGCTCTGAAAAGGAGATTGACACTCCTCGGGTGCAGGCGGCGCTGCTCTGAGCTCGGGCTCGATGATCACACATTCCTCCTCTGTGGAAACACAGATGAAGAAGCCAGAGCGGTAACACAGAGGAAAGAGTGAGTCATGCAGCGAGCTAAAGCTGCTGTCAGCAATATTTTCATCTTTGCCGGCATTATCTTCCTGCCTGGCAAGTCATCCACTGGGAGCTCACGCCAAACTAAAAGCGCCTGCTGTGACAGGGTGCGTACATGTAAAGCAGCTTGTGGACGCTGAAAAACACTCATTAAGCGCCGGTGCTCTTGGTGGTTGTTAGGAGGCAACTCACCTGATGATCTGCGTAGGGATTTGTTTGTAATTTTTTTATTCGCTGGCTGTCTGGTGGATGACCCCATTTGTTAGCCCTTAACAGTGTGCAGCACTTCTTTAATCAAAGACCTACGCGTGATGTGCATTTTTTGCCACTGATCGAAGGGGCCCTCCACCAGGTACTCTGATCTAGTCAAAAACCTAAAGCTATCCCGTTTACACACGTAGAAAACAGATCAAAAATTGCACCGCATTGGTGCTTGATAAATACATGCAAAGTTAATTATTGAATGTGAACTGATCGTTTCATTATTTGCTTTATTATTTTCATTTCATTAGTTCCCTTTTGTCTTTGCATGAAAATGACAGTTTAGTTGTAAACATGTTTATAACGTACCTTCATCTGCTGTGAATACATTTCCCTCTTTCTGATATGTTTCTTCCTCTTCTTCCTCCTCCTGGGGACTGTGTGTCTCCACTTCCTGTCCGTTAGTATGTCCATTCTGTGTCAGGTCTTCTGTCTCCTCTCCGGCCGCCTCACTCTCATCCTTCTGCTCCCCCTTGTTGTCTCCTGCCTTCTCTCCTTCCTTCTCTCCCTCGCCATCAGCCTCGCTGCTGGCCTCGCTTTCTGTGCTGAAGCCCTCGTCCAGGGCCAGTTTCAGGGGGTGGGACTTCCTCTTTGAGGAAGGCCGCTCCATCTCCTGCTCAGCCTCCGCTTCCTCCAGACGGCGCTTTCTGGCTATGGGGCAACCAAGGACGCTGGCGGTGAAGGAAGAGGAGATAAGAACAGAACAAAGAGTCATGAATACAAAGCAGGGTTAGAAGTGGAAATGAAAAACACGTCCAGTTAAACTGCGTCTCTCGTCCGAGATTAGGCAGCATGATGGAAGATGTGTGTGTGTCCTGACATGAAGAGGGATGGGGTGAGTCTTTCAGTAAAGTGGCCTGAGGGGGGCGCCATGCTCACTCACTCAAGACATCACAACCAATCTCAGCCAATTGACTGGAACGTTTAATGAACAACTTGTATGGAGAGGCGGGTGGGCAAGGCAGCGGAGGGTGAAATCCAATAAACTCCTTCTTACTCTCACCTGGGAGACACCGAGGGAGACGGAGGGGCGATCTATAAACAAAGTGCATCTGAAATTGCCTGCTGAATGAATACACATGTAAACAGATAGCTAATATCTGCCCCTCAATAAAGAGGAGTCACAAGCCAGTGAGCTGCCCCGAGTCCCGCAGGGTCTCTGAGGGCGAGGACAGGAAAATGAGGCTAGAAATAAACCTGCAGAGATCAGATTTCACTGCCGTCCACTGAAAGCCTTATTAGTTAGGTTTAGTTTTTGAGCCTGTTGGCTTTTGCAGGGTGATCGGCGTGTGATTATACAAAGATATATGATTAACATGCTCTTTTTGTCCCGCTGGGCTTTGTTTTCAGGGGACATTCAGTGTTCCTGAAATGACATTCGTATCATGTGCACCTGCAATTTACATAAAGAGAAAGGAAAAAATCAGTAGCTCATGACAAGTGTCATGTCAAGGTCTTCATGTCAAATTTATATCCTGTTTATTTTATTCAAGGAATGAAAGGATTTGAATTAAGGACGACACAAACTTGAGAGGATGCAAGATGATTATGAAAAGCCTACTTTTGCTAAAGAGAAATTAATCATTTTTTGGGATTGTGCTAATGTTAAGTTTTCACTACAACACTGACTTTATTCTTATTTGAGAATTTAAAAATGACTCATGTTGTACACAGCCGATCCTTCAAGTCACAAGCAGCGATTGGTTTGTTAACAAGCGAACTCCAATGTGCACGGTTTAACTGATCGGATCACTCTTCAGTTTGCACAACTGAAAGTAACTCAGCTGAGCACAAATTCCAAATGAGGGGGAACAGCTAACTTGGTTCTATCCAAGGGGAACAAACTAAGTTTAGCAGCAGCTTTTAAGCTCATTAATTAAGTTTTGGTGTCTAATTGTTTAGTTTGCACAAACAGAAAGGTTTGGTTTTACATGTAGGAACAGGCAGGTGTTCTTGTCAGTGATACAAAACTCCCCATAAAACCATAATATACACTTTGGCCTTAGTGGGGCTTGAACAACCAGGGACCACATGTGAAGTTTACAGGTGCAGCTACTTCGGCACAAAGCTAAGCTCTAATTCCAGTCTTTATGCTAAGCTACGCTAACCAGATGCTGGCTGTGGCTTTTATAATTAATGTAGATGACTGGACGTGTACACCAGCAATCTAATCCTTTAAATTCAAAGTGAAACATCCACAAAGCATAAGCAAGGGGGCAGAGAGGACAAGAAGGATGGACAGACAGAAGCAGGACAGACAGAGGGTGGGTTTTTGATCTGCCCTACCTTCTGTGTCGTGAGTATCTCCCACTGATATGGCCAGTGCCATTGCATCCAGGGGTGGGGCAGCTGGATGAGATGGATGGAGGTTAGAGATACTGCATGTTTAACACATGGTGCATTTTAGTCCTTATGCAGAAGCAATGATAACGACAAGCAATTAAGATACACAAAGCAAAGCAGAGACATGCAAACTGAGCACACACGTCACACAAATGCACATGCACATAAATATGTGCATATGTACATAAATATGCCCCCCTCCCCCCCGTCACTCCGTCAATCCTTGCGGCAGACAAACATAATGCATGAATGCAGGTGGCATCAAGCCGGGGAGAACATAATATTGTCTGTCGTACATCAACCCTGGCCTATATCCTGTTACTATGAGCGATAAGGATCAGCCGAGACCTGCTGTAATTTCCCCTGCTCTGCTCTCTTCACCAGTCATCATCATCATCAGGTCTCACTCTCTTCCCCCTCCCTCCCTCTCTCTCTCTATTTTCACTCCCTCCTCTGATTCAGGTTGCTATGACCCCTCAGGACAGCTCATTCTCATTAACTTCCACCAGCAATTGCCCTTTATTACTCCAATTATCCTTATTATTAATTTCACTTATTAAAAAATGCTGCATTTGCATTTTAAATGAGGCCCTCTTTGGCCTGCTTACTGTCTTTTACCCCTTTCTTCTTAAACCGAAAAGTCCCTTTGGAGTGCTGGGCACAGATCAATGTTTGGAGGTGAAGTGTGACAAAATGCGAGAAGATGAAAAATGTTTATTTAGAAGGACGGGGAGGAGGGAGGACAGTGGGCTTAATGATTGGTAAAGCCCTGTGAGAAGCCACCGGCGTGGGAAAGAATGGAGATGGGTAACTTGAACGAGAACAAGGACGATAGGGCAAGGAATGAAAAAGGTAATCGCCCTTCACCATCCTCTATCAACGCCGTATGCTTCGATCGGATCACAAAAAGATCATACACCTTCCTTTTATCGCATCTAGTGTATGTGCTCAGAGCAGGAAATAGCAAAAGGCTGTGAGGAATCAATACCAGCCTGTTGGAGGCACTGACCATGAGCTTAGAAGTGCTGATGATAAGAAATGAAAATAATTTTATACAATATGATCTAAAGAAGCACTGATAGCGCGTCTACGAGTGCCGGAGGGGGAAAGGAGGGGGGGGGGGGGGGGGGGGGGGTGCTCTGTGGCGCACATAAAAGAACTTTATGAAAGGGGTTTGCACAGAGATGAAGGTGTTTCCTTACCTCAGCTCTTGTCCTACGAGCTCAATGGGAACTGAGAAAAAAAAAGAGAGAGACAACAAGGGAGGGGGGGGGAGGAGAGGGCGACAAGGGGAGGGAGAACAAAGGTGAACGTTTGCTCAGAAAGCTGTTCTGCTAAAAGAAACTTAGATCAATAAATCACAAATGCATACGAATCCCATGAGGCTTTCTCATAGCAGGTTACACACTGCTGAATGCATGATCAAGTGAAAAAAACAACAACACACAAATACACACTCCTGACTGTACACGCAAAAACATACATACATATATATACATGCCAACATATGCACATTCAAACACATGTTCAGGAAGGCAGGCACAAAACAAACTGGAGTATCAGTGCTGGCCTGTGTAGGAATAACACACACACAAAAGCATGTACACAGAGGAGAAAACCTAAATCAGCCAAACTGCATAATGCTGTTCAGAAAAAGTGACAATTATATGCAGACTTCAGCAATAAAACATGATTAATTGTTGCACTTTTAGTTATCATAATTGGGAAAATGAAATTAAAAGGAAAACTGCCTTCATCAGTAGAAAACGGCACTTCTTTCTGGGACAACTTATAGTAATTGCCTTGAAAACATAAATCAAGCTGTGCTCACAAACAGCACGCACACACGCACACACACACACACACAGCTCCGGGCTGGCTATAGGCATTGATTGGGAGTTTGGAGATAGAATGACTTTGGAGAAATATCCTATTTTCATTTGGAGCTAACAAGAAAACAATATGATCCTGGAGAATTCAGTTTGGGCTCCAATATCAAATGCATTAATCACATGTCAGAATGACCCCGGGTATCAAGATACACTATTAGAACAAAACATACACACTAACACACACACACACACAGCTGATATGTGTGTGTGTGTGTGCAGCATCTTAGTTTCTTGGGCTTTCATCATGCACTTGAAATGACTGGGCGCCTTCCTGACCGCACTGAGAAATGTTGCTCTGCCGTCTCGCTTCTAAACATCAAACGCACACTTGTACACACAGAAACACATAAAGACAGTCACATGTCAATATGTAGTTATACGCCCTCACATCCACACACAAGGATGTACTGTGTGTTGAAAACCTCCCTGTGAGTCCTTCCATGCACACAAACATGGACTGTACTGTATAACCGCTGTATGAGCACATGCAAGTGTCTACTTACTGTGTACACAAATAAGCCTGCACATATATATGTATTTGCTCATATTTACATCTATATAAAGATCGATTTAGTGGGAGTGGGTGGATTGTGTACCAGCAAGGCTCAGAGTTCACGTGTGTTAAATTGTCTCTATTGCATTTTTGTCTCCCCTTGCATACATGTGACTGCACATGTAACATCTGAACCATCTATTTCAATGAATCTAATAACAAAGCCCGACTTGTAGCGGCACTCAACTTTTTTTTTATTTTATTTTTTCTATCTTAATTATATTCAGAGGGGCTCATTGTTCATATTGCAAAAAAATTCTTTTTAAAAACCAGAAGTTGTGTATGAAAAACAAAGAAACCAGAATGAAAGATGGTTATTGCCACAATAGCTCATACTGACTACTGAATAATAATAAAAAAATAAGAGCAGGCCGTGGTGGAAATAAAATTGTCTTAAAATGAGACAGTTAAAGATGCATCAGCCTCTTTGCAATTTGGCTTTTCTCTTAGTCTCTAACTTGCCGGGCCTCAGGTACAAATAGCACATGTGCAGCATCAATGATAATTTATCCTGCACCGCACAACAAATCTAATGAAAACTTATGAAACAACAATGAACTTATGAAATGACCTGAATGAGGTTTCATAACTTACGATTATCTACACCTCCATGTGGTCACGTTAGAGCTTGAATCTAAATCACGGAAAGTCTTGCTTTGGCTTGTGTATTCATTTACATTGGCAATACATTCACATGTGCACATGTCGCGAATATCAACACACTGACAGCATAACTGCTGTTTTCATGTGTTAACGTCCACGTGCGTGCAGGGCCTGGCACTGAAACTCACCTCTGATTCCCTTGGATCGAGTGCGCGTCCGCTTGTCTTCACCCTCTACGCTCATCTGAAAGGGAGAAGAGAGAAGAAGAGAAACCAAGAGAGGAGGATGAGCGAGTGTGAAGTGGGTAAGAGAGGAAACAGAAAAGGTGGGGGGGGGTGGGGGGGGCAACAGTGTAAATTTCTCACAATATTCCATCATACACCCACAGTTTATCACCCTCGACTTCTTCTGCTGCAAGAGAATCGGTGCAATACTGGAGCTAATCATCGCTCCAAATGTTCCCATTGAAACACAACAAAGGTAACAGTGACACAAAGTGACGATCGTATTTTTAATTCTCGGCAAACTGCACGCCCCCATCCCTCAACCCTCGATTTGTGACATTACAGGGGGGGAAAAAAAAAAAGGCGCACGCAGAAGCTACTCTGCCCTGCTCACCTCGTCAGAATGGAGGCGAGACAAAGGGCTACATGGTATAGAAAGGGAAAACAAGCCCTCTTGTTCGAGCTACTTTTCAAATGCGTTCCCCCGCCATCACCCTACACACACCCCATCACCGTCCCTGTAATTTCCTGCACCTGAATGGTACACATGATTGTATGCTGTGCAGAGGAAAACGGCAACACCCACACAGAGGCCGTAGCCCCTGCGAGCAGAGGGACTGACAATCATAACTGTACTGAAAATAACAATAATAATAAAGCAAAAAAAACACAGAGGCTACTAAAAAGCCACACTAGCATCCCTTTAAAGACAACGTGCATACGTGTGTGTTTTGTGCCCGCTGCTTACTCCTGGCTTGGCTTTTAAGTCACAATAGAGCAGGTGTTAACCCCGCTGCCTCACACACACACACACACACACACACACACACGTGCATGTTGACCCTCAGCCACACCTCTTCAGCACCACCTCTCCACGCTCACTGCTGCTCTCAGTGCACTCTACAGCTATCAGATGCTTTTTAGACACAATGGAGCCATTAGCTTTGATTACTGGACTCTGGGCTTTTTTATATCTCAGGTCTCCCTTCTTTCTCTCTTTCTGTGTCACACTTCCTCCCCTCTCCAACCTCTCCAACTACGCCTTTATCCCACTATTTGCCTACACCTCCCCCGATCCATGCCCAGCCACTTAGCTGCTTTGTTGCTTCTCTATAGTCAAGTTGGCACAGCCGCAGTGGGATTTAAACACGGGGTCCCTGTTTCGCTTCTTTTCCCCCCCCCACGCCCTCTCCCTCTCTCTGTTTGGCAATGCCCCTTTCCTGCTGAAAGACGACTTATGAAAAGAAGGACAGAAAGAGGGATGAGAGGAAGATGAAGCGCACTGTTGTTGTTGTTGTTAAGGGCTTTTCTTTATCCACCCCCCCTGTGAGGAGGGTACGCTTCATTCATTAGCCTCTAGTGTTTGGCCGGAGGTACAGGTGCAGGCACAAGCCCCTCCCTTCCTGTGTGAGCCTTCACTGCCTTAGCCTCCTCATCCTCCTCTCTTTGGCCACTCTGGCCTCAACTCTTTTGATCAAGCGCAGTTAATGTAAAAGTCGAGCAACAAGCAGCAGCTTTGTGCACTGCCCGAAGGAAGCAGTTGCCTCCTTGTGTGCTCCACTCACAGCGCTGTGTGGGAAGACACAGGTCTGAGGGGGACACACTGAAGAGTTTTCATTCAGTGTGTGCGTGTTTGCTACCCTATACATGGATGCCTACAGTTTAAAATTCCTCGTATACATGCTGTACGTGAAAGGGATGGTTGCGGAGCAAGAGCTTTAATTACATAATTGGGAGGAACTTGTACTTGCACATTTTATGGTGTTTTACACTGTCCATCCACTTCGCTGTTTCAATTGGAACTTGTACACTCATAAGTTACGAGTTTACATCATATTATGCATGAGGCCGACATTGATGTAAACATTATAATAAATTGAAAAATGTCATGAATGAAATAAAAGTACAGCCTCAAAAAGAGATTTTGTTATGCATAACAAGCAGTCAGCCCAAGGGCTACTGTTGTAGTTAGATGAGGTCAGGTGGAAATTTCCTCCCAATTTGAAAACATTAAGTGGAGAAAATACAGGAAAACCAGTTAGCAATTAAGCAATAAAGTATAAACAGAAATATTAAGTTTAAACATGGCTAGTGTGTGAGGATGGAGAGCTAAACTAGCTAATAATAATGGATAAACAATTAAAACAGCTAGAACATGTGTTTATCTGACCGATGGTTCAAACCTCAAATTTACCTTATAAACCGAAAAGCATGAAAAACTCCCACTAGAGAAGTTTTTACCAGGTTGTGTTTGGCATTTTTGTTTCAAGTTGAACTGAACCAGTTATTAAAATATTTTCTACCGATGAACAAACTGATGAATCTGTTAATATGTCACTGCTTCAGATGTTTAATTGACTAAAGTAAAAGATCTGATTGCGTCCGCTAACAATGGAAAGTGATGTGGCCCACAGTGGGTGGAGGGGTACTTTAGAAAAACAGGAGTTAAATTAAGAGCTTTGCTGTCTTTTCACATGCGTCCACCCTCCTGCAAAGACATAAAGCAAAGTCTAGTGGCCGAAAATGAATTGGAAACTGTCGCTAATTAATGGTAATAAGGGATAAAATATAAATCACATGCTAAAGTAAAGGAAATTGTAAATATACAAAATATGTTGTTGGTCCATTTTCTTGGCTGAATACAACTAGAGATCAAAGGAGAGAGCAAGTGAAGAGTATGTTAATGAATATGTGTGTGAGAGGAGCTTATGTGAATGAAACTATGTTCCTCCTTCATGAAAAGCTTATATACTATTCTGTTACTGCCTTACTTTTTCATCTTCCTTCCTTTGCCTCTTCCTTACATTGGTAGTCGTCAGATGAATCAAAACCTGGACTGAAAAGGGCCCCTATTGCTTTCATGTTTGCGTAACCATAGCTACGCACATTTAAATAGGTAAGCACATCTGAGTTCTCTTTTTCTTGTCCTTTTTCTCAATTCCAGCTCATTAAATTTGTATGAACACAAAGTCACAGTCGGTGAATCCAGATACAGCAAGGCTGGCATTCACCTGATGTTCCTTATCTCTTTCTAACAGCCCTTTTTAAGGTATGTTCAAATGTTTTTCCTTTAACTTGTCGCTTTAATTAAGACTCCTTGAACTATGTATGTAGGTGGTGGACCTACACACTACCAGCAATGTTTTATGCAGAGCAGTGAAAGGGAGATGAAAATAAGAGAAGAAGGTAGTGTGTGTATGCAGAAAGTGCTATGTATGCATGGCAGCATGTTTACGTGTGTGTGTGTGTGTGTGTGTGTGTGTGTGTGTGTGTGTGTGTGTGTGTGTGTGTGTGTGTGCATGTCTTGAGGTGTAACTACTGTGAAATGTGGTGTGGAGCAGCATTACAAAAAAGAAAACGATGGAGGAGGAGGAAGAGGAGGAGGAGGAAGACGTAGTTCATCCCTACAGGCTGTGTTGTACATTATCAATTATGTCGTTCTTTGTGCACAACAGTGGGTGCAGGAGGGCCGCGGCTCCGCTCTGCATTCTGACAGCTCTATGTAAATGGCTGGCTGGGGGCAATGACTTCAGAGAGAAGGTCACCCTCCGTCCCCTGGTGCACATAAATGACTCTTTTATTCATTCTCAGTTTTACAAGTGCAGATGAAGAAAGGTTGGGGGGGTGGGGGGCTGGGTTGCAAAATGAGCAGTTGGAAAGGAGTGTTCACAAGTGGCAGCCCAGACTGACATGTCCAAATATTACCTGCAGACAGCAGCTGCCAATTAGAGGCGTGCGGCACAGCTCCCCCTGACAGGCGGACCACGCTGAGCGGACCCCATGTTGGATCAGCGCACAGCGAACCCCTTCCAAAGTTTCCCCTTCAATAATTCACACGAGGCAGAGCGGAGGGGTGGGGAGGGGTGGAGGAGGGAAGACGGCATGTTTCACACCTCATGTGCAGAAGGACTGAGCATGTGTGAGCAGATAATGGGTCAAATGTGAATGTGTGTGTTAGCAGAGGCTTGAGTCCTGCTAACCCCAATCTGCTCCATTCATAACGTTTTACTACAAAACGATAGGAAGAATGTTGTGTGGCAGGTATCAAAAGTGTCAGGCCAAACAGATGAGGAAGGGGGGGGGGGGGGGGGGGGGGGGGGGGAAGCTTCACATGATGTAGTGTTTGAAACCAATGCCTCTCTCTCTGCTCGGCTCCCTCAGCAGCAGAAATCAAACTAAATCAATAAAAGGCATCTCTTCAGATGAACCCGAGCCATCGAGGGGAAGCAAAACTACTTTTACTGGGCCCAGGGGAAAACTACTCCCCCCACCCCCCTAACACACACACCTCTTTCTCCTCTCAATCCATCCATCTCTTTGTTGAGTGCCACACTCCCATTCGTGATGCACGAGAAATAAAGGATTTTTTTTTCCCCTTGCAGAAGGTAGAAAGAATATGCTTTGGCTTTAGGTACAGGAAGGAGGGGGGGTTGAATGGGGGAGAGAGGGAAAAAAACTGGTAGAAGAGAGAGTTTCTCTATTCTGCTGATAAGGAGGAATATCATGGACAAAAAAGTATGAGCAACTCAAGGACATCTTTTTGAGTTTGTGTTTTTATTGTGTTTCAACGGATAAAAAAACGTCTTGTGAAGTGAAGTGAAGTGAAGTGAAGTGAACTCAGCAGTGGGAAACGCTGAGCTGTTCCATGCTGAGCTTAACTAAACTGAACTAAGCTGAGCGAGGCTGAGGCAAAGGATGGGCAGGGCCAAGTGGGAGATTTGATGTGCTGTTTGATTCATGTTTTTCTGTCCAGTGTGGCCATCAACCCCCCCCACACACACACACACACAGCCCCACACACACACAAACACACAGTCTGCCTCCCCTCCTTCTGCCTCCACCCTTTTTTTTTAACTTTCCCCGCTGAGTTGGGGATTGGGGAAATGCCCAGGAAGCAGAATCAGGTTGGAAGCAGTGTGTGTTGATGTGTGTGTGTGTGTGTTAAAATGATGGTGGAGAGGGAGGAGGGGCTGCAGGGCCTTGTCACTCACCATGATTGGTCGACGGCTCTGCAGTCTCTGGGAGGCCTGACAGCGGCTGCTGGTCCTCTCACCTCGTGTCCACCGCTGGTTCACCAGCTCGCCCCGAAACTCATTTTCTAGCACCAGAAAGAAGAGGAACAAAGACGTGAGATAAGAGGAAGGAGCTGGGGCAGAGGAGGGGGTGTGCGATTCGAGGAAACAAGAACGAGAAGGAAAGAGCGTTGTCATATGAAATCATCTGCATCAGCACCAGTGCATGGGGCAGTGGTTTGGATAAAAGAAAGAGGGGAAGGGTGGGGGCTACTACTTTGAGCATACAGCAGACACTCCTTTATTAACTAGCAGTGCATGTGCTCCTCACACACACACACACACACACACACACTACACATAAGTATGGTTAAGTGCTCCAGCTGGGGTCCCTGTCAGTCTCCTGTTAGAATCAATCACATTTGCACATTTTTATCAAGCTTTTCTGGGTGCACATATAAGCATGACGGGGGATGGGCGGTGTAAGGGGGGGGCGAGGGTGGAGAATGGTCAGTAAATAATGAATCATACATAAATCAAAGCTCTTTTTCTCCCTCCCCCTCTCTTGCCTCTTTTCCCCCCTCGAGCGCTTCACTTCCTGATCTTCCCGATCGCCCAGGACAAACAGTCCCTTACAAATACCATTTTTGTGGAGCTGTTAAATACGGAGCGGAAAGTCGCTCTTAACATTTCAGGTGGCCGCTTTTTTGTTTTTTTCCTCGTCAGTTTCAGGTTCAGGGCGAGTGCAGGGTATTTTTTTTTTTTTATCAACGCCCAAGGCTGAACTTTTCAACTAGTGTAGCTTTAAAACCCTTCATCTGCAAGTCTCAAAAACAAGCCCATGTTTCTCCCTCTCTCTCTCTCTCTTTTTTTTTACACTGCTGAGCTGGTACAAAGAAATCTGATTCCTTTTCTGATACACACACACACACACCCTTATAGCTTTCACCTTTATTTGGATTGCGAGCCTTTGCAGCAGGCAGCAGAGGAAGTGCCCTTGAGTTTATGGTGACTCTTCTTCTCTTCTTCTGTATGGGCTAGCTATCAATCTATTCTCCACACCGAAGCTTGGGTCAGCGCACTCTGAATCCACTCTATTGAGAATGTAAATTAAAGTAGCAATAATGTATTCGAGTAATCATGCACGAGGCAGGATAGTCAAGGCAAATATTCTAATTTTGTGAATTCTGACATCAAACTGAATTATTAAAAAAGACTGCAGGCGTCTTGATAAGCTCCACAGCACAAAGCACCTTTTCACGCTAACATGGGAATGAATTGTGACCTTTGTAAAGTTCAAAATGCATCTGTCCATCCTATTTCATCTCATCTATTGTCTCAACCTTTTCATCTCTCATCTTGTTGGTTTCAAAGATGCAGTGCAACTTGTTTTCCCTGCACACGCCGTCTTGTATCTGAACCCACAGTGCAGGCAAAGTGCATACTAACAGCAGTGCCAATGTGAAAGCAAACAGTCAGTGAGACAACAAAAGGCTGCGTGTTCGTATCCGAGGGGTCCCAAAGCAGACCAGCCCTACCCTCCACCCTTCCCTCGTCCTCCCCTTCACCCTCCTCCTCCACGCCCAGCCCTACTTCGCCCATTACATGCAAACCTCACCAAAGCTCAGCCAGCACTCTTTGCAAAATGCTTGTTTATCAACTTTCACTCTCCCCCCACTCAGCAAAAAAGTGATTACAGCAGCAATACTGTTTGTATGCATCTCTATCTCTGTCTCCATGCGCACAAGCACGCAACCCCCCCCCCCCCCCCCCCCCCCCCCCCCACCTTCTCTCTTCCTCTTTTCTGACTTTCTTTTTGCTTCTTTAAAAGTGAAGTTAAGTGAGCATCTGTACTGCATTGTTAGTTCGGGGGCCAAGGCACTGAAAGCCCTTCCTAAATGCCAAATATATAACAGCGCTCTATTAGGACACATCGCCTCAGGCCATGTGTCAGCGTTCCTGCTCACTTTGTTCAGTCCTGAGCTGCTGATACTGCTGCACACAGAGAAAATTCACGTGGACATTTTGAACCCGAGTTAGATCTACGACTGTGGCTGACTTTATATTTCTAGGCTTTCATCTGTTGTTTCGTATTCAGGGAAAAACTTGAACATCTGGACTCTTTGCCGCCGAAAAACGTGAACCTAATTTGAGCCTTGTGTGCTCAGGATATTTACTCTCTCATTCTTTGATCAGATGCTGTTCGTTCCCACCTAAAAGGCTCACAGCTCGTTATTTTTCAGCGAAAATTGGAGGAGCACGAGACAATTAGCTGTTCGCCAGGGAGGTTTGGTTAATCAAAAGTGTGGGTTGGGGGGAGGGATCGTGGTACAAAAAAAAAAAGAAAAAGAAAAAGCAAAATGAATGAATAAAAAAAAATGTTTTTCACTGCAAGGGTTCTTTAAAATGTTTTTTTTTAATCTTTCCTGTTTTCTGCGGAAACACACACACAAACCCACATAATATAAAGCAATGCAATTCAAAAACCAACACACTGATTCCATGAAATAAAGTTTAGGCTTGAGTAATACCATTACAGCTCTGCAGCTTACTGTACTCGGACAATGGAGAAAAGAGGCCTAAATCCATAGTTAGATTAAACACCAGGGTGAACTGTCTGTAACAGTATTAGTACACATACAGGGGTGGGGCCAGCTGTACACCCCTGGTCCTGTTAAGCAGGATTTAGAGACAACTTAGTGTGATTACAGCGAGAAATCAAAAGTTTGGGAGCGGGACAGTGTCATGTTACTCACTGGTTTCCTTTGTGTCACAGGACCATAACTAAACGGAGTAATCAGATATGTGGCAGATGTAAAGATTGGCAGGTGATCAGCAGAGGAAACAGGAAGAAGCACTCGAGCACCACAATGTCAGATGAAACATCACCAAAAGAGGAAGGAATCAGGACAAAGTGACTGTGAGGCAGATGTATGATCCTATCAGGTACAGGATGGGAGTTCAGGGGTGGTGGTGTGGAGGGGGGGGGAGGGGAGGGCAGCTTTAAGAGAAACTCCCCTGTGGGGCAGCCTGACCTCTTCTGAACCTGATCACACACTGTAGGGATCTGTGCACCTCAGGCAGCGGTCTGTGATGTTCCAAACTGTTTTGCATTTCGTACTAATCCCTTCGCCCATCTCACAATTTTTGCACATTTGGTGAACTTTTTAATAAATTGTCTTTTTAAAAAAATAATAATGTATTTCTCTTTTAACGCTCGGCATGAAATTCATTATTTCCAGGCTTTCATTTTAAATGCCTCCTCTCTATTGAAAGCCTGGCCAACCCTGACCTTTGCTTGTATTGCTTAGATTTCTTATAGGCTTTGAATGAGAGGGTGCAATTTGGCCCCAGCTGCTCATCCAACATGTTTATTGCGCTCCCTCCTCCGGCACCTGCTGTCCTCACCATGGGCTATTCAACCCTTCATAAATAGAGAGGTTTCCTCCTGTCATGGTAACTAAAAAAAAAAAAAAGGAATCAACTTCATATCAGGGCCAGCGCTACATGCAGCGCTATACTCAGCCGTTATAGCTTCCACTGACAGCATAAGGCACCAATAACCTAATTCTCTAATCCCCTGAAACTAGGCTACATTTCACGGGAAAAGTAAACCGAAGACAAACAATGAGGTGTTTTATCATTTCTGCCTGTGATGCATAAAACCTTGAGCTCTGTATTTGCTCGACATTAAGCCAAACAACAGACTTGCAGCTTCTCCTCAGAGTACAGGTTCCTTGTGTGCAATTCCACGGGCTTTATTAACCAAACAGCCTCTATGAGGTTGAAATTACAAACTCAATATTGAAGCAGCCAAACAAAGATGTGGACTTTGCCTTTTAAAACTATTACCAAAAGCCAAATACAATTACCGGAAAACACGTGTCAATTTAAAAGCCAGTCTCCAAAGATGGATGCTTTCCAAAAACCTTGCCAAACTAAGTACATTTACATGGATTTAGCCTGATTTTCTATCGCCACAACTACCAGCTGAAGTTGTTCACAGGAGCAGCGCTACTCAGTGATGAGGCACATGAAGCAGTCTTAGGTTTTACTACAGCGGGGGATGGAGAGCAACTTAAAGAGCGGGTGACATAACACTGCGTGTATCATCATCCTTCATCTCTTTCCTCCATCTTAGGACGCAGGTGCTTTGACAGACCGTGAGGCGCACACACAGCACATTACGTGGCCATCAAAGCGCAGCAGGAAGGATGGGAGAGCGAGGACAAAATAGAACGCACAGGCTCACAATCTGCACCGCAGCATCGTCACGGGGTGAATGAATCCGACAAGATGAGCGCTTAAATAAATAAATAAATAAATAAATAATAAAAAAATCCGGCGAAATGTGCAGCTCAAGCCTGTCTCCTACCAACCCGGGCCCGGTGTTTAGCCTATTTCTAGCGCGCTTCTGAGGACTTTTTTTTTATCTGCGCACCACTAAAGGCGGCTGACATTTGAAGAGAGCATCTCTGTTTTTTTTGCTGCAGAGGATCAAATGGCCAACCCCTCCCTCTCAAACACACTCACTCCATCCTTCCATCCATCCATCTGTCCATGCATCCTACCCACACACACACACACACACACACACACAGGAGTCCTGCTTAACGCCCACTGAACCACCGTAATAACACAATTTAGTAATGAACTCCACGCAGAAATCACACTTGAGTGTAAGAAAACGGCTCGTGTGGTGCGTGTAGTTAGGTGATAGAGGAGGTGAATACACTTCAGGTATAGCTCGCTTCGCAAAAAGAGCATCCAGAGAAACAAATAGTCCGATCTCAGACCGAGTGTGTTGCTCTGAACTGTCCAACAACAGAGGCAGAGTGACAGAGAAGTGGGCAAACAAGCATCACTGAGGTTCAGGAAAAGCGCCATAGTTGGTTTTTTTTCCCCCACTTCTTATCAGGCTTCAGTGTAAACATGAACAACTGAGGGGGAAACAACACATCCAAATACTATGTGGGTTGAACCTGGGAATAAATCCAAACAAGTCTAAGAAACGCAATCAGTTCAAACTGCGGCGAGATCGCAGATGTGAGTAAGTTTTAATTCCTATTGGGAAACTCAGGACGCGAGAAAATGTGAAGACATAACTAATCTCGTTAAAATTGCGACGTCGGCGATGCTTCAAAATGCGGCGAGGATGCGGGAGATGCCAAAGTTATGCAACATAGGCCTCTGATTTCGAGATTATTAGTAATAATAATAATAATATTAATAATAATAAATGTGAGTGATTACATTCAAAACATAACCAACGTTGATTTCTGTTTACCTGCTTTCAACAATATATCTCCTGTGGGGTTGAGCGATGCGTCCTTGCCGAGAGTTGCAGTGCACAGCCAAGTAGTTTGGTTTTTGTTTTTTGGGTTTTTGGTTTTTAAAAAAAAGGATATCCCGAGTAAAGGTTTTTAAAAAGCGATCATCTGTCCCGTTCCAAATGTCCAGATGTGACAAACAGTGCGGGCGAACGAAGGCTCTCCGCTCGGCCTCTCCTGCACAGCGCACCGGCGCACGGCTCCGTGTCAAAGCGTCAAGATGTTACTTGTTTGTAAGCAAAAACATGGCTTCATTTGCCTTTGTCAGCGAGAAAAAACGTAATATTGACTTACCTTTCCCTCATGAGCCATTGTACACCCCCCTCCCCTCCCTCCCCTCCATCCCCTCTCCAACCCCCCCCCCCCACCCTCTATCTCCTCCCTCCGCCCTTTGCCATGACATCACGGAAGCTGTAGTAAACCTCCAGCATCAGATGGGCAGGGCTTGAGGTCCCCTTTACTCCACACGAACTCAATGGACATATGTACACACACACACACACTTTCTCCTCCTCCCCCCTCCCTCCCCCCCTCCCATCACTCCCCCTCTCTCAAGTGCATGCATTATGTGAGTGCGCACGTTTGTCCAAATATGAAAATACGGTCTCCACGCTGCCTCCTTTCTCTGTGCACGTCTAGCAGTAAACACACTCGGTAAGAAAGCCAGCACAGTATTACACAACGGAACCAGCCCATATTTTATCCACTTCACCCGCTGCTGACAAGTTCTTGATGTTCCACAGATGCATTATGGAGTTTATAGCTGCTGTAATCCTTCACCTCCTCCCCCACCCCCACGCACATCCTGGAAAGTGGTACCGTCCAATAATTCATTCAGGGGACTTTTTTTTCCTTTTCTTGGATTGGGAATTGATGTAGTAGTTGTATGCCGACTTTGTGTATGCCCTGTGTGGTGACAGCATCTGATAATTCCTCAGTATGGAAACAGGCGATGCGACATTATTTATGCTCTGGGGGGAGGGAGGAGGGGGGGGAGAGGGGATGGATATCAATTTGAATTATCACTGACAAAGATGCTACAGTGAAATTGTCCGGGGAAAACATCAGGTTGGTATCGAATGAGGCTTGTGTTTTGAGTTTAAGAAGACTGATCACTGTCAGACACAGATTTGTTGATAGTCTCCGAGTCTCACTGAGAGAATAATGCCCACTGTCAGTGCAGCTCCAAACAACAAACAGCCAGTCTTAATAGCGCAACTTGGAGTCACTCCCAAATGTTGCTCACACCGTGGTTTTGCTTTGCTGTTTTGAAACCATTAGTGGAAATGACAACCATTCATTACAAGCCATTTGAGAATAGTCCCCACAAATGCCATCCTTTATCTGCTGTCTCCACGCCACGTACGTGGGGAATATTCAAAAAGCCCAACCTTCAGCTTTCAGAAATTCTATTAAATTCTTATCTCTTTGCAGCAGGCTCTTTTTGTGCAATCCCATTGTTATGCATTGGAGCTGAAATCAATCACCGGCCGTGCACGGCGCATCAGTATGATTTCAGACTGTGGGTGCGGAAAGAGAGGACTCACACAAAACAGCATAGATAATCGAATAAACAAAAGGGGCAAAGTATGAAAAAAATTAACAAATAAATGCGGGGCCCTGATCCAGCAGAGGGGGCCGTGCGGAAAGTTGGGCCTGCAGGTCTGAGAGGCCCAAATCGGGGCACAGCGAGTGAAACCGATTGGGAAGATTATGAAGAAAACGCAAAGTGACTGAACACAAACGTGTTGGGAGATTGCGCAGATTAATGTTACTGCAGCTGTGGTGAGAGTTCAGGACTATGAACAGCTCCAAAGTGCAAAGTGTGTGCGTGAGTGTGTGTTTGCGTGTGTGTGTGTATGTTCAGAACCTCGGACAGCTCCGCTCTGCTGAGGCTCTCGGGCCTCCAAAAAACACACACCCATTGTTCTCGTAACAAAAGCTCAGGTCAGGCGAAGTGGTAAGTAACTAAGTACATTTACTCAAGTACAATTTGAGGTACTTGTACTTATTTTTCTTAGTCCACTACACCTCAGAGGGAAATGCTGTACTTTTTACTCCACTGCATTTATTTTACACATTTAGTTACGTACTATTAATTACTATATATTTACTTTGCATGATTTTCACCTTCTGAAGTTAGTGAAACTTGGAGTTAGACGTACTGTCAGCATCAAAGTCAATGCTGTTTAAAATACACAGATTTTGTTTTTTTGAGTACTTGCACTTTTGTACTTTTTAAGTACATTGTAGAGCTTGTACTCAGATGTACTTGGACTTTTACATGACTGTGTGGCCTCCTTCTAGCAAGTTGTTCCATTCAACCATGGGCCTCATTAAGTAAAGTTTCATGGCATGTTATTAAATGTGTTTATTTGTATTCACCACTTATCTGAACACGCTTCAACTTTCATGCTTTTTGGTTTCTATTTTGACGGATAAATCTATTCTAAACTTCATCCTATTTTTGTTTCTTTAACAAAAACGTTAAACTGAAGTAAACTAAACAAAATTCCCTTCTATAAGCCTGGGTTGTCTAATAAAAGCTTAATTTAGATACTTTTTTTTTAAGTTTATTTATCTTATGTTTGAAGGATTCAAACTGTGGCTGCCTAACAACTGGTGCATGAGCTTTTCAAACTTTACTTTGCAGCACTAAATAACTTCTGCTTCCTTGGCTTTATACTGTAGGTTAAAACTACTAGTTGTTAACCCAACAATATCCATTTAATTTAAAGTAAAGAAAGAAACAAACAAACAAAAAAACTCACTTATCAGAACTTTTAACATTTTACTCGGAAGCCTCAGTAGCGCTGCAGTCTTCAGAGCATGTGGGAAAACTTTCCCTCTGTTGTTCCAAAGTCCGTCTGCAGATGCAGATGGCACAGAGGCCTGCGGCTCTTTAATGCGCACGTCACTCCAGACTATAGCACTTGAATGGTGGCTATATTGTGCGGATCCGGGGCCGTGCAGGCCGCCAGTATAAATATTACATGGGGCAGCAGCTGACTGAGCGCTGAGGTTGGGACCGGGGGAGGCCTCTATAGTCCCTCGACAGATGGAACAAGCCGACAGACTAACACAACAAAAACTTTTTAATAAGCCCGCAGCTTGGCATTGTCCCCACGGTACCGGGGCCACACGGTCCCCCAGGGAACCAACTGTCCTTTGTCTGTCTACTTTTTTACCACGGTAGCAGAAGTTTCGTTTCAGTTCCCGGATGGAGAAAAGATTATTTTAAAATGTTTTGTGCTGATGAACATATCCATTGCGCACAGGTTTTACAGTTACGGCCGCTGCGGATCACGCAGCCACGACGTCCAAAACACTTTTTGTTTTAATATCAATAGTTTGAAATATTTATCTAATGAATGTCAAGTTTTACTTTGAGGCTAAAGCGCAAAAAGCAGAAGCAGGAAAGACGAATACGCGTAAAGGATGAATGAGACGCACATGCCGAAACTTAAACTTCAAGTTTGTACTGTGGAGCAAGAAAAAGGAAAAGTCAGTGATACGAACCTAAAAAAGCGCGACACAGCTTCATGTTTGCGGTCCTCCTCTTTCTCTGGCTCTCTCCTCTGGCACGCAGCGACCGCCAAGCGCTGCTGGCAAGTTTTACTTCTGCCCGACAAAGTTGCTCAAACTTTACTTCAACTTCCCCGGCGCCGAGGAGGGGAGGGCTGCTGGGTGGGACGAGCGGCTGACTGACACACCCGGGCAGCCAATAGCGAGCGGGTTTCCGTCCTGCTGCCGCCGGGAGCCGGAGCCAATCCCCGGCTCCCAGTCTCAGCTTTCAGCAACAATAGCCCGAAGAACAACAAAGAGCATCTGCTGCGCCCGGCAACTTCTCACACTCACTAATCTCCCCCAGCATTCACATTTTACACAATATCAACACTTAACTCTGCCTGCCATCTCATTTCTGCACTATATTTAGATTTGCACTAATTTACTTCGTCCTGAACATGTCTCACACACACACACACACACACACACAATACATACACAAAAAAGTTTGCACAGGCTCGGAGAGTAATATTGTAATAAAGCTGAACTGTGTACTATTACTTCTTGAAAGTTTTACATTTCCATTTCCAGGGCTTCACTTCAAGACACCTTCCCCCTCTTGTTCTCGTCATTTTCTCCCGTGATCATAGGTTTCGACAACCTTTCTTGATCACATGTGACCCAAAGTACCAGATGTACAGCTAATTTAGATAAGTTAGAGGAACATTTTCGCCCCAACTCCAGGCCTATTCAGAGTGCTGGTGTCTGGGAGCGACAGACAGTTCCTCCCTCCCAATAGCAGATGGTCTTCCAGATAATGAGCTCTCCCATTGCTTGCTCTTATTACCCCCATCCCCATCTCTCCAAGATGTAATAGAGGGTAAAGCAACCTCAACACATTCTGCTGCTTTTCTTCTTCATTTCAATTTATTTGGTGAACATTTAAATGATATGATTGTTTTTGCCGTCGTCTCCTCAGTACAGTTGCACATTACCAAACCATTTCCCCCCAGGCCTGGACCGTGTATTCATATCATACACATAGAAATAAATGAAGGGCTGTTAAACCAAACTTAACTAATGTTACGTGACTTTACCCCTACTACTAAATACGGCCTATAATACACTGTAAAATTCACGTTACCTCCTTTTAAAATGAAACTGAGTGTTTAGATTGTTGATGTTCTTACAAGGGCAAAATAAAATCAGTTCAACCATTTAAGCCTCAACTGTTGCAACTAACCTGAACCAGACTGAAAGCAAATAAACGAAACTGGACAAACTAAAGAAAACTACTAAAATGAAAGAAACAAAACACACGTGAGCCTGAAATGTCACTACTAAACTGCATCAACTCAACTAAACTAACTTTCAGTTTTAATACTGAGATAATTGTGTTGAGATAAACCAAACCGACGCACTTATTTCTCATTGGACGCCAGTATAAAAAAAAAAAAAAGAAAAAAAAAAAAAACGGCCAACGAAAACATCTCATAACACTTTATTCACTACAATAAACTCGTCCCACTATTATAAGCATACATTTTTGCCATTGAACTGAACTAAAACAGAACTTATGCCACATAAGCCTCACAAGTAAAAAAAAAAAATATTTCCAATACTTTGTACTAAAACTTACTGGCTAATTAATTATGTGCTACTTAAAAAAACTAAGCCAAATGTCCAGATGTCTTTGACCATTATTATAAAGCTGAACGGTTTGAACAGGTGATTAACAAAATATCCTTTATTATGAACTGAACAGTTGAATGTGTGCTAACAAATAAACTAAACTAAATCCAAAAGTAAATATTATCCTTGATACTGTAAGTCTGGTATAAAGTGAACAATTGAATAATTATGTGCTAATAAACCAAAACAAACTTAACTATGCTAAACTTATATCCTATGCTTATTATGCCTAAAAAAACACTTTTGTAACCTTTCAAAATTAAATCTACTTCTTGTTATCCAGGGAATCCTTGTCTATTGAGCTTTTTTAAAAATTGGAACATGTTTCCCAAGTACACTGTGCAAATCTTCGTTCTGCCTCCATGGCACATAGGACGTAAAACAGAAACACACACATATAATGAATTCACTGCTTGTCAGATGGGCTTATGGTGTGTGTGAGTGTGTGTGTGTGTGTGTGTGTGTGTGTGTGTGTGGACAAAGACGGTGTCACTGTTAGGGAGGACTGCTGGGTCCCCAGTAATGCCACGGTGAGTTTTTATCAGACGATGCCAGACTGTCTCTTCAGTTCCTCCCAAGCATTGGTCTTATTAGCCTATTAACTTCACTATTCACCTTCCATCATCCTGTTCCACTACGTATACAAGACACACACACACACACATATACACATACAGATACCCTGCATGTTATATGCAAATGCACAGAAATAAATAAGCACACACACCACACACACACACACACACACACACAACCCCCCTCTCTAATTCTCTGCTCTGTATAACAAGCAGCTGAACTCTGACATAGCCTCCAGCTGTCTTGGAGATGGTGGTGACAATAAAGTTTAGACAAACACACTCACACTCAAACACACACACACACTCACTCCCACACACACACACACACACACGCACGCACGCTGAAGAGCAGGAAACAGAACCTTGTTGAGAAAATGACCCGAGTGAGCTAATTAATGGAAATTTCACTCCGTCTTCATCATCATCATTATTCAAAAGTCCTAAATGTTCACTCCTACGCTTTCATTATCATTATTCAGCATCTCAAATAGTAACAACTTTCAACTGAGAGACAAAGGGGGTCACCGCTCTGCTGGAAGGAAAAAGTTTTTCCCTTTAATAAATGTGCAGATTTGCGTTTGAAGTAACAAAGAGAGTGAAGGTTGTTTTCAGACTGGGAAACACAAAGGACCTGGGCAAGAAAGAAAGTTTTTTTTTAAACTCGCACGTCCTGGGCTCACGCACAGATGGACAACTGACATCAGCCTCTTGCTCCTGGTCTCGTGCAAGCAATCGGGTCCTTAACACGATGGCTCTATTGCCCTCTCTCCCTCTCTCTGTCTCACTTTCCCACCCCCCACCCCCCAACTTTGCTCCCGCTCTAACATCCATGCAGTGTGATCATTCCCATATCTGTCACCTCCCATTAGACACAGCTAAGCACTTCTCCCACTACTGCACAGGGAAGGGATTTAAAGAAATCTATCTTTGTACTTCACTTCAACATCCATCAGATAGCCTGTTAGATAAACTTCATATTTTTCTGGTTTGTCCTTAAAATAAACAGGTTCAGCTGGCTGCAGTCTTTCCTCCTGCTAACAATTGGGACATCCAAAGGACAGTTTGGCGCAGTTAGTGCTGACAGTCGGCAGAGTTAGTTAATAAATCTGGCTTAAAATTCTAGTCTTTAGACCCAGTCTCTGTCTGTCATTTTCAGAAAGAATTTTTTTTTTAAGGGGGCGGCTGTTGTCCACAAACCACAGGACCAGTGCTTCGACTCTTGGTCCCCCCGGCTACAAGTCCAACTGTCCCTGGGGAAGACACTGAACCCTCAAGCTATCCTTAGTGTCTGCTACTTGTAAGTCCTTTGCATTAACAGGTCTTCTAAATAATGTAATTAAACTCGTTAAATGGTAAATGGTCTGCATTTATATAGCACTTTTCTACCTATTGGCACTCAAAGCGCTTTACACTGCTTCTTATTCACCAGTTCACACTCACAATCACACAAACACACAACGATGGGGGAGCTTCTATGCAGTTGGCCAACGCTCACCGGGAGCAAATAAGTTGAGGTTCAGTGTCTTTCCGGAGGATTCAAACAACAACGGCGAGATTGGTGGACAACTGTCTTGCCTTCCTGCCCCACAGTCGCCCCTAAGCAGTTTACAACCAGTTTCGGATGACGTCACAAATGGGGGAGAACTTATTTTGTACATGTAGATTAATTTCCCTCTGCAGGCCTTAAAGTCTCCGCTGTCCTCGCCTTTACATCATTGATTTGGTTTTTTTGTTTCTCTACGCACAAATTGTTAATTTTATGAAATGGTCCTTTCATTGGTTGGCATAGCGACTAGCTAGTTACCAACACCATGCAAATTAACACAGATTATGGAATGTCTTGGGTCATGAAGGATCCACCCGTTGGAGCCTTTGTCGCTCAGTGTGTTGGACGCATTTGAAGGTGCCTTCGAAGTAGAACGGCCTTGTTGTGACGGTGTGGAGCAGGTGGTCTTTAAATGCAGCCTTTGAAGGACAGAACCCAGGACAGATACAGCACTTTTTATTTAAAAGTGAAACAAACAAAATAAGCTTGTCTTTCTAAGCTTGTCATATATGACATTAGTAAGTTTTGACTGCTTGACCAATTTTAACAGGTTTAACTAGTTTTAACTAGTTGCCTAATATTTTTCCTTGTCCATTGACTAATTGTTTAATGAAATTTCAGCTCTTTTCGGTACAAATCCCTGTTTTTGTATTTCCACTGATAATGTTTCTTATTTTATTTTCCTGGACTCATTAGCTTTTTTTGTTGGATTGTACTTGTGCACAGAGCTGGGCCTCATTCCTTACAAACAGTCTCTGGCCAGTTTCAGGAATCATTACATTAGAAACCGTTGTTAAATGCATATTGTAGTAGCACTTAAAGACAGACTTGAACATTTAGGAACTTCTCCTTTAAGATAATCAACTTTGATGTTGTATATGACTTTAAGACACAATGATGAAGACACAAACTCCCTCTGGCTCTTCGTTACTCGTTCTATTACGCATCCACTTCCCCTCTGTTCTGTGGGACTTTTGTGGGAATTTGTAACATGTGTGCAGAAGCACATACACTCAAAATGAAAGGAAAAGGCCAAGAGACAGACAAAGTTTGGTCTGGATGCCACTTCGGATGAGCGTCATCTGCAGCGATCCCCTCTACCCAACCCAACTCACAGCTTGGGCCTCCCCACAGGGTGTGGCGGGTGACACGTGCAATGGGGTCATCTCTGCCAAAAGGCATCACATCGCTCCGCTCCTCTGCGTCGTCTGCTACTCTGTCTGTCCGCTGTACCTTTCTGTCACTTTGCCTGTCAGTTGGATGCCCCCACCCCCATCTCTCTAACTTTTCCAAAAAGCTAGATTCTTATGTGCACAGCATCGCCTAAAGCCACGCAGCATCTGAGAGAGTTGTGAACAAGTCCTCCCATCACGCCCCTCCTTTTCTAACCCGCAATCCAGACTAGCATCACTCATACACTTTTCCCCTGTGTCCCACACTCTTGTCCCCCTGCTGAGGTCGACTCCCTGACCCCTCGTCACCCTCACAAGTCACTGAGTCAGATTTTTTTAAGGCCCCCCCTCTGTTTATTTCTTCACTTCCTTCTCATCATCCTGAGTCACAGCCTGAGTCTCTCTGCACTTAACCCTCCCAACTATTCCCTTTTCCTTACCCCTCCCCCCCCTTTTTTTTTTTTAATTTCAACTCTCCACTTATGCCTTTTCCCCATCTTTCAGCCCTCGCCTCTCTTGGTGTCTCTACCCTCTCTCCCTCCTGCGCTCACCCGACAGCAGCAGGCTGGGCAAATATGCACCCTGAACAGCGGTAAATACAGGCAGCACTTCACAAACAAGGCCTGATTACAATGACAAAGGCTGCCACACTTTAGGGAGGAGCTTAGAGCAATTTGGAGGCTGCGGGGGCCATTGAGCGAGTGGCATACTTAATGGGCTTTGTGTGCCAGAAGAAAAGGGTCTGAGCTTCTGGGCCCAGCTGTCACTATGGAAAATATCAGACTGACACAGCACCCGACGCTCTTTGGCTTGCTCTCTTTTCTTCTTATACCCCACCCCCCCTAACCCCCCCCCCCCCCCACCCCCTTCTCCCTCTCTTTCCACCCTTTTTTCTCTAGTTAGCGAACACAAAAAAGTGAAAGCTGCTGGAAAGAAAGAAAGAAATGAAATGAGAACTCCCTCTCTTGATCTCTCTCTCTCTCACACACACACACACACACACACACACACACACACACACACACAGAAAAAAAGCAAGCTTGCAGTCGTGGCCTAACACACACTCACTCACAAACATAATGCACAGTAGGCTGACTCCGCAGCAATTATTCAAACCTTAAACCCAGAGGGATAAATGACATTATTACATTTCACTACTTAATTACGTGTGTGGATAGTTGCTAAGTGTTGGCCATCATGCATGCATAATGCAGCAAAGATAGAGCCACTGCGCTTCATAAAGCAGCCTTCCATTAAAAAATGTATGGCGGAAGAAAAAAGATTTAACATGCGCAGTGGAAAATACATACACATAAGAGAGAGAAATAAACGGGATAAATACACATTAAGTGCAAACGATTGTTAGGCCTCGCATGGCAAAAATAAACTCCAGCATTTAGTGGATTTCCGGCAGTGCCAAACGACAGTTTATTTTCTGGAAATGATTTTTCTCCAGTGATAATGGGCTTGGCCCGAAAACAAAGACAGAGAGATTCTCTGAAGCAGCTCTCTGTTTACGCTTTTCTCAATCCTTGTACGCAAAGAAGTGCTCACACTCCAGATCCAACTGTATTACACAAGCTCTGTGACTTATGGCACTGTAACACCGAGCATAATACACACACCCACGCACATACACAGTGAGCTTGTGTGCAGGCACAACACGCACTAGCGGCAAACAGGCACCAATGCACGAGCACGATGGCACGGTGCTGCATTATTGAAACACAGCACAAAGCCAGAGTTGGATGTTGTTTCACCTAATCTCTTTGATACCACCGTGGTGCTGCTAAGCTCCAGAAAATCAGCTTAGCAGATGTCCTAAAGTGTAGGTGGCTTGTTTCATGAGGCAAGAGAAGAAAACGCTACAAGAAGAAGCAGAAGAAGAAGTGAAAGGAGGAGGGTGGGGGCAGGGCCACAGATTTGGAAAGGGGCCCTGAGTTCAACTGAATCCCTTTTTTACTTCTGTCTGCCAGGCACAGTTGTTCCAGCAAACTAGAAGGAGTTTTTTTCAGTCTTTTCACCCATCACTCCATCCTTGTTTCCTCCCCCAACTTCTCACTTTTCAGACCTTACTCTACATGTGTGTGTGTGTGTGTGTGTGTGTATGTTGTTTTTTTCCAGGCCAAAGTAGTTGTCATACTCGTGATAATGATGGTGATAATAATCATAATGAGGATTTTTTTTTTCACAAGGTTGCACATGCAGACTTGCCTTCAAGCCCTAACCTGTAGTCAGATGTCAGCTGATTACAGTCGCACCCTGTACACACAACCTCTCTCACACACGCTCACACATATGTCGCATGCATTATCAGCACAAGTGAGACATCTGTATGCAAATGTCATTATGTTGGTGGGGAGGAGACTGGGAGTGGGCCGGGTGTGAGTGATGTTATGTGATGAAGGAGGGTCTGAAAAAGGTCATGCTCTGAAAGAGCGTGTCTAAAGTGGGTGCATATCTATCTATCTATATATCTATATCTATATCTATAGATAGATAGATAGATAGATAGATATGTGTGCATGATATTCGTAGTAACTAATGAATCCAAACAGATTAATAAAACATCAAATCCTTACCATGGTCACTTGAAATATGTTAATAACTCTGAGGTGTTGTGCAGCGCAGTGCGTGGAAGCATGTGAAAAATGCAGTTCATGCCACGTCAGTGAATGTGTGGCCATCTCCTTAGTATTTTCTAAGTGACTGAGTGGTATGAAGTAAGCCCTTTGGTGTGAAATCATCTTGTCCAAATGCCGATGTCGCCAATGTCCATAGTGATGGAAGGGAAAGAGGTAAACTGGAAGTAAAATAACACATTCTCTTAGGCTTTATGCTGTAAAGATAGGCTATAGACATGCTATGTTCTTTTGCAGTGTGCACATACCCCTTCCAAAGCCCTTTCCTCTAAGTTTTCTCATTGACAAAGTCAGATAAACTGGATTCAGCTGATCCCATGGTTCACACAGCTGCAGATTTCATTACATACTGTACATGCTTAGCATGGTGAAATACTGTCGCAAAAGCGTGTTAAGATTGGAATAAACATTTCCTGTTTGATTGGCAGAAGTTACCAAGACACTGTGATAATCAATCTCGCGAACTAGCATATTGCTCTTTCTCCTCTCTGTACACATGCAAACTATGCAGCTTTTTACGTGCATGCTGGACATAAAGCCTTTCACATTAATATTTAACACCTCCTGGGAATTTTCCCGGATGGCTTGACCTGGCAGCAGGTACTTTTAGGCCTGTCCTGAGTTGGGGACAGAGAGTGCCAAGTGTCAGTGTGATAAAAAACAAGAAAGCGAAAGAGCTGGAGATAGGCGGTTTGTGGAGGACACGGTGATGTGTAGCTTTGGATTTGAGTGCCTGTGAAATGGCAGATGAGAACACAAGTGCACACTCAAAAAACAAGAGTGGAGATTTGGGAAACATCGGTTTGCTGGAGATAAAAGACAAAAATAAGGAATTATCCATCCCTGTCTGCAGCTAAACACACTCTCTCTTTCTCTCCTTCTCTGTCAGGCTGATGGGTAATTGAGGCAGTCACAACACAGATCGGGACACAGTGTCATGCTGTGCCCTGGGTCTGGCTTGCTGCCCCAGCCCTCTGGCAGCATGCTGCGACATGTTCAGGAGTACACACACACACACACACACACAATGAAAAAAAAACAACAACTAATGGTCACTTCACACACACACACACTCACAAATAAAAACACATGCTAACTACGCCCGAGCACATAGAGAGGACACGTGTGCACACTTCACAGATACAAACTAGCACTTCTCAAACGCTCATTACCAACGCACACAAACGCTAACAGGCTGCCCTTACACAAGTGTGTGGAGTCACACAGAGGGACAAAGACACACACACAGATCACTTGAAGTCACACTTTCATTCTTTCTTCCATCAGAGACTACAGCATGCCCCAGCAAGTCACCCCACTCGTCCTCCATCTCCTTTTCCTCTCCTCTCCTCCTCTATCGTTTCCTCTTCCCTCCCTCTTAGTTTCTCTCCTCCTCCACCTCCCACTCTCCGTCCTTCTCTTATTTCCTCCCCTCACCGTCTCTTATTTAGACTCCTCTCTCATTTATTCTTCCCTCCTGTTAGTCAGACCTAAGGCAAACAGGCTTGGCCCTAGGCAACTCCGAAGCCTCTCCTGCTCCCTCCCTCACTCCAGCCCTCTTTCCTGGCGATCCTCCAGTTTAAACAGAAGGCTGTGCTGGGGGAGAGTGTGGGATACAGAGGGGGAGAAAGAGAGAGAGAGAGAGAGCGAGAGAAGCCAGTTGCTTGTGTGAGTGCTGCATGATTCATGTTGCCCTGTAATGAAGCCGGTCCAGTCTTTTAAGTGTTTGGCGTGTAATGGAGTTTCAGGGACAGGCCTATCATTTTCTCCTAATAGCGCTTTCTCCACCACACGCCATGACCCCTCTCTCTACGCCCCCGCCCCACACACCCCTACTGCGGTAACTGCACATTACCGCGGCACACGCGCACACATACACACATGTAGCGATTACCGACAGCTGCGGGAGTTTCTGAGCGGCAAAAGTGGCCAATTTTCTCTCCCTTCCATTTAAACAACAAACAGGGCATCGTGTTAAAATGGGCGAGGGAAGAGAGAAGGGAAATTGGGCTGATAAGGGTTATTGTGAATCAGGAAGAGAGTGGGTTAGCTGCTGGGAAGTAGCAGTGCGTGGCGAGAAGAGATTTTAATATTCTTGAGGAATATTTTGAGAGAGACAGCACTTACAATCAGGTTTTTTTTTGCTTTTTGGGGAGAGGCTGCACAGATGCAATGAAAGAAAATCTAAAATATGACTGTTTATTTGTTCTCTTGCCTCTAGGCTATAATAGTTTTTACTTTTAAAACCTGGGACTGACAATTTTAAAAGTGAAGGCCAAGTGAACAGGTGAGATTTAGGTATTATATATATATATATATATATATATATATATATATATATATATATATATATATATATATATATAAGTGTGTGTATGTGTGTGTGTGTGTGTGTGTGTGTGTGTGTGTGTGTGTGCTGGGTAAGGCCAGTTTTAGCCGAGCAGATTGTAGAGTGTGTACAGACCAGACCTGAGATTACTGAACAGATTGCACAGCTGGCAAGCAGCCTTGTCCCCACACACAAACAGACACACACACACACACACGCAGAGCCAGAAAAACAAATATTGACAAAGTATTGATCCAGAGCGTATACGTCCATATTGACAAGGCACTAATGCCAGGAATATCATTCTGGTCCATGTGTTAAATCACGAGTGGTCAAATTCTCAAATTAGCCAAGGTATTAGTAACTAAGCAAATTCCACACTTCAAACAACGTCACAGAAGTGCTAGTTAAAGAGGTGGGATTTCTTATGGTAGCAGCTGTAAAAGGTCTTTGCTCAAAGTGAATAAGAAGACATTTGTCACACAACTCAGTCCTACGTACAGCAAAGTGTAAGGGGAACCTGTGTAACAACTCTCGAGTGCTCAGAGCAGAAACAGCCAATCAGAGGCAAGCATTTACCCTACACGTTTAAAAATCCTCATATTATTAGGTGTAAAAAAAAAAAAGAAAAAAAAATTATGTGTAAGAGTCATAGTGCGGCACATTTTTTCAACCATGAGTAAAACAACTGAATATTTGCTGCCATTATTCCTCCTGTTCATCTTGGCCATGCAGTGATCTCTCTTTAAAGCCAGTTCAGTAGAAATGACCCACAGTCTTTGTTGTGTGCAACAAATATATATTTAAATGATTATCTTAAGCTAAAGTGAGGCAATCTGAGTTGATTAAATCAGTCCTTTAAATATATAATTCCCTCTTTGTGTCTCCCTGTTGAGCTGCAGCGGGGAGATAATAACAAAAAGAGGAACATTATCACCAAAAAGACTTTGACGTGGGAAGATTTCCACTTAATGTGACTCATGTGAGTGGCTTCCAAACTACAGTGCGTCCAAGAGTAATACGGAGATTTCAGGTGAACACAAAGACACTTTCCCACTTCAGCAGATGATTATCAAAACATCTTCTAGTGCCTACTTCTGCTCACATATCATTTTGCACAACGAGCAACGTTGAGTAACGTCCTCCAACGCGCAAAGTAAAAAAATCTGCAAAACACAGTTTTGAGTGGGGGGTGAATTGGATGAAATGGAAAAGTAAACCAAACCGGAGCTGGAAGGAAATTCTGTTTGTGCTGGTATGAGAGAAATCACATGAAAATAAGGAGAACAGAAAGCATAGAAGCATAGAAAAAAACTAACAGGCTAAAACAACCTCAGCCTGAATAACATATTTTGCAGCTTTAACTAATTTTATACGGTTATATATGTTGTATACTGTAAACTAGTCAGTTCAAAGTGTTTTCATAGTGTAGACATTTTATTTTGTATTTTTTATTTTATATTTTAGAAACTTTTCTGTCACCTCAGCAGGTGCTACAGGTAATGTGTGGATCCGCTGGGTGTTTGCACGGCGCCAAGCGTCTGTACGTAGCTATGCATTTTTGGCTTATCTATCAACGTAAGTTAATGGTTACACCTCTGCACCGGCTCCGTCTTTTAACACCGACACAAGAAAAGCAAAGGGGGAAAAAAGTTGGCTTCCAGTTTTCCCGTCCATGGAACACCTGCCATTCCATGCCATGCCATTCCTGACATGTGGGCTTTGTTGCTGCCAGGATGCAGTGGGAAGTCCTGTCTTTGTGCGTCTGCTCTTTGTTTTCCCTGAGGGCTAAAAGAGAGGGGACTTCTCTACGAGTTGAACAAATAAACAGCAGCGAGCGCGAGAGACAAAGCCAGGGAGAGAGCACCTGCCGAGGGCTTTGTGTCTCTTAATAAGGCTCACTACTGTCACCACCACACACACACACACACACACACACACACACACACACACACACACACATGAATTGTAAAGTTTTAAAAATCTAGCCTGTATATTTTATTACATTGAGGAATATTTCACCAATGAGATTCTTAGTGAGTACTCTTTGTACCATGGAGGGGAGACATGGAAAAAGAGAAGCACCAGTCGGAGTCAAGGACAATCTAACTCCACAAGAAGCGTTAAAGTATTTCTTTAATTACCCGAACACAGTAAAAATCACCCAAATGTACTTTCACGCTACGAAACTACATGTGGAATCTGTGACTTGATACTGTATAGTGGTCAGAAAGTTGAGAAATGTAGATTTGTCCACTTCCAAGTATGTCAGGAAGGTTTATTTTAGGTTGGAGTAAACATTTAAAGCCATCATGAAGATGACTGTCATGGCTATTTTGAGCGTTAAATTATTTATGTAAACTTTTTTATTCTTTTTGGCTGAAGTTTACGTTTTGGTTTTCCAAAATAAAATGAAAAAAACAAAGTATATCAAAAATACACACCCACTCGTCCACACAGATAATTAATAGAGTGATGCTGAAAATTCCAAAATGTATTTCAATGTGCCAAACCCAAAGCGTCTAAACTTCCTGTTAGTGATCATGTTTGACTACACCTGTGCCAACTTAAAAAAAGGGCTTGTGGGCCTGAGCAACACACAGTCAAAGGAATAGAATGGTGGATCAACATAAGTCAGGAATGTTACCTGGAGCCATTTCTAAACAGATTCAATGCTCAAACTATGGTGCATAAATGAAAAGTTACTGGGAGGTGGAAGGAGACTAAAACTGTCTCACTCGCTGAGAGGCCACTGGTTCAGAAAGTCAGATCTGCTATGAACAGCAGTCTCACAGTCTAAGAAGCTTTTGTATTTTGTGTTATCAGTTTTCAGTCTTTTCAGACACCATAGCGCGATTCTGATCATGACGTTTCGAGTTTCGAGAGTTTAGTTCTGGCTGTTTTGCAAATGAAAAGCATTTTTAAATAAATCAAATAAATCCCATTCTCTCAAATAAAGTCTTAAAAATGCAACAAAACAGTAGTGGAAAACTATCAGGTGCAGGAAAAAAAAAATGACATTGAACGCTCGTTCATTTCATGTAATTTTTCCCTCTTCATGGTGCGCTGAACTTTATTACATTCATTGTTCATCATATGCAAGTCACATGTGTCTTCTTCTGTACGGGTTTAGGTTTCAGTGTGTGTGTACGTTTGAACACGTATGAAGGTTGTATAGTTTTATGGCTGAATGGGACTGTCAGTCGTAAAAGTGTGGCAGCACTCACGTGAGACATATAAATGGAGATGGTCTCCCTCACTGACATGTTCTTTATAGCAGCCCCCCGGGGCCCGAGAACACGCAGACATGTGCTGTACCTGGAGAGGAGCTTTTCATCGAGTGTCACGTGGAGCGTGAAACAAAAGATGGGGATTATGATGGTTGAAAAGGTAAGAAGGGAAGGAAAGAACTGAGAAACACAAGTGCTCCCGCTGCAATTTTCCACACTACTGTATAATTTTCTGACAAAGTACCTTCAGAAAGTGTACTTCATTGGTGTACCTGAACTGCTTCAATAGGGTATTGTGCAGCATGTTCAGAAGACAAAAAAGACACTTTATTTGAAACCCTTTAGCCTATAACACTGGTATTGTCAAGTGAAACGCTCATAAACTCATTTGCATCATTGCAACTTCTTTTGACACAGCATAGATTGTGTTATGTGTGTAACCAAAGCACCTAATGAGATACTCTGTCTACAAAACGGTATAAGTGCAAAATCTGTCAGACACAACTGATCAAAACGGACTGGTATGGAATTTTCGCCTACTATTTATGATACTGCTATGCTACAGAACTTCTCGATGTGGAGAGAAGATTCCAGAAGCTCATGTGACGCAACAGCTTGGCAGAAGCACAGAGGCTCACTGTGCTTGATTACTAAGTTCTGCAGGATTCTTAGCGCGTACTCACACAGGACAAGACAAACCATGTTCGAGCACATTCGACCCCCTTTCGGCTAGTTTCATGGGGCCTCGCTTAGACATAGTTCACAGCACCATGCCTCGGCCAGATTGAAGACGTGGGCTTGGGCAACGAAGGCATTATGTATATGATCTTATTCAATGTAATTTCATGATAAATAAAACCTAAAGCACTGGGCTGAGTGGCAGAGTGAATTAGATTGATTGAATCTCATCCTATAGCGAGCTTGATTCACAAAGGTTGCATTATGTAACTTCAGTATTCACCCTGCCTGAAATTTCCTTTCAAAGCTTTGTCGGGGACCAAGTAGGTAAAAATAAAGATGCAGGTTTTTTTTTTAAACAAAGTGAGTATTAACTAACTCAGAGGTCTGCAAAATACAAATGAACACAATATACTATATACAGCTAAACTGAGCAATAGACCTAAAGAAAGGAAATTGCACTTTTGCAGCAACTAGTGACAAACTATAGTAAATGTTAGCATTAGATAGAGGAAATAATCTGTGAAAAATGCAAATAAACTTGAATTCATTAAATAACAGGCGTTTTGTGTTTATATATGAAGTTGCCTGTATAGTAAACAAAAGTAAACATGTCTGACTCCATGCAAAAATAAATAAATAATAATAATAATAATAAGACAAAACACAAACAAATTTTGACCAAGACACGGTTAAATATGAAACTTACTGAATTTACAAACTCATTTTAAATGCGACTAGGATGCATTTTAGCCACAGTCTCCATGCAGTGCCAAAGCAAGAATTCAACACCAGAACATTATGAGTAGCTGAGATCACCAGTGTCTCCAAAGTCAGCCTCTGGCACCCATCCCCAGCACTGAAGCCCACCACCTCATAACTTGTTGGCCCTTGAGGCCTCGATTCCTGCGAGGGTGCAACTTGGAGCAGTGTATAAATTCTTTACAGGAAAAGCCAAGCCAGAAGCCGCAGATTAATAATGCAATTTTCTATCTAAATTCTTATTTATGTGAGGCAAAAAGTTCCCCTGAGATTCTTGTATTATTCATAAGCATCAAAGAGGAGGAGGAAGCAAACCATTTAGCACAATGTAGGTCTCAGTTTGTCAGTATAGTAACACAGCAGCAGCGGCATTGTGTGTGCTCCATATCACCAGGACGAGCTTAAATATGTGCATTTGGGGGAAACCTATCAAAAAGCTTTTTGAATCCCCTTCAAACCGTTTACGTCTGTGATACATGTGCAGCTTTGTGAAGTAGAGGAATTTGCATCAGTTTATGTATGAATGTTTGTGCATTCAAGTGATTATCTAAAGGGGAGGTACGTGTGAGCAAGAATGTTAATATGTGTGTTTGTGTGTGACAAGCATTTGGGTAATGAAATCCGGATGTATTCGTATGAAGTATGCAATTGTACATTAAGTGTTATGTGCTTGTGGGTGATTTGCATACATGCATCTATCCGTTGCATGATAATGCGAACATGCAAAGCCACTTGGTATTCTACACAGTTGGTTTCTTGTCTGTCAAGTACACGCACCGGGATCGCAACGAGAGAGAAAGTTGGATGAGCTGGGAGGCCTGCATGCAAATGAGACAAATATACTTGTTTTCTCAAGTTTTTTTTCCCCCCTCATTGTCAAGCCAATCATCATCTTCTCTTTTCTTCTGCCTTCTTTGATTCTCTTCAACCTTATTTTCCTCATGAGCAGGTTTTAAACATAGGCCTCGCTGCGAGCTGAACATGTGTATTGAAGGAAAAGTCAGGAGAGGAAACCTAGAAAGAAAGCAGCAGCAGATTTTCTGTGGCATCAATACAATCCAAACGCATCTGCGCGGCGAGGAGGAGGATTTCCATCTGTGATCTAGTATTAATGGAGGTGTTAATAGGGGTGGCGGCTGCAGGTAGAAAGGCTCAAAGAGAAACACCCAGCAGCACTGGATCCTCAAGACTTGCGAGATAAACAAGCAAGCAGAATACAGATAATGGATCTGGGCAAACGTAACCAGAACAACACAAGTGTATGAGGACTTAACACTTAGAAGTCATACACAAAAAATTAGAAATAACAAGCAGACACATGGTTTTATAATTTCAGGGAGACACACACGCCTAAAGTGTATACTCACACATGAACATATGCATATAGACAGACCGAGACGCCCCAGGGAGTGACGAATAAACAATATTACACTAACGGAAACAGCTTTCACGCATGCAGCGCATACAGATGAACACACAACATAACATGCACCCGAACAGATTATGTGACAGAATTATTGAGAAGCTTGTTTATAATACACTAAGAGCACACGAAACTGACATGCTTTCACACTCTCGTACGTGCACGCATTCCAGTCTTCTGGCTTCTGACTTCTTACCATATGACTGCCACCTAAGAAGTGATGAATTAGTTTGTCTGTCAGTACCATTTGGCTGCTGGTACCTAATGAATATTAAAATACAGAATTTCATTCAGGCTCAGGACAGAGTAGTGATGTGTGTTTGTGAAGGCCTCACGCATCTAAGAATTGTTAAATGTATTTTAGGAAAAGGCTGCTTCAGGACTGACACATTCATTAAGCCTGTCTTGATATGTACTTTTGCTGGGCGATATATTGAAGGGGAGGGGGAGGCACAACCTACATTGTCGCTGAACTGCCCGAGCACCTTGCATACAGCCGTTTCACTTTACAGAGGACCTACATGTGACTTTGGAGTGTCCCTGAACGCACCTCATGTTCGAGACGCAGCAGATCGGCAGTTTTTTTTTTTTTTTTTATATATATATAAAACTCGCTCATAAAACAGAAATTATCCACTTACAGTCAACTTAGAACAAGAAGGGAGGAAATGTTCACTCCAGCAACCATCCAGAGTTATTTGTGACAGCACTAGCATTCACAGAGTCAGTTTGTCCTGCTCTTTATTAAATTTGGGGAATTTGTACCCAGGATGATTTATCTAAACTTATCACTTACTCATCTTAAATTTATTTTCCATGTAAAAGTGACACGTTATTTAAAAATACATACAACAAAGTATTGGCAATGATGTGTTGTTTGCATATATTCTGCATTTCTAGCAGAAGTACTGTTCACTAATACTGAAACCAACTCTGTGTTTACTGTGTACACATTTTATCAACCACTGCGTATGATGATTATTCTACTTGTTAAGCTTTATATAATATCTGCATATTAAAGGCCTTTTTGCTACTCAAACATAGAAAGTTACTGAAGTTACTTTGTTAACTAGCTACAGCTAATTCACATTAACATTAGTGTGCAACATGTTTCCGTGGAGGTGGAGGAGAAGCCTTTGGTAACACAGACTCACTGAATAGCACTGGCAGTACTGCAGAGATACTGTATTTACTTCTAAAAGTGTTGAAGAGAGACTCACCCTTCTAACCAATCAGAGAAGAGCAACACATTTGGCTTGATAAGTAAGTTTATTAGCATTCTTGTTTATTGCCGTTTGATCACGACGACCACCTGAAGGGCTGTGCAGAGCATAGATGTAGCATAAGGAGCAGAGCAAAGCTGCATAAGAGCATAGAGAGGAAGACCTGGGTAGAGCAGAGAGGACGATGTCTCATATTAGCACTAGCTCAAATTGCACATTGCGGCTTAAAATCTGCAATTCTCTAAAACTGAGAAGCCTGCTATTGTTCACTTCTGTCTGAAACAAAGCACCTAATAATTTGAATGACGTTACAGTTACAGCTTTAACATTGTGATCTCTATATATGCAATTCCCAATTTTTAAAAGCTAATCAGGACGGGCAGGATTTGGTGAATGGTCAATTATTAATTGGCTAAAGAGCTATTTAAGTCTTGCAGTGGTGAGTAAAAAAAAACAAAACATAGTGACTAAAAGCTGTGGGCATTTGTATTCTCAGGTGAACATGTGATGTGATGTGTGTGATTGACAGTCATGCAGGTTGGACTGTGAATTATTGTTTGTAGGAAATCCAGCCAAAGGAATGTGAAGTTTCAGTCAGAGTGAAATCTGACAGGTGTGATATGGGAGATATGATTATTTTGCTTTCAAGAAGTACTCTTTATATATAATTCATGCATTCAAAAACATCCCACTTTGAGCAGCTGAGAAATGCTCGACACTAACCAGCACACTGCGCAGTAACCTGTTCACTAGCTGCAGGCTGACATTTATTCACGGCCTCCTCTCTGCGTTCTGCATTTGTTGCTTGAGAGATCACAAGAATATCATCAGCAGTGTGCATGTTGCAAAATGTCAGCCACACTGGAGCTTTTATACATCATCACTGTGAAGTTAGAATCGAATGAAAAATTGACTGGATGAACCGGATTACAGGATGAAAGACAACAGAAGGTGTGTAGAACTTTCCCCACTGCCCTCTGTGCTCTGAAACCAAAACTGTGTCGGAACTGTCTTCAGCCCTGAGCTGCAAAGAAATTGGACGGGAGAAAGGATGACTCAATGTTTTCATACACTTACGGACAAAAAAAAAAAAAAAAAATCACTTCACAAACCAAAAGGCGAGCACAACAACAGAAGAGAAAATACAACAAGAGAAAACAGCAACAGCTCAGGAAACGGCTATCAATTGTTTTGATGTCTGTTTTAGAATTTAGTTTTGCGAAAGGTTGTGTTTTTTTCTTTTGTTGTTGGGTTTTTGTAAAATGTCTTTTTGTTTGGTTATTGTATTTGGTGAATTTTGTTGTTGTGTTTTGTGAAATGTTGTGTTCTACAAAATGTGTTTTCGAAATGTTACTTTTTCTCTTTTGTGTTTAGGTGAATGTCATGTTTTCCTAAATGTGTATTTTCTTTTGTCAGTGTTTAGGGGCGTAATTTGAGAAACTTGTTTTTTATCTTTTCACATTGTGTTTTGGTGAAATGTTTGTGATTTACAAAAATGGAATTTTTATTTTGATGTTTAGTTTTGTGAAATTTCGTCTTTTCTGTTTGCTTGTTGTGTTTTGTGAAATGCGGTGTTCTTGATGAAGTGATATGTTTTCTTCTTGTGTCTTGTTAAATGTATTGTCTATTTTTTCTATTTTCTGAAATGTCTTGTTCTATAAAATCCTGGGTTGACTTGCTGAAATGTGTTTTTTGTTTGTTAATGTGTTTAATGACTTTTTGGTCTTTGGTTTATTAAGTTTGGTGAGATGTTGAGTTTTTATGAAATGTCATGTTCTATAAAATTTGTGCGTCGTGTAAAATGTTTCTTATCATATGTGTTTTCTCTTTTGTTGTGTTTTGTAAAAAAAAATTTTTTTTTTGTTTTGTTGTTTCGTTAAATGTTTTGTTTGTATGCTCTTGCAACTATGGTCCATCATAGTACAAACACACTAAATTAATTCAGTGTTTTACCTATAAAGTGTTAAATATAGGGATGCAATTCAAACGGTGGAGATCTGTTAATAGTAACAAGTTACATCTTCTTCTCTACCTTCAATATAAACCGGGCTAACAAAGGGTTTAAATATCCACAGTGGTTAAACTCAAAACTAAGGTAAAAAAAGTGACACATCGGAGATATCTTCACCCAACAACAGGGATATGCAAATAAACTATTCCTATGATTATTAATGCTGACGATCCATTAATTCGAGGCCTGACTTGGCCTGGTGTTCTTCAGTTAAACCAAGATCAACAGCAGATGCACCGTTGTGGTGGCAGAACTTGGCACTGTGATATGACATCACACCCCCGCTAAGAGCGTGGCACAAACACCACCAGACCACTGCCAAACAGAGGGAGAAACATGGCACCAATATAAACACAAACTAATGAGTTATGAGTGTTCATAGAGATATGAGCGGGGCAGAGAGCAGGCAGGATTCAGGATCTCTCTGTCGAGACGAGTCATTGTCTCAACAAATATTTAATTTCCTGATATTTAAATATATGCAAAAGTGTGAGGTTTGGTTGACTAACAAAGGAACTAGCAGATTGGCCACTGGAACTCTAATATACTGTATGGGTCTTGTTTTCTATAATCATATTTTGCTTAAAACCACCTGAGATGGTAATATATCTATTTCACAGTCACACTACACACTGCGAGCTGCTGAACGTGTTTTAGACGACTTTAAATCAATGCACTGCACTTTGCATGGCGCTCTCACTACTCTGCTATGCTCTTCTACAAGTGTTCAACAAGAAAGCCACAAAACTTACACTTCAAGCAGAAACTGTTGATAAGGCAGAGCCTTCTTAGAAAAACCTAATAAAATGAGTATCTCTGCACCGCTGTCCTTAATGTTCGGCAAGTCTGACTTCAACATCAACCTAAAATAAAATATGTTTTGGAGCATATTTCTACAAAAAAAATATTCAAAAATAAAGTTATGTACTTAAAGACTGAGAGTAACGCATAAGAGCTAACACCTGACTTTGAGTCGCATACTAGCTCTAGTTTAAGAAGCTTATTGTAGCTTTAACGGAGAGATACACGGGTGGTATCTATCGTCTTATTTGGCTTCAGTTTATTGGTGAGATTTTAGTAATATAAGTCAGATTCGCTGCTGCTAAAATTCCTTTCCCTTTAGTTTTTTGCCATGTTTCCTCTTAATCTATTAAATAAACACTTTGGATCGACTTTAAGAAAGTGTTGCTAAAGTGCAGACTCATTTTTCCAGAGGTTTAGGAACAAACGTGGGAAAGGAGACAATTAGCATGAGCAGCGATACCTCTGGGTAGACAGACAGAGGAATACGGGGGTCAGAAAATCCAAGGACAGTGATGCCATGGTAATTACAATGCTGCCCGATGAGTGATTTCTGGGAAGATCAGTGGAAAGAAAAAGTTAAATACTAACCACGTTGAGATAAAGCAGTTCAATCACCTTGCTGAGAGTGAGATAGTTCCTTTAAAGCCCATGTGTGTGCTATAACGTCACAGTGTTGCATCTGTAGATATGACATATCACAGCAGTATATCACACCACCTTAAAGGCTCTTTGTCCCCCTGCCTCCTCCAATAATGTCCACACTCCCCCACGTCCAGGCCCATTATCCAGAGCAGCTGGTTTTGGGGCCGGCTGGCTGAAGAGGAAGCTGAAAGTGTAGTCTAATTCACTTATTGATTCCTGTCTTGTGTCGCAGGATACTTCACAGCTTTAATCAGTGGGTGGTTTTAGGCTGGAGACGGGGGTTAAAATAAGGGTATGGGCCCACCAGATGCAGGGTGTGCAGGGGGGGGTCAAAATGAGTTTGCATTGTTTCCTCTGAGCCCTGTGGTATACAGTAATTACTCACATTGAGTGCTCAATGCAGCAGTGAACACTTGAAATGAATTACCAAACTGGATCAGCTGGCTGTGTGTTTTTTAAGAGATAAGTGTTGTGATTACTTGTTGATGAAGAACAGGAAAAAAAAAATAGGCCCGGTTAGATGATGAGGCAAGATGTTTCTTGCAATTTCACACTTTGATTCACACAGGGGAGAGAGATAGCTCAATTCATGTGATGCAACAAATTTCCACTTTGATAAAGCAGAGGTTTTCCAGCATTTTCCCATGAAACCCAAACCCAACAATTTTAAAATTTGACTTTGACAACAATGGAGAGTCATTAAGTCACGAAATGACTAATTACTATGTAGACACCAATGAGACAGGAGTCCATGGTACAAATGCCTTCAAAGATGCAATATTATACATAATTTGTGGTTTATAGTTTTATTCTGTGGCTCTACCAAAACTACTTTGGACAATTTATAATTATAAAAACTGCAGAATGTTTTTTTTGATGAGTCTTTATGCAGTATATGTTTGGACATGGGATTAATACACCTTAGTGACTATTTATTGCAGCACGACAGCGTGTGAGAAACGGTCAAAATAAAAACTTTGTAGCTGTATGTGTAGATGGAGACCATATCGAAACAGTTGATGTGTTTCTAATGATTTGGGGTCTTTGTGGAAAAGAGGAATAAGATACATTAGCAGAAATAATAATATAAAAAATGTCACCAGATTTTACATTTACCTCAGACCAGAGTTATAGTTTGCTGACATGGACTGTTTACTAGTGACTTGAAGCAGGGCTTGTGGTTCTGTTAATCTTCAATTACAATGATGAGAGTATCACGGAAAAAAAAAAAAAAACAAGAGCAGGAAACAGAAGGGAACATGCTGTGCAGATACTGGATAAGAGACACAGCTGGGAAATCACCTGGGAACATCGACACGACACTGGCTTCTGATATTTTACGATGTTGTACTCCACATTCAAAAGGCTATGTGATGTGCTCGGTAAGCGCCGCACTGAGATCTGAAAGGAGTCAAAACCTACATCTACTCTATGGGTCCATGTTTAATACGATAAATAACTGAATGTAATGTAGGTTTATGCTCTTGCTTTGACTTTAAAATGAACACAGGTTATTTGGATGGGTTATCAACAGCAAACATTCCCAAATCCTTAATTATCCGAAGAAGGGAAACCTACTCTGTCTTCGCACACACTCTCCAGCTTCTCTTCACTGAATTCACTCTATTCTTACCTGATACGAGGTGTTTTGGAAAACAAACAGGAAGAAGGAATATTTACTCTGCGTGCCACTTATCTTTGAAGATGAACACTGGGCCAGATTGGCTCTTCTGCTATCGGTGTGTGTGCGTTTGTAAGAATAGGTGAGACGGTAAGTGCAGTCCATTTACCCTTTTTCTTTTTATGTCTCTATGCAGTTGACAGACGTGGCAAGAGGCATTATGTTATTGGGTTGTCCGTGCGTATGTCCCTCGGTCCCATTATCGTAAATGCAATATCTCAAAGGCTCCGTGCAGGAATAACGTCAAACTGTGCACAAATGTCCACTTGAATTTTTTGGACTTTGGTAGTCAGAGGTCAAACGACAAAGTCACTTTGACCTTGTGTCTCTCCCATTCTTGTGAATGCGATTTCTTGAGATCACTTCTTCAAACATCCATTTGGACTGAAGGATAAAGTGACTAGACTTTGTGGATCAAACGTCAAAGTCAGTGTCACTTTGCATCCGTACTAATATTCTGAACATGATATCTTGGCACTGCAACGAGAACACAGATTTGGCCGAAACTTTTACTTGGACCTATAGATGAACTAATAAGATTACGTGCGGTCAAAGGCCAAGGTCACTTTCGTATTATAATGGAATTTCATTATTCCATTCTGACACAAAGGTCCACATGGATGACCTGACTAGAATACGAGTATAAAGAATGTGAAGTTATGTCAAGCTTAGTTGACAACTGGGACACGGGGGCCATGTGGAGATCTATGTGGTCTGTTTTACCTGGGACTGATGCGGTGGTTACCTGCATACGTTCAGTTTTGTTTTGCTAAAAAGTTGTTCAAATCTTGTTCAAAATTGATGAAGAAGGGAAAAAGAGAAAGAAAAAGGACACTACACCACTGACACAAAACACCTTGAGTAGACAGAGGACAAACAATGATCTCAAATTAGATGACCCCCACACTCAAAGTATCCTGGAAGGACTCATGCCATCTGTCTGTGTGAAGGTTTTTCAATCTAGTGTAGTGTATCCAGGTCAGTGTCCAGCAGGGTGAGGTCACAATGTGGACACTCAGCACTCACACACCCCATGACCTTTGAACCCTGTGACCCCCTCACCTCAGAGTCCAACAGTCATCAGCTTATTGACTGAGCACGTGCTTAAAAGACTGATTAACAGGAAAAGAATAGAATTAATTTGGATAAAACTGGCATTAGAAAGAATTTTATTTGTCAAGCCGGTTTTCAAAATAACAATCCTGTTTTATTTCTCTTGACAGCAAATCTCTGTAGGACGAGGAAAGTGACACTTGGGTTCAAAAGGAAATCAACAAAAGGAAATCAACAAATCAAACACAAACAAAACAGAGAAGAGAAGGGAAGAGAAAATGAGACAAATAAGTGAAAAAAAAAAAAAACAAGAGCAGAACAGAGGCAGGAAATTGGAACACAGAAGTCAGTTAAATATGTATCTGAATGTGTATACATCCACACACACACACACACACACACACACACACACACGCGTGCATCCTAGTGTATTCACATTCTGCAAATGAAATCACAATGCAAATCCTCCCCAGCAACACAACAATTTCCCGTCTCCACTCGCCCCTTCCGCTCACTTTAGTTTTCTGCATGTAAAGTATTTTGACCGCAGCTCAATCTTCACACCACTCCGACTGGCTCTCATTGATTTCCATGGTGTTAGATGGAGTGCCAGGGCCTGTGTGGGCCAATGAAAAGAAGGTGCACATGTGAAAGACTCTTTATGGGCAAAAGATTATCTCACCGAGACACACGCACAGGCCGTCCAACCCGGCCGGAGAGAGAGAGAGAGAGAGAGAGAGAGGGAGAGAGAGAGAGAGAGAGAGAGAGAGAGAGAGAGAGAGGCTCTGGCACCTGAATCCATACTGCATGTGGATATGCATGCACCGAGACACAAAATAAGACACGAGCAAGTATGCAGTCAGAGAAATGCAAATCTGATTGTGTGAGGGCTAACAGCTATATGCAGGTGTGCAAATACCTTCATACACTTGACAAACAGAGAAACCTTGCGACACACATTTACAACACGCCAGCCACAGAACTAACAGGTAATAGCTTGCCCCGTGCATTTCAGTAAGTGTGTTATTTTATCGCCTCTTTTCATCCTCTCCCCTCCCTTTCTGCTCGGTGACAGGGGGGATATGTGCACCCTACTTTGTTGCCATGGATACCACAAACACCCCACATAGAAAATTCTACACGGAATAATAAGTGGCCAATTGCGTCTGTTTGCTCTCCAACAAACCTCAGGATTAGAGGCATTTTCTTGTCAGAGGCATAAACTATTTTTATGTTTGCGGGGAAAGAGAAGGAAGGGGAGGAACGGAGGAGAGAAATGCATGAAGGAAAAAAAAAAAAAAACAGAGGCACAGATATGAAAAGAGCATACTAATGCTGCGCGATGACAGGTTTTCTCCGTGCTCGATGCGATGAGAGGGGCAGAAAACAGAAGAGGGAGGAAAAAAGGAGGGGCAAAGAGATGCTCTTAAAAAGGAACTCAGGTGCTCAGGGCACCCTTAACAAACGAAGGAGAGCATGACAGAGAGGCCGAGGAAGAGGGGAGAGGATCATTTCAAGTCCAGTTAACTGGGAGCACTGATGTTTGTAAGAGCCCAGCAGGCGAGGTGACAAGCAGGGTGGCGTTTAGTAGTGCAAACTGAAGCTAAATGTTTTGAAAAGCTTTTTTTCCCCTTTTTGTGCCTATGTGTGTGTGTTTGTGTGGGTGTGGGTGTGTGTGAGTGTGTCTCTTATAGATTAATAGACAAACACTCATCTGATGCCTCCTCCTAATTTCTTCCTCCTGCTCCGAGCCTTGGAGAACATAACCCCAGTGTGCAATGATGTCATTATGATACCATCTGTTTGCTGCAATGGCAGACGCAACATACACACACACATTTACACACACAAACACACGCGATGGCCGCGGATCAGATAACACAGAGAGGGGAAGAACCTATGACATTTGCACAGTGTACCGTGTATCAGCCATGCACACGTCAGATTCCGGCCGCGTGTTTCATGCAGGCTCATTGTAAAGAGTGAAGGGGATTGTTGACACACTGCAGGCAGCTTTGTATCTCGTATCCAAGTGGAGAATAAGTCCAGGCTCATGCTGTCTCTGTCTGTGCAGTGAGAGGACAGAACGAGCTGTAACTACAGTACTTTAACATCATGTCAAGGTCAGAAAGGGAGGGGCTTGATGTGGATGTCAGTCCCGTCCCCCATCTAGACAAGGACACTGACCCCCACTACCTTTAAATTTTTACATCTCTATCATACAACTGTGGCCACTTCAGCCGCACCCAATATATCACAGAGTAGAATAAAAGCTACAATGAGTCAGGTAAGATTAGTTGAGAGGGCGTGTATGCAGGTTACAATGCAGCTTCACACACGGCCGCAGTTGGGCTCCCTCTTTTTCTAAGTTGAATGCACATGTGGACAGCGTGGTGGTGAAGTGGTCAGCGTGCTGACCTAGAAGGTCCCTGGTTCAAGTCTACCGACTGGCTGTGGCCTATTTGTGTGGAGTTTGCATGTTCTCCCCGTGCTTGCGTTGGTTTCCCAGCATTAAGCGGTTAATATAATGGATGGATGGATGGATGGATGGATGCACATACACACAAAAAAGAGCTTGAATCAGCACAACTGGTGCATTGTGCACTGTGTATTTGCTTATATGCAGTGGTGGAAGAAGTATTTGTTTTGTTTTTTACTTAACGTGGAAAGTTGGCTAGAAAAGCTTAACTATTTTCCTGCCTGTACACATCCTGTATTATAGTTTCTACATGAAGTATCTAAGGTAAAAGTACTGGCTTTGAAGAACAATTGTACCCGAGTGTTATACTATTACTATATTTATTATTATATGTAATAATTACAGTTGTATGGATGTCGGTTCAGCATGTTTGTTTTGTATATGAGGTGAAATTACTTTATGCAGCATATTTTTTATACACTGATCCTATGATCCTCTTAAAACTACAGTATGTGACTTCACCTCCAACATGACCTGCACACAGTAGCTTCAATTAAAGTTGTTACAGTATAAGGTGAATGAAAAGCAGAGGTATTCCCCCAGAAGTATATAGGTACTTCAAGATAGAAGTATTAAAACAAGTACCTCATGATTGCATTTACTGTTAGTAACCACAATACGTTATTTTCACTGTTCTTCAAAATGTCTCTTTTTGTTGTTTTCTTGATGGAAAAGTTTTGTGATATATGTCTGGTTGATGACATCATGTCTGTATGTTAGTCATAAAAATATCAAGAGCAGCCTGCTAAGTTAGGTAATTATAAAGACTAGAAACAGGCGGAAACTACTAGGACGGTCCTGTCGAAAGGTAACAAAGTCCACTTATCTTAAAAACTCTTAAAAACTGAAGGGTAACTCACTTTTTTAATGGGGGATTACGTACCAGATGATTTGGCCTCTTCATTAGCTATGACTGGTTAAAACCAAGAAATATTTAATAAAAGTACAACTTAATAAAAACAGCTTATTTTTACTGTGAAACACAAACCTGGATTCACGGCATTAACACTATATAAAAGGGGAAATTCACTAGGATATTAGCATTGGTAAATCCTTAACCAGGACTATGAAAGAAAAAAAACTGCAAACTGCCAGTAATAAGCATGAGTTGCAAGCACACGTCAAAAATAATTCTGATTTAAATAGGTCTCGATGTTATAAGCTCCATTTGTGATTAAACACGTGTATTTATACATGTACCCATGTCAGACTTAACCGTTGTGGCGTATGCATTAGATGTAGATTGTGGAGTAACAGCAGGTACAAGTAAGGCCACGTGGGCAGAGCGGCGTGCAGCGCATGCATGAGCAGGCAGAACCGACGTAGAAAATGAATTTGGAGGGGCGTAATGAGAGATGGCGCTGGGCTCCGTCCCGATTTCACAGCCACATCATTAGGGTGAGGCGGCCACAGCCCCGGAATGAACACGCACGCACACACACACACACACACACACAAACACCGGCCAGCACAGCGGCCCCAGGAAAGTCGAACAAGGTCAGTTGCCACACTGCAGTCTAATGAGAGGTGACAGGTGAGAAGAGACGCTGCAGACTTAAACCATTAAACTTACATTTTTAGGGAGGGTTTCTGTGTGTACGTTGGTGTGCAGGACTGTGTTTTGGAATTACAATCAAATTCGTACATGGCACATAGTGTATGTACACACACAAATACGCACACAAAATATCCTCCCTCTGACCTTCATGTACTTCCTGGCAGGCAGGTGTTAAGGCTGTAGGGGCTGAGCTGAGTGGCCAAAAGGAGATGGTGCGGTGTTATTTATCAGCATGTCCAGGCGTCTTAAATGACTCTGTTCGCTGCAGGTGACTCAGCACGCACACACACACACACACACACACACACACACACACACATACACACACAGTTGTAGTTTGGCTGCATTTCTAGGAAAGACATGTAGTATGTGTCATGTGTTTTGTTTAGTGGCTAAGTGAAGTTTAAACTGAAAGTAGTATCCTTCCTTCAGTAGTCTCTAATAGTAAAATGGAAGAAACCATGATCATTGGGGAATCAGAAGTGTTTGTTTCTATGTTGTATTTTTTACCCTGAAGCACTGTGGCATCGTCTAAGCATGACCCAACAGGTCGACCCCGAACTGAGTGAGTGCACTTGTCCCAGGCAAATGTTAGTTTGCTGGCTTGATCAAGAACCTGCAGGACAACATGTGTGATCATCTCTTAGCTAAGATAAGTGAACGTTAAAGCTAATGTGAGTAGTTCAGAGATAGGGCTTCTTGTGTTGTGCAGCAATCTGCGGTCCGGCTGCCTGTGATAGATGGTTGACTAGATGGTTAACTGATTTATGCAAATATGGTTTAGAGTCAAGCGAGTTGTGTGTAAACAAGTGGCTAATCCACGTACACCTACCAGCATTCTGACTGGTTAATGCAATAAATAAATAATAATAAAAAAAAAAAAGGAAGCTATCTGAAACAGGAAAATGCTAATTAATTATATGGCTTCAGTTTAGTGACAAAATGTACATAATTGCTTTTAAACTCCTCTAGATGACTTCATGACATCATTAGAAGGACTGGTGATGTCATCTGGAGGAGCTGTGGAAAAGCAGTTTGACCATGATTACAAACTCCATAGTGTAAGCAACGAGATGACATGATCAGAACTGAAGGTTCCTCCAAGTGATGCCACCTGGAGGCATTTTTCAGCTACAAGTAGAGAAATATTTAAATATAGTGAAGTCAGAGGGAGGTGTACTACCAAAACTAGAACCAAAGGAGCAAGTTTGAAATCAGTGAAGAATCAGTCCTTTAAAACATTTTCTCCAATCAATCATTTTGCCCAATCCCGACTTTTTTTGTGGTCCTTTCGGCTTATCCCATGATTTTAGGGTCACCACAGTAGATCATTGTCCGCATGTTGATTTGGCACAGTTTTTATCCCCTTCCTGGGTCCCAAACGTATTAATTGCTCAAAACGTTTCAAGCGAAAAAAATAAAGTCTGCCAGTGCTGTTTGATACCTTTTTGGAACATATTTCTACTAAAAATATCCAAAAAAGTTTCAAACTGTTGCTTCAACTTTGAAAAGCTGTATCCGAAAAAAATAAGCACCACGTTTGCCAGTTAAAAGAAGAACACTCCAGAGCACCCAAAAACAAGAAGGCTTAAAAAGCATTTCCAGGACATGCACACATTGAGCACAGGACACCTGCTGGGCTCTGATGAAGCTGCAGTTCTACAGATGTGTTTAGCATGTATTTAAATGTTAAGCTATAACTAGACAGTTGTTTTCTGAGGTAGCCCTACTGAATACGCCGCCGCCGACACACGAACAATGTCCACGATTTGTAGTGGTAAGAAAGGTGGTATTGATTCCGGTTCCACTGGAATCAACACAGACTTGATTGGCTCTTGCTTGGCTGTTTCTGAACTTACAGCACATTTGCACAGAGTTGAGCTTTCTCCAACTTTTTCCTGCCACATCTGCGAGGTGTAATGAGCGACTATGCAGGTTTTCCATACAAAGTGAAGGCAGCCGTCACTGGCAAAGGGATTTAGTGATGGTTGTATGAACCTGTAAGGCATCTTCGTGGAACACCACACTGGAGAGTGGTGCTTTGTTCTGCACTTCACACAATTCTCCAATGCAGACATGATTTGAAAGGACAATGTTCTCTTTCAACAGCAAAAAAATAAATAAATAATTTTAATCAGTTTTAAAAGTATCTGAAAAAGTATCCTGCATTACTGATTATTCAAGTACGAAGCTGATGATGAGATGAAAGGTGCATGTACTTTAGCAATGTTACATTTTCTGATGGAACAGATGCTTATGGATGTTTCCGCATACAGTAGCTGGGATCTGAATGATGTTCATCTCTCTGTTGAGTCAGTCAATCTCATCTGGCTACGTTGGCAAGTTGTCTCCCACACATTCGTGCACGGGCAGTAAGTAGGAGAGTGACTTGGTCTCTGTCCAGATGGCTAACCTTAAAGACAGCACTCAACAGCTGTCCTCTCTGCCAAAACTGCCGTGATAACTAGTAACACGGGACGCATCAGACATTTCTGGTTGACAGCCTCGAGCTTGAGGAAGGAGCGAGAACACTTGATAATCACAGCGGTGACACCATTAAGGCGACGTTTAGGGAGCTCCATCACACATATATCTGAAGATGAAAGAAATGGGAGAAAATCCACATGATCATTTCATCTCGGCAGCGAACTGTCACCGTAAAAACGCCGCATCCGTAGTGGTCACAGACAGCGTGCCGGTAAGATTGGCATCACCGTCTTCCCAAACGAGACACTGACTAAGTCTCTGGACTGTCTTTTTCCTGGCAGAGCCTTGTTGGGTGACTCCATCCTCTCCTTTACTCATATCTAACTCACTTCAGATGTTTCTTTGCAGGCACAAAGCACCATCTCAGAATAGACGTATTGTGATGCATGCTTCACAGGCCTCTGCGGTGCTTTTGTTAAGTCACATTCTCACTTTTAAAACTCCAAACATAAAAGTGCGCTCGAATAATGATACATGCGATGTCCTTGAGGCTCAGTAGGCCGTGTGAGCTGAAAGCCTGCACAAAATGTTTTTTTTTATTTCCCCTTTTATAGGCAGCTTAGTAAAGCAGAAATGCCATAAAAATAATATTTAAAAAAATAATAGTGGATTTTTAAAAGGATACAGCAAGGCAATAATATAACTCATGCTTTGGCAGAGGTGCCCTGAGTGACTTTCTTAGCCTGTTAGTCACTGTTGTAACATCATGTTCCCTTACTAAATTAAATTAAATCAATCACAACATGATCATCAGTTGCCTTAGTGTTTTCAGCCATCCACTTTTCTATCTCCAACTGAGTCCCAAACTATATTAATAACTTATTAAATTGCATAATTACATTATGGGCATGCGTGCATTTATATATGTGAGCACATTATCTTCTCTCCGATGGATTTGCCCCACAAATCAAGTTAATCACAGCATTGAAAGCAATAATGAGTGTGGCATGCTACTCAACAAACTAACAAACCCATTAGCTAGTCTGCCTGTCTCCAAATCCAAAACCTTACATTCATTAGTCGGTAATTCAGAGCAGAAAATGAGATTGAGATCCTTGATGCTACAGAAAAACACATCCCCAGTCCCACAAAAAACAAACAAAACAAAAAAAAAAATAAAAAATAAAAACCCCTGCAATGGTCCTCAAGACAAGATTGAAAAACAAATTTCTAATTCTGTCCATGAAGGGAAATAGGAGTTGATAATTAGTCCAGCATGAGAGGGAGATGTTACAGACGCACAGAGCCGAATCAGTTTTCAACTCATTCTTCCAGCCGTTCGACTTAAAGCAGGCGTGTGGCCTATGGGTTCATGCAGGACTGTATGTAACTCCGGGCAGCATAGGTGTCATGAATCCATATTACAGGTATCTACACTTTGCTTTGAGGATTTGGGGCACAGCCTCAGTGTACTAGTACATCGTGTTGATCCAAGTCATGCTGGTTTCTTCAGGTACATGTGACAGAGGAAGCGAGTTTAAAGACACAATGGTAAATGGTGCTTGAAACAGTCTTTCAATAAATGTTGTGTATGTCTGAAAATCCACTGGGACATGTGGAGCTTTCCCTCTCTCCAATGATGCTGCAGATGTCCAGAGAATACAAATGCTGTCATCTCATCACACCACTCCATCACCAGCTCTGCATCCAACCCCCCACCACCACCACACACCCCCACACACACACGCCAGCAACATCTCCTCCACCTCCCACCTACCATCATTTCAAACTGTCAATCCTTCTCTCAAAACAATACAGAGCTGTAGTTCATGTCAAAGCTACGTCTAGGAGTTTTCAGGGAGCTCCGCCCCTTCTGAGCTCTTTAACAGTCCATCAGCAGGTGGTGTTGTGGCCCTTTTTCCACGGCTGATCATCAGACACTAACATAGCAGCTCCATGACACTACAGCTCTTACAGGAATCTTATCTAGTTTGGGGAGCTATGGGGGCTGGAGAAGAAGGTGGAGGAGGCTGAGAGCAGCTCTTTTAGGAGGATTAGAGCAAAAGAAGAAGTGCGGGTGGTTTCACTCCCCCAGCCTCTCTGAAGGTCGTGGGATCTTTTCACTTAGTCCACATCAAATGTGGGTAATGTTAAAGATGCTGGACTGGACTTATCAGTCCTTCCTGGAATTTGCGATGTTGTGATCAGAGCAATTTCTTCATCCACTCCTCCATGAATTCTACCCAACCCTGCAATTAACTGCAACATCTAAAACATTGCAACTTGCAGCGGCTGTCATGAGATCAGGCATTTTAGGCTGCAACAATCACAAAAAAATCCCCAAAATCCTGAAGGTACTTTATAATAGAGGGAAATGAATCAAAGATATAATAGTATAAACCCTGAGCATCAATTAGCGTCAGACTAATTAGTTTTACTTTCAGTCACATCCTCTCTGCTTATAAGGTGTGAAAAACTGAAATACATTTGTAACATACTTAACCACTGTTTCAAGGGACTGCACACTTTGAATTAAATGGTTTTGTCACATTTGTGGGTATTTAGTGTTTGATGCTATGGAAGAAAAAAAAAATCCATTATTATTTAAAATTTATAGACAACTGAATACATATCAAATTTGGAAACATTTTACTTGGTACTTAATGTTGAAATTTAAATACCAATACTTCCAATCAATACAGCATCTCTGAAATAAATTTTACCTTAATAAGTTTAGGATGTTTGCTCGGTGTTGAAAAGATCTTGAATGGACTCAGTGAAAGCTGTGAATTGTAATTGCTGAGGCCTTAGTTAATGAAATTATATGTATTAAGAGGCGTTGCAATGTTTTTTGTCCTTTCCACTAACATCCACGAAGAGGGCAGAACAACATCACCACGACCTCTAAAGTAATTTATTTAAGACTTGTATATCAGTGTCAAGAAAACTGAGCATGACAGGCATCATAACACTTGATTTATTGGCAATAAGTGGACACTCATTAAGTTTGACATTAGAATTGAAATAAGGTTGGCTTAAATTATATTAGGTATGTTCACTCCCACTGATGGATCATGTGTTTGAGGTCATTTTTGTTTATTGGTCATATGTGTTTTAGTCTTTTGTGGGTCATTTTGTGTCTATTTCGGTCTCTTGATCATTTTCAACAGTTAAGTGAGATCTGTAAGTGTTTTTTTTTAAAGCAAGAAACATTAACACTCTATACAGAGAGGCCCTCCGACCTCTGAAGCCCCTGGGCTCGTGCCCAATCCATCCATCTTCAGACCCCCATTGAAGATGACACAATATCTGTCACCTGATCCAAAGTAGAAAAGGTAATTGGTATTTAATGTTTAACATAAATAGTCAGTAATGCTTAGATGTCCAATTTATAATATAACTGCTTTCAAAAGAAATTAAATTTCTATGGCCTTTCTTTGCCCCTCTAAGCTCGTTTCTTTCTCCAGCGGGGTCTTCGATCTGAGATAGCTCTATCTTAATTGTACATTTACACTCTGCCATCACTCTGACATTCTGCTTGACATTCAGGTAGCATAGCAACATGACAACATGCCCCTACAGCCTGGTGTGAGAATATAGATGCTTTTTGAAAAGGTTGACACGAGGGGGTGGGGTTGAAGAACAGAGTCAGGTCCTCCACAGATTTACTTCTTCTCCTTTCCAACGCTACTCTCGAATCCGATTTTACATTTAAAGCACCTTTTATGTGGCTGAAAATACCTTTACACACGCTGCCATAAATACTGCCCAAAGGCAAGAAGGCCTCAGTTCCCCCTGCCAACTTGTATGTTTTAACAGGGATGAGCGGACGTTATAATGGAAACATGTATTTGCATACAGCATATGTGTACATACGCTGCTTATAACACCATAAATTATAGAGAGGAAATTTCATTCACAGTACAAATATATAAATGTATAAATCAATGTAAGCTGTTATATTTGCTGTACCGTATAAATGAATACATATAGGGTATGTTTACAACTCAATATCCACACTTGGAAGCTTTGTCTTGATTCAACAAAATGTAAATGAATGCATGAAGATGATTTCTGTTGTAAAATGTGGTGAAGGGAGAGAGAAAGCACACCACACATAAAACATGAAACACTGGTCAGAGGGGTAATTTAAATGCATTTTTACCACAGGATTCAATTCATAATTCATAAAGATTAAGGATGAATTTCACATGAGGTGCGGTGCCCCATTCGATTGGTCCTTCTCCCCGGCAGAAAATCCCAAACAGCTTCTCCCTTCTCGGTGATTAGGAGAGAGACCCATTGCTGTCGCTCCTGCCCGAATCGGTACGTCTCCTTATTTGATCCTGAAATCAGCTCAGGAGGCAAAGCTCACCTCCATCAACCTCATTGTTCATGTGTGAGGGTCGTTGAGAAGCTCTGCCTCCTCCACCCACAATTACTCCATCATTACTTTTTCATTGTGTAGTAGATAGAGGGCATTTTATATGAAGTAGTCATTATTTTTTTAAATTCTATATTACCGTTGCCATATCACAGCCCTGCAAGTCTGATAACTTGAAAAAAAGGAAACACACATGCTCTACAATAGTAACAACAGGTTTGCCAAAAAATACATGTGTATGTTTAAATTGTATGAACTACAGGGTCTATTCAAAGTGATTAATCACCACCGAGTCCGAAACGTAGCAATAAAATGTCCCAAGTCCTGTCCGGACTTTATCTGTTTACTGAAAAAAAACCCACTTCTTTTTATTACACTACATTTAGCATTAATAGTTTGTATGAATTAATATTTACACTCAAAACATGATGATTTCGAATCTACTAAACACACAAACAAATTGGGACGAAACAGTTTTCTTTTTAAGATTGATATGTGTTTAGTGTATGTTTCTGGTCATTTGATGTCTGTTTTAGTTATTTGATATCAATTTGTTGACAGTCTTCATCTGCTTCTGGACATTTTGTGTCTCTTTTTGGATATTTTGTATATATGTTTTAATGGTTTGTGCCTGTTTTGAACAGTCCTTTTTGTCTTACAATAAATAAAGTAGTTACAACTACTACTAAAAAACTACTATTTAAAAACTATTTCCGATCACTTCATATTTTCCATACTTTGTGTTGTAGACTTCCTTTTCGGTTTTTGATTTTGAAAACATCTTAAAAGGAAAAAAAAAATCTAAAAACATGTTTTCATGTTTTTTGATGATTCCCAACACAGTAAACTGTGCAAAGAATGAAGTGCATTTAAGTGCATGTGGATGTTCCTGTAAAGGGAGTTTTTACTCGTGCTGGCTCAAGGGGGATTTGTTGGCTTCTCTCTCTTTAATTCTCTAATCTTGACCTTACTATGTAAAGTACATTAAAATGATTTTTGTTGTGATTTGGCGCTCGATAAAAAAAAACTGAATTGCTTTATTTAAAAGGCAAACACCAGGACTTTTACATTTGGTAAAGGATCTATTCCCTCCATCACTGGTTTCACTATTTTGACACCATTCTCTAGTTGTTTTGACACAATAATCAAATCTAAAAGTAAATGTGAAATACTGAGCCTCACAGCTCATTTTCTTTCACAATGAATTGTGCAAATATCAGTTAACACTCTGACAAAGTCTAGCCTGGTGGCAACAATGTACTAGACGGCCTCCTTCATAAAATGTATAACACTCAGGCGTGTTCATCAACATGCTTACTGTGTTAATCCTCACATGCAAAATCATGTAGTTACCTTTCAAGCAGAACGGTTTTCTGAAATCTGTAACCTGGGCTCCCCCCAAAATCAACTGACGACATGAGTATCACACCAGATTAAATTAGAAAAATTCAATTAGAGCAAATGATCACATGTTGTCAGTGTTAGTTTGCAACACAAAGGCCAATTCGTGCCCCATCTTACACTGCAGAAGTGTAAGTGCTAAATATAAACCTAATAGACATGAGAGCCGTCGGTCGAGTCACACAGAGGGAAACGTGAAAATGTTCTGTATATGGGCTTTCTGTCAGAGATAAAGGTGGACACAGATGCATTAGGACAGCGGGGTCTACATGCAGCCAGTGAGGAAGTCACATGCAGGTCACGGCTGCACCTGCCAAAAATCTGTGCACTGTGAGAACAACTATCAGTTGTAAAGCTGACTAAATGATGTAGCCACATTTTTACTACGCAAACAGCATTTACAGTATTGGTCATTTGGATACATTTGGACATTTGGACGGTGGCCTTGAAAGCTCAACACGCTGCCACTAAAGAAAATATGTGCAACTAGACTAAAAAAAGGTCAGCTAACAGGAAGGTTTCATAATGGTTTTATATTGTCAAATGGCATATTATGTTTCCCCATTTTGTTTTTGTCTCTGCAGCTCATTTCTCTATTTGCTTGTGTTTTATGAATTTGAAGTATTTTTCTAACTGTTATAAACGTCTTGTGAAATTGGACAAGTTGCTTTCTTAAAATATGTGTTTTGTCTATTTGCATGTGCTTACTTGAGCTGCAGGGTGTGGAGATCTAAGGCCCGTCATACATTTGTCGGCAAAATTATTATTATTTTTTTGTCCTTATCCTTATCCCTTGAGTAGAGGGTGGCCACAGCGGATCATTGTCCCAATGTTGATTTGGCACAGTTTTTACACCGGATGCCCTTCCTGACGCAACCCTCCCCAATTTCTACCGGGCTTAGACCAGCACTGCACAGCTGGGGAGGGGAATGGGCTGTTAGGGGTTCAGCATCTTACCCAGAGACACTTCAAAATATACTTCGAACCACTCACCCTGTGGTCTGTGGACGACGTCTGTGCCTTTACCAACTGAGCTACAGCCGCCACTTTACAATACGCTTTTTTTAAAAGATATTTTAGAGATATTTTCATAAAATACATTATTAACACATTAGGTAAATGTGGCCGATGTTCTTTGGCAGCACAAATGAAGGTTCCCGATCTGTTTGAGTTTTAGCCAATATGAGTGGTTTCCAACCTGTAGAGGATGGGACACTCAAGTGGGTCCCAGGAGGGATCACAGAATGATAAGACAGAAGGAAACTAATACCTGTTGAATCGGACCTTTTCATTTTTCTGACTTTTTATTAATTGTTGCTTTTTCTTGGATACTTCTACCACTTCAGGCAACTAACAACCTTCATATGAGGCAATCTGAAGAGGACAAATCTCTCTTTGGGAGACTTATTCACAGCCCATTTCCACTATTAAATCAACACAAATCTGACCAGGGGTCATAAGTAGACAATTAATTTAAAGGCACAACGGACTAGAACAACTAGCTTATGCATCTGAGAATTACTGTAATTAACTTCTATTACTACATTGTAATGTATTTGAAGAAGGGGAAAACAAATATTTAGTTTAATATTACTCAGACAATCCTCGCCAATGGCCAACTGACAGATCCGCTTTGTTACCTATGATTTTCATGTGATCACTGTGCAAGATGCTGCTGTTGAGCTGCACTGTGTTACACAGAGAGGTGATTCTGTACTTAACCCAGCTGCACTGATAAAGATGTGGTAAAATAAATAATAGACACTACACATCACGACTCAACAGTATCAAACACTACAGCCTCAGTTGCAACAATAAGTCAACATTGCAACCTTCATGAAGTGAGGATTTATTAGATTGGATTAGTTTCAGCTATGTGTGTCCAACTCAATGTAAGTATGTGATGATTAAAAAAACACAATGTAGTATGTTTGACATACTTATAATAAAATTATTTTTATCAGATATTTTTGCTTATCTAAAATATTTTTTTGAAGAAATAAATTGGAATCTTGTTCTAATCTCAATTAGTTTGCTCAGTGCATTTTTTAAGTTTTAAATTCCCTTAAATAACTTGGTTGTTTCCAACATTTATCAAATGTTCCTTTATGTTGCATTCTGACATTTCTTATTATAAATGAGTATTTTATCCGGTGCAAAGGGTGAAGGGAAAATAACATATCTGTATTATATTTTGGCCATTGGCATCCCTGCTTTCTAAAGATCAGCACCGGCATCAGTCACTGAACATTCCTCACATGTGAGAAGCTACAACCATTTTTGCTTAAAAGTGACGAAAACCATTATTCATTTATGAAAATACTTTTTCAAGATCAATTAAATGACTAATCAGGCTGCACCACATTTGGCAATCGTTCAAACAGCACACCATATTTTCCTCTTTACAAGTCTGACTTAGATCTACATATTGACTGTAAACCCATTACTGGCTTTCCTGCCAAACTTAAAGATAAAAAAAGAAAAAGCTAAAAGGCCACAAAAAGTGCCTCATCTTCCCAGAAAGGAACAGCAGGCCACTCCAGACTTTATCACTGACTCCATGATGCAATTAGCCATCGTGGTGGTGCAGCTGTGGTTCTGCTGATTGTATTAGAGATTCAGTGATGTCTTTCTGGACAAAACCCCAGAGACTGAGTGAGGGACACTCACACAGCCCTAAAACACAATAAAGGCAAGTGGCAAAGCCCACAAGTCTCTCTGGGTCTGGGTCTTGTTAGGGCCAGCCCTTACAAAAAAAAAAAAAAAAAAAAAAAAAAAAAAAAAAATCCCCATCGTTTTTGTGTTTTGTTTTGTTTTTTTTGTCTTTCTGTGGTTTTATGACCGAGGGGTCGTTATCTCTCAAACACAGGGATGAACCAAGAGTCAACTTCAAACAATGCACATATGCACGCACTGACGCACATGCAAACTTCCAGAAGGCTGCAGGGGACCGCTGTGAGGAACCCCCCCGGGGAATGAAGTGACTTCTTTCGTAGACAGCAACACACACACACACACACACACACACACACACACACACACACACACACACACACACACACACACACACACACACACAGGTCTCACCTTCTTCACCCACCCTTAGGGGAATGAGAAAGAGAGAGAGTCCGGCAGGGTAGATAAGCTCTCCGCCGCCTTTATCCACACCACCACCATCACCTTTCTTCTCCTCTTCATTCAATTCAACACCCACCCCTCTCTGTGCGCCTGCACTATGTAGTAAGCCTCTGCCAAGCAGTGTGTGTGTGTGTTATCTGATCAATCAGTGGCAGGAACACACACAGAGGTAAAAACCATTATGGCCCCTGAAAGCCACTCCATCCAGGGACAACAGACCCCCCTCATGGCAGAAGTTTACAACAATAGGGTTAGAGTAATTAGAGAGGCACTTCCCTTCTGGACGAAATACTGGGAAGAAAAAAAAAAAGGGGGGGGGGAGCAGAGTGTATGGGACAGAGGGTGACCCAGGTTAGATGTGGAAAGGTAGATACAGTAGATTTAAGGTGTACGATAGCTGGAGAGAATGAATTTGAAGCAGCAGTGAAAGAGAAGAGAAAAAAAAAAGAGGAGGTCCAGCTTTCACCCTGTCCATTGAGTGTAGATGTTGTAAAGATGAAGGATCAATCAGGGGGGAGATGGAATGAAAAGATGGCTGGAGGGCAGGGAGAGATCACTGCCCTCATGACATGTGACAGGAAAGGTTTGCAGCCATGGAGCAGCTTTGCATTATAATAACAGTTCTGTGAGGCTCAGAAAGTAAAGCCTTAAAAAGGTCCAATTAAAAAAATGTCTTTAAAATTAAACTTGAAATTACACGTTAATGTCAAATGTGTTTTTGGACGCACTCACTGTAGTTTTGCTAATTATTTAGTCCCTTTGGACTGAAATGTATTTAAATGCACCTGCAGCCCAATTTGCTTTCCTTCAATGTGTCCAGTGGCTAAAGATCAGATCTGGCTACAGAAGTCAGTCTCAGTGCTATCAGCAGGATGAGGCTCAGATTAGGACCCAGCCAGATGGCCTGTGGGGGCAAGCGTGGCTTACACATAACACTGTGGGCTGAAGTTAAACACACACACATACACACACACGTACATACTGCAACTTTGGCTTGCTCGTACCACATGAGGAGACTTGGGTTAACTCATGCCGTCAGTCCAATATGTCCATACAGTGATGCCATTGGGAGACGTGCACTGGAAGATTCAGCATTTAATTTAAATTGTAGAAAAAATACTGCACAATAAACAAAGCGTATTTCAGACAGGCTCTGTCTTATGCCAATTTGATGGGAATTTAACACATCTGAGTCAGTTAAAGTCTTAAACTCTATTGCTGATGCAGCCTGAAAACTACTTCCATATCATTACTTTTCAACTTACAGCTCCCTCTTGTGCACCTGGTGCCAATTTTCTCTCAAGCTTTGCTGTTCTCTGAACATGTCCTCTCAGGTTTGAATAAAGCACCTTTGCCACCAAAACAGTGAGAGACAGACAGCAGTGTTACATATTCCATGTCTGAAAAGGAGAAGGATGCAACCATTCTGAGCATCCACCTGTGTGTGGTAGCAATCAGCTGCTACGCAAGGATTTATGTCTACAAGTCACTAAGGCCTTTCATGTTATTCGCCAAGACAGTCTTGTATGTGTCTTGGCAGATGGGTTTTTTTTTTTTTCCTCCCCACAGGTTCAAGTTGCTGTTTACACCTGCACTCATACAAAACCACAGTCTCCTCATTTGAAACCACAGCCCAACTGATAAATCATGTCCTTTGGCCAAAAGATATGGCAAGACAGAAACATTGTTTTGCAGGAAAAGTTAGTGGCATAAATAATGAGTAAGCCCTGGCTATGCCTGTTCAGCCCTGCAGTTGCAACAAGGCTAATTAGTCCTTGAGGGAGAAAAACATATTTTGAGAAGAGAAATGAATGGTGCTGCAGTAAAACAATAAGGTGATAAGAAAAAAAAAAAAAACAAGAGTTAAATGATCACAACACTAAAAGACTGATGCAACAGTAGATTATGTGCTTTAGAAGGGAAAAAACAAAAGAAGCCAGTTATTTACAGTAAAAGGTAAAGTCCTACTTGTTTGGAAGATGTGTGTTACTGATGATGAGCCTGTACCGTTTGACAAACAGGAAATGGATGCAAAGAGAAACAGATGCAGAGAAACAAGACTGAGAGTCCAGATCAATAAAGAAGGATCACCGACTCCAACGTGCACACACACACACACACACACACACACACACACACACACACACGAAGAGAAATACTAAATGATGGTGGTGACTGGTGGTGGCAGCAGCTACATTTGGGAAAACTATCACACACAAACAGGGTTGCACATGAACATGCTTAGTTTTCAATGAACAAAGAACTGAATGTTTCATTTTATGTTCTACGGTGCGATATCAGTAAAATGGAGTAAAACACTTTTTGAAACTGTGACTTAGAGAATTTTCACTTTCAACTGTAAACATTTGATGAGGTTCATTTTGGCATTGCTCTCTGTCCTCTCACATCCCCTCCTGCTCATTCGGTGTAAGGATTCCAAAACGTATCTTACACATTTTTTAATCTTTATTTCCCCCTTGTATCTCTTCTCGTCCTGCAGCTAATTTTTATTCTGTTCCCTTTTTTCTTCTTCCTCTGTCATTTAAAAAGTTCCTGCCTTAAGTTCCCGTAATTGTTCGAAGATCCAAACCATGCAAACACTGTTTCCACACTGCGCATAAAGCAAACTTTGGTTCGGTTTGATCGAGGCCAAGACCACCTCTTTTCATCCGACCAAATTCAGGTACTTTCAACCGCTGACCAACAGTTTTGACCAAACTGAAAAGTCATACGTTCCGGACCAAGCAGGGTGTTGTTTGGGTCAATAGTCAGTGTTACTACCCATGGAGTAGTAACCTGAGGTAGGCAACTGCAGTATTTCTCTATTAAAATGCACATTTAGTAAGTGAATACACCATCATCTAATGCACCTTTTAGAAGTAAGTGAGCTAATCACCGTTCGAACACTCAAACTTCAGTGGGCACAAGGAAAAGTGCATCTATCAACATACATAAACCCATCGGATTCAGAACTTATTATTTTTTCAGATCTGCCCTTTACTTTGTCACACAGCGGGTCTGCTGTCATTAACCTGTATTTTTGGTCATTTTATCAGTGATCATAAAATATGATTTTATCTGCAGCACACAACAGCTCGGTAATGACTGTCGGGGATCATGAATTAAGATTATGAGAAAAACTAAATAAAATCAACAATCATGTCTTCATTAGGCAATAATCTGGAGTGTACAGTATAAAGGCTGTGAAGACATAGAATCAGTTTGGACAGGAAGCCGAGGCCACCGCACATTCAGGCAGATGAACGCAGTGTGACAGATCTTGCACAGAATAACGTGGAAACGTGGAACTTTCTGCAGCCATAAGGTCGTCGAAATGCTTATTTTGCTCATTGAGGCCTCAGTGCATCTGTATGTTTTCTAAGCCTTTCCGATAATGGGATTCATTGGTTTCCCTTCCCCTTTCCCTTTTTTTCCTTCATATCCATCCTCCTGTCCTGCACGTCATCCATTTGAAAAGGAAGGCACTGCATTTAAATTACGCAGGCAGTTTACTGTAAGAGTCCACCAGGGAAATCGAAGAAGAGACAGAAAGGGGAAGGGGGGGGTGTAAAACAGAGTTATGGGAAATATCAGACGACTGAAGGCAAAGTACGTATAGAGAGATGGGGAAGATAGAGAAAAGGGGGAGGGTGACAGGAAGACGTGGAGTAAGCGACCAAAGCAGAGTAAATGAGTGCGCAAGTAAGCGAATGAGGAAAGTGGGGAATGAGTGAGGTGGAGAGGGAGGGGGTGGTAGAGTGAGTGAGAGGGTGAGTGAGTAACAGTAACAGCAGATAAAGGACAAAAGGTCAAGGAGAGAATTAAAATTAGAATTAAAAGGTGAGAGAGGGAGAGGAAACAGAGAGGGAGGAGGGTTATAAACTATCCTCTGTCCTTGCTCTATGTTTTGTTGTTGAAAATGGAGACTCCATCTGCCGGCTCTCTCCCTCTCCGTCTCTCCCTCCGTCCACTCTCCCTCTTTCGTGTTGTTTTTGTTGTGTCCACGCTCACCGCCGTCCGTCCTCTGCACTGATGGATGACAAACAAGCCCAGGCAATCCCAGAATGCTCCTTGTCGTCCCCACAGCAGAGGACTGGTGAGCTTAGCTATTTAAATGTAAATACAAGCTCACCCCCCCCCCCCCACCAAACTACTCCACCCTGCAGACACACTCATTCATTTTGACCAGCACTGTTCACTTTTTTTCTAGAGGTGTACTTAGTGTATTTGTAAATGTGTGCTGGGGGAGTATTAGAGGGTTCCCCCCCCGACTGCAGCCACACATCAACACACAGTGTAACATATTTATTATTCCTACAGCTGCTTCAGTGAGTAGACACACCTCTGTATATTACTATGTTACGAATTGAATTCTAAATATATAATAAAATGTAAACACTGACACGTATTTGACAGCTAATTCTGTGCATTAACCTGCAATGATAAAGGAAAAGCTTTGTGTGTGTAGAAATGGTGATTTTCTCAAAACTTTTATGGTGCTCTTTGCAGCTCCAAAATAACAAGTTAACAACCTCGATCAAGACTCTTGAAGTAATTAATTAAAAAAATAGGATCTGGGCACATAAGGCTTCATCTAAATTAACCCATTCAAATTAGACCTGATCCAAAAACTGATGAAGTCCCACTTTCACCTGCAGCACCAGCATTAAAACACTCAGTAGCCAACTGACTGATAAACGGAAACTAATAATTTTCTCCCTAATTTAATATCTGTGAATCAAATTCTGAAAGCATCTTTTAATAATAAAAATTAACATAACTAGAGGCAGCTGATTTCCTCAAATGGTTTCTCCCGCTGTGATTATGTTGCAGCACCTGATCGGAGCCGTTAATCGGATCCACAGACAATACTGACACCCAAGGCCATAAACAAGTGTTTACCACGGTTTAACACCGTTTGAGCAGGCCACTGTGTACTACGGACCCGGTACAGTAGAGAAGAACATGAGCAAAGCAATACTGTACTTTACAGAAAGTCCACTTTGATTAACAAGAAAATCAGTGATGCTGAATTAAACTGCACTGAAAGCTGCCACACAACACACTTCAAGTAAACGTTATAAATACACTGTTCGCGATTGTGCGCTTCTGTGTGTATGTGACTACAACCCGGAAGGTTTTTTTTTTTTTTCGCTGGACACCTGGAGTCTGGACCAGTTTAAGTGGAATTAACTACCACTGCGTTCTGACAACATCTGAGTGATCCGGATTGAATTCCGTTTCTTCTGATTTTGGCACCAAATGAACTTTTCTTTAACTTAACTTTAACGCCCATATTTCTGCATACATAATAAGGATTTGTTAATAGTCACTGACTAACACTGACACTGACTGTATATTAAACATTTCTTCATATTTTGAATTTTTCAACATTTTACTTTGTTTGAAATGTTTTCTGTAACAAAATTCTCGCAGAAGTTGAAGGAGAAAAAAAAAGAAGAATGGTTACATATTTCATGTTCAACACTGGCTTAGATTTTAAGTACAAGCCAGCCAGAGCAGGGAGGAAGAGAGAAAGCTGCTTTTGTGGAAATCATAAATGATTCACACACACAGGTGTTCGTTTCTCCTCCAACTGTCCAGACTTGGCTTCATAAAAGATACACTCTCGGCATCGAGAAGCGGCAGTTAAGTGTGTGTGTGTGCAGCCTCCTTATAAGTTGTTTTAACTTGTGTACACTGACAGTGATGGACAGTTTAAATTAAAGTTACAGTGGCATAAGGAGAGGCTCTACTTCCCTCCAGACCCACATAATTGGCTGGTAGGGATAGAAAAGCTTTTTTCTTGTTTTGTTTTTTTATATCATAAACCCGTCGGAAAGGTACAGCAAATAATGAGTGCGTTCACCTATAGTGAGTAGCAACATAAAAATGCAATAGAAAGGTTGTTCAAACATTCATACATGTCCCAATTATTGTGTCTTTTTCTTTAGTATTATTTCAAATGTGATATCAAACTGACGCTGTTCTGTTGTGGAATAACTTAATTTACAAACGTATCCATCTGTACTATAGCACATTAACAAGCAGAAGGGGACATACAGTACATATGATTTGCAATATGTTTAAATTAGAAGGAAATGATTTCCCATTTTGAGTGTTACGTTTGTTGTCTTGCCATGACTTCAGCAGGAAGACTGATACTACTCTTGTCTTTGGCTGGCCAGCAGCCAGTTAGCTTTTCGAGGCTTAAGGATTCCGGTTATGTGCACTGTAAAGGACTTAGTTAGGCAGAGTACGACAGAGCAAGCGAGCCGTTTCCAATGTGAAACCTTTTCATTTTTTAATCCTTTCACACCATTAACTGTGTGTTCATTACTCAGTCTCTTCAGGATCTTGGGGACATTTCTGGGATTGTTGCAACCTAAAATGCCTGATTTTGCAACAGTTTTTGTAAATAAATGTGATGCGTGTTGCGATGGTATTTTCGCAGCATCACAAACTCCTCGAGGGGCTGATTATTGTAACCATGACGACAACAGTCCCGTGACAAGTGTTTTAGCCAAACCACAGTCTTTTACTCAATCTTAACCAAGTTTTTTTGTGCTTTAACCTAAAGAAACTGAGACGGTTCAATAAAGACCGACTGTTTTTATAGTGATGAAGGTCCATTACGTGAGCTGCCATAGGGCTGCTAAAAGGTGGGTTGGAGGACTTGTTGCCGTCTTCTCATCCAAGTCTTACTAAAAACGCAAATGAGGGCATTTCCCAAAATATCGGATTATTTCCTTCAACTTGCTAAAAAACAATGAACACACATGAATCCAAAAACATGTAAGCAAGAGGTTCTTCTTTACTTCACACTGCTCCTTTCCCTGCCTCTGTCTCCGTCTTCTTTCAAACTAGTACTGGGGCACAAACAGGCCATTGTACCAGACAGGCAGACATGATTCCTCTCTCTCTCTCTCTCTCTCTCTCTCTGTCTCCCTCTCCCCCTCCCCCCTACAAACACCCAGCGTACAGCCGTCGCTTCCTCTGCCTGTGAATGAAAGAGGAAGTGCAGAGGAGACAGAAGTGTAAAGAGTCCTCTGTCTCCTCCGTCTCGCTCAGACAGGAGTGACACCACAGCCGACAACAACAACAACAACAACAACAACGGCAACAGTGACAAGCGGTGCTGCTGAATTATTCATGAGGGCTGAAGAACGCAACCGCAAAGAGCTCAGTGTCTACAAAACTCACTCGCTCAGCAGCCTGTGGTGTTTTCAAAGGAGTCCCGTTCATGAGTTACAATCCCCAAACTTACACCCACCACGAGGAGATTTCCCTCTCAATGGCACCCACCTGGTCTGAGAAAAGAAGGCGCCGAACTAAAGATTCCAGTATCAAAGTGACTATTCTCTAACTTGGGTGAAAAGTTTGCAGTTTGTCACAAGCGGCGCTCTGTTGCAAAACAAGACAACTTTGTGTGACACCTGAGCTCAGACAAAGCGGCCATTAAAACGCTGTGTACTGGCAGGAGATACGTCTCACATCCATAATGAGGAGATAAACAAATGTGGCCTCAAGTCACTTTCGACTTAGTGAGACTTCAGGAAAGTTGGAAAACAATACTTTTGTACAGGAACAGCATTTCATAAAGACACGACTAAGCTTGCATTAAGGAAATACCTATTATCTCATCTGTGAAGCGCTTATCATGAAACTGAATTTAAATCAGTTGTTATTGCTTTCATTACGCTTCACTGGTTTATTTGTTTGTTGAGGAAGGGTTTCTGTGTGTTGCTGACTGGGCCTTTAAAAGCTACGGGCCTCGGTGGAGTCAGTGGGATAAACGCTTTATTGCTGGCACATTAGGAAAATGTTTTCTTCTTTAGATTTCACAGTAAATGGAAACTGGTATCACAAGCCCAAACTCTCCGCTGTAAACTAAATCTAATGAAGCCAATGAAACTGTTTCCTCAAAGGAATCTTAAAAAATAAAAAATAAATTAAAAAAATCCTTGGATCATTTTAGTGCTAAAAAGTAGCGGTACCACAGCAGTCAACTAATTACTTGTGTTTTAAAGCCGAACTTGATTGGCCCTGCGACTCCTAGTGACTATAGGTGAGGACACGCAGCAAAGGACTAACACCCTTAAAAGGATACGTTCATATTTTTTTCAAATCTTAAACTCGTGTCTGGCTGGTTTTCACTTTTGGGCTAAGTTTACTTCTCTACCTGAAGTGGGTTGATTCATTGCTTGCACAGTTTAATCTGTATGTCACAGACATTTAAACCCCAAAGTTTCTGCTGTTTTTCTCTCCCTCCTAGTTCAAGTTCAGTCAAGGGAAAGACCTGTATTTCTGGGGGTTTGTGCCACGCTAGCAGCATTGCTGTAAGGATAACAATGTCAGTGGGCGACTGACATATTTCCGACGCTGGCTGCACTGCCATGACATTTGGCGCAGATTTCTTTGGTGCCCACAGGATGAATCCTATTGGCACTAGTGAGTTTTCACATAGCCAGGAGGCCAAATATTTGACGTATCAATTTCTGCGAGGGATTTCCAATGATTTTTTTGTTACCCAGAGAATCATTGAAACCAATTTTGATGACCAAAGCAGTTAAAAGCTACCATGATGTTGGAAGGAGCCGCCTTCCACTGCACCTTCAGCAGCCACCCGCACAATATTGTGTGAATTGTGTGAGTGTTGAATGAAACTCTAAAACTAAACTATGCAAATTTAACTTTTCACCCCTATCTGCCATTTACACCTCATTAAACTGAAACATTCTCTTATTGCACCTTGCTTCCAATGTCCCTCTCCCTGACGTATTATCTCGCCTTGTAGCTCACTTTTAAGTCACTCTGGATAAAAGCATCTGCCAATGCATGTTAATGCATCAGATAGTTGTTTAGATCACTGTCATCCTGATGCAACTATGTTGCAGTCAACCTACCCTCCCACTTTCTTATCTCAACATCTCAGTTCCAGCCGCCACCAAAAGTGGAGTTATAAGCACTGATAACTGTAGTCCCCCCTGGACAAGGTGGGGGCACCAAGGTTCAGGGATTCTGCATATCTCAGAATCAAGACCTGCCATGATGCACCATGCTGGGGGCAGGACTCCCCTGAAGGTCCCAGGAGGCCCCACAGGGTTGTATCTTATGAATGTGGGTCACAGGGAGCTTCCTCTCTTTCAATGTGTGTGTGTCTGTGTGTGTTTGAGACACTCAGACAGCCTTTGGGGTAAAAATGAGAAATGGACCCAGTTCTCAAAGCAGGCAGTGGAGCATAAAGAGGACACGTACCAATGCATGAAACATGAACTAACCACACATGCGAATGAAACAGACAGGCGCACACACACAGCACATGTGTAATAGTACACATACGGACACATTTAAATAAAGAAGGTGCAAGAAGAAATGAAAATCTGAATTCTCAAATATCAAAATGATTTACACTTTGGGAAAAGAAGCTGTTCCACTTCACAGATCACAAAGCAAACACCAAAACACACAGCGGAGCTACGGTGCATATTGTGTAACACTAACAATGCCCTGCTGAGCTGCTTGCAGCACTCTTCCACTGTATCTGCTGTAGCTACCATCCTGCCTCACAGATCCCCGTGACTGAGCTATGAATACTGCATGGCTTTCCTGAAAGCACAAGGCCCTGTGGAACTCGCAAGCAAAGTGTGCGGGTTCCTCTGCAGGTCACTGTGCCACACTGCCTCTATATTTACTCTACATGAACCTGACCATGAGTGTGCATATACGTGTGTGGGAGGGAGGGTGTGTGTGGGCTGGGAAAAGAGAGAGCCTGAGAAAGAGTGTTTACGTTCACATGCAATAAGGGTATGTTTCTGTGTGTGAGCGTGTGTGTGTGCTGGAGGTGAACTAATACTCTTTTCCTGGTAATGTCACATGTTTGCCAGCATGGCCCAATGCTCAGACTGCATGGAGAATGTAATCAGTGTACCAGAAGAATCATGGTGTCTCGTGCTGGGCAGGGGTGGGGGAAGGGGTGTGTGCATGCAAGTGTGTGTGTGTGTGTGTGTGTGTGTGTGTGTATACATGTGAGACAGACGAAGATGACCAAACACTAGCTACAGACAATATGTGCACCACATTTCTCATTTCCTCATTGTTAAAGGGAGGCTGCAGCTCTTTCGGTGCTAATAGCAGGGAATGCAGACAATGGTGAAGGTGATTCAATAAACAACCCAGATGCTTCATTCTGAAGCAGAAAATGCGCACGCACACACACACGCACGCACACACACACAAAAACACACACAGACAAACACACATAGGTGCACAATGAAAACCTCCTTTGCAGAACTTGACATATGGCGCACACAATTTCCCTCTCAATTTCAGATCCAACTCTCACAGACGTCCTCGCACACCGGCAAATTGCCACCCCTACCCCCGCCCCCCCCCCCCCCGGCCCCGACTCCTCTTTCCTCGTCTCCCCATCTCTTCATCCCTCCCTCCCAATTCACTCTTCTTTCTAAAAGTCATCTGCTCGCTAAGCAGTAAGCAACATCACGGGCTGCTCACAGAAATGAGAGTATACAAATGATTTGTGGCACAGGCGTCCCACTGGCGCCAGCCTAGATGGCTATGAGGAGGAGGAGGGGGGTCCAGGGTGGGGGGATAATGTCACTTTCACCTTGTGTTTCTATAGCAGGCCCATGATGATCATTTTTCCCCATTTTCATCGCAAATTTGTTTCGGGCAAGGGCTAGAGAGGGAAGGGAGAGGGATGGTGGGTGAGAGAAAGTCCCTTATGCTTTACAGAGTGGAAGTAGAGAGAGAGGGAGAGAAGGGTAAACAAGAGAGAAGGGGGAGGGAGGGTACATATTAGGGGTGGATGGAGCAAAGAGGAAAGAGGTGGGGGGCGCATCTGCACAGTGACCTTTTTCTGATCTAATCTCACTGATGAATCCTAATGAAGGATTTAATAAAATCACAGTTTACAATCTGTCTCTGCATCAAAGCGTGCAATCCAATTCAAAACACAGGCCCATCTACATTTCCAATATTGTTGCAAACCCATCAACCTCACCAAGCCCTTCCCCGAAAAAAATAAGTGAGCACATGTTTGTGTATGTGTGTGTGAGAAATGGAGAGAGAAAAATTGGCCAGGCTGCAGAGTGAGCGGCTGGTGCATTTGTTCCAGCTGTAGCCTAATGTCAGAACTCGTCATATTCATTTGGCCTTCTAATGAGCCTAAAGTCAACAAGGTGCAGCATACATGAGTGGAATTGCTGCTGTGACTCATCGCTAAGTGAACAGGGAGAAGTAGACAAGAGAGTAAAAGACACAAAAGGACATGATACTAAGGGAGAGCGGAGCACTAGGAATCATTTCAAACTTAATAATGTACAGGCCGGCCATAAGTTCACACGAACACACTCTTCAAACACAGTGGCGTACGATTGCTCTGACATTTCAGTGAAATCAAAAGGGCACACCTGTTACACTGTCAGTGAGTTTGGAGTCTGCAGAGTAAACAAGACAGATGGACAGATCAACGCAACTGTCTGAACGGCTCTAAGTTGATGCAGCCAAGAGAAGAGGGCCAACGGCTGTACAGTGAAAACACTGGACTCCAGACCTGTAAGACTCGGCAAATACTCTGCAACAGTGACATCTACTGCTGGAACGTTACAACAACATCGCAATATCACATCCTTTAAGCAGGGAGCACATGTGAGAAACAAACTAACAATTTTAACAAACGCATACAAACATTTCAGCTCATGTCCCACGAGAACAACGTCACAAAGTTCTTTAGAAGTAAATGTGAAACTGCTGAAGTGTACGGTGTAACTCTGCATTGCTCTGCATAAAAATAAGCAGAGTAAATAAAAAAACAAAAAAACAGAAAAACAAAAGTCCCTGCGTGATGACTGCATGTTAACTAAAATCTGTCACATTTTCCTTGATATTCCACCAGGCTGAACTCCTGTCCCTGTTTGACAAGAGGAAATGCTTTTCACTCGAGTTCAAGAATGAGGAACTAAAATCCCCTGTGTCATCACATCAGCACTATCAGTTCTAATCTACCTTTCAGCAGTAACGAAATCCTCTTTTTTTTAAAAAGGCTCTTCATAATCTAAACAGTCTTTTACAGGCAAAAAAAACACCTGCGCCAGATCTTTCACCCAGGAAACGATGAAATTACCAGGCTTTCAATGTTTCGCTGTTCTGATAGGCTATTGATTGCTTTTCCATTCATTCAAAAGGAAGATTGAAAGCTCGTCTACACAACAGAGTCCTTGGAGGGTGTCTCAGCAGGGTGCATACATAAAGCTTGGAAACATGGAGGCTGGTTGCAGAGCAACTCACTGCACCGCCCTGCTGGCCCAGTCAGAGCCTCCCTGCTACATCTGCACAGTGTGTTAAGGGAAAACATAACTCCATCTGCACTGTAGCCACAAAAATGGGATCAAAGCCACAATACCAATGCCACGTAATAGCTCATCTGTACCTCGGAAGAATAGGTGCATTGATTGGATATGACACCCTATGTCTGACTGCTGCTTGCTTCTCAACATCTGTAATTTCACTCTGATTAGACTTCAGATTACACTTACTTTCTATACTGACAACATCCACTAACGAGACTGTTTGTGCCAGAAACCTCAATCTACATGAAGTGCACTGTGAGCATGTATGGTTTAGTAAGGATGTTTAGGGGTTGGGGTATGTGCTGAATAATTGCTAATTCTGTATGTGATTGGGTGTCTCCAGACGGCCTGACTTGATCAGAGTGTAGAGCGACAGCTGTGCTACAAATCAGAGCCCATTTACTAGTGACAGAGTCATTAAAGCCTGCTCATCTCGTAAAACACAATGCACATGGTCAAATACCATTCACTCCATTCACGCTCATAACTCAGTCCACTGGGCGCGCACACACAAATACACAGTCTCTTGCAAAGCTAAACCGAGTGTGTCATTGGCAGGAGTATAGGGGGTGGTTTTCTACGTGTGTGTGTGTGTATCCATATTATTTAGGTGATAATGACACAGAGGAAAGAATGGATTTTTGCTAAAAGCAGCAGTAAACACTGTCGCACATTGTGTAAAGTGTTGTTTTACGATAAGTGCACACAACAACACCCAAATTGTTCTCTCCTCTGTCAGTTTAGCACACAAACATACACAAGAAATAGAGCATTTGTAGATCCATGCAACTGTACTTGATAGATTAAAAAACGGGCGCAAAAGCTCTTTGTTTTTGCTGTCCAACACACACATTTGGAATCAATTACTTAAGTAAATATGAAAGACTTCTTGAGCACCAAGCCACACAAAATTTGGCACTGACACTGACAGTACCACCTGGTGTTCGAGGAAAGCGTGGATCAGCCTTCCCCTTCATAGATTTATCTGCCACGTTAGAAAGCGCTATCTGAGGATTAATGTGCCATAAGCAGGCACTGGGGTGTTAAATGTCGCTAACCTCAATCTGATATGGGGTCAGGTGCTGCACAACCAGAAGGTCATCAGCCATGTGTGAGCTAGCAGCAACACCTGGGTTGAGTTAGTGCAGCAGTGCGGAATAGGGAGAAACTGGAAACTGGCAAATGCATGTTAAAACTAAATTTTAAAATGTTCAAAGACTGTATCAAAACGGTTGTAGTTTTTATAAATAGGTCAGTGCATGCTCTCCCTTTGTTAGTGTGGGCTTCGTCCAGCTACGCCGGTTTCCCCCCACTGTCCTAAGACATGCAGTCAGGTTAGCTGGTGACCTTAAGTTGTGCGTCGGTGTGAATGTGAGCATAAATGAGTCACTCTCTACGTGTCACAGTGACAGACTGGCGACCTGTCCAGGGTGTAACTCGTCTCTTGCACAATGACAGCTGAGATCAGCTCCATCACCCCTGAGACCCTTACCAGAATAAGCCCTATACAGAATAGACGGATGTACCCTTACACAATCCTATGCACAAACAAAAAACAGCATCCAATACAAACAAATGCACCCCAACTCAAAGAAATGCACTAAGCATTTGAGACATGTTGAAGTAAATCAACCGACAGCCCATGTGGACCTGTTATAAATACGGCTGAACTTCAAGCATTGTGGGAGATATGGCATCGCAACTAAGTAAAAGTGTCAGACGGCGTCGTGCATGGCACTGTGCAACATTTGAGAAAAAAGGATCACTTGTATTCGAAAGAATTTTGAATTAGACAAAAAGTGACCACACTATCAAAAGAGAAAGAGGAGCAGTTGAATCAAATGATTTGCTAAACAAACACAATACCCCAATCAGCAAAAAGTACTTTCAAAAAAACCCCATCTAGAAGTGGTTTCAGAGGATGAGCAACAGTTTATAAACCAATTCTCAAAAAGGCAAACGAGGCAAAATGCTTCAGGTGGACTTTTAGAGGCTCCTACTCTTCCTATTAGACCACTTTTACCATCCTTTCAGTTGCCATTTCAGACAACACACAGGCACAGCCTATTTACTCAGCTGGCACTTTATTAGGTACGGCAAGTTAAAGCCGGTGCAGTCTAATAAAACAGTCTTGCAGCACAACCTTTCCTCATGGAGGTGACCAAATGACTTTTCACTCTCTAAATCTATTTTAGCAAAACCTGGACACCATCTCATCATCATGGGGCACCTAGCAAAGTGCCAACTGAATGTATCTGAACAAACAACATGCTGATTAAGCAAATCCTCGAGTTCCCTTATAGGTGTCATGAGAATATATATGAATGTAACAGTAAACTACTGCTGCATTTTTAGAAAGACAAAGAAATAAACAAATTGGCAACACACACACACACTTCCTCACAGTAAGGTATGTACTTTACCTTTACCTTTCTCAGAAAATTCACTATCCTTCATGGCCTTGTCACAGTCAGAACCTATCAGCACAGCTATTGATGACCTGTTGAACTTGGGATAAAGAATCCGTCCGTACATCACCGTGTGCCTGACGAGGAAACAAAGCGATTAGGGTGCACTACAGTGTAGCCATTTTCTTAAAAACCTAAATTACAGTTTTTCCATATATTATGTGATTATTCCCAGACAGAGTAATATCATCTTGTGTAAACTTTAGATACATGACATGGAGGACAACACTTACCTCTTCTGACAAAAAGCTCTGAAAAACTCCTACTGAAAAGTTAGAATCTTTAAAAGCTTCTCAGAAATCAACTTCTCTTCAGATACTTGTGGCTATGTTTCCTGTAAATTTGTTGAGCTACAGTAGAGCTGCACAACTGCCACGATAACATGACAACAAAAGTTCCTCTTTTTCTTTAAAAAAAAAAAAAATGCTGTCGGATTGGTTTTGTTGCCACTTAGGCATTCGGAAAGAGAAAGAAAAAGTCACAAAGCCACCCTTTCAGGGGTGAGGTGGGTGAGCAAAACAAGAGGTCACACAAACCAAAATATAGCTGCGAGCTTTAAACTCTGGTGACATGTGCCACAGAACATCACACTTATTTTGAAAAACCAGCTTTGTTGAGTGTACTCTACAGAAGCACTTTCAAGGGTTTAATGTATAAAAACCCACTTGTACTTTCAGCAGTTAGAAAAGAAAATTCTTCAATCTAAAAGATGAGAAATAAGTAGTGGTAAAAAGAAGAAATGTGAATCTAGAGTGTCAGTTAGCAAACTGTTGTGCCTCAGGCAACTCCAGCAGTCTCACACACAGTTCTCTATTGCGCTTCCTTGTGACTCCTTTATCTCCTCTCACCCTACTTCTTTCACACAGCTGATTTCTTTTGTGAGCTGACCACACCAAAAACAAAGAAGTGGCAAAAGAAAAAAAGAAAAATCACAAGACCTGCTCGAGGCAAGAATAGAATTCTCCACCCTCGCAAGAAAACCATTACAATTCGATAATCCAAGAAAATGTGTGAATAGAGCTAATTTTCCATATTGACATTAAACCATCAACACACACTTGTTTCCAGCCTGTAAAAATATGTCTGTAGCAACAGCAAGTAACCCAAATATAAATTCTCACCTGGATTTTGGCAGTTGAAGTCCGTTGGACGCTGAAGGAGCTGAGCACAGGTGGGGAGTTGCTGTGATTTCCCTAAACAAACAGACACAGAGGAGCACCTGCAATTCAAATACATGTCAACATGTAAAATGAAACCGAGTCGTGTCTCCAAAACCTCAATTTGACTGCATTTGAATGGGAACACAAGGACTTTAAAATGTTCAATGTAAGTCACTCAGGGCCATGAAAATACTAATAAATGTTAAATAAAACAGTTAGCTGATTTCATTTCACGTAATTATTTGAAGTAAAACATATCTCCACGCCTTCTGTGCTGTCAGCTGTCTCATGCGGATGTGTAAAAAGCAGCGCAAGTGGAAAACTAACTTTTCAAACATTTACAGTAAATAGGAGGCTGTTCAACTGGTTTCATTTTGGCCTCTCGTCGGTGCAGGAGATGTCCGCCCCCGTGTGGAAAGAGGCCAAACGTGCAGCATCTGGGGAGAGGTTTTTTAAAAAAAAAAAAGAGAAGTATTACGTCAAAACAAATCAAATGAAAGCCTCATAACACAGTGGAAGTATTTTGATTTGTCTGCAAGGTCTGTGGTTTCCACTATTTAAGGTTAGAGGACATGGAAAGATTTGTGATTAGCCCGAGGTGAAATCTAGACTTTCTCACAGCTTGTACAACCGTATTTTTATTGGACTGGTATTTGACAATCATTTTCTTGATGTCTTGTTTTAAAAATGCTGCAATTTCAAAAAGATGAGCTGATACTCGATGTTATAATAGCAAACGAATTTGATCAGGCCTAGGACCCCAGGTTTACTCCATATACTGTAATTTGGCTTTACAAAGTCCAAATTTGTTTGAATAGAAGCCTGAAAGTCTAACGTTTTCAGTGCATACCACATCTTTATTGCGGGGATGTTTTATGTTGTACATGTTGCCTATCTCTCTATGAAACTCCCGCCCCCCCCAAAAAAGCCCTCAAAATAGAAAGAAATCAAAAATTATTCAAACAATTGATGAATTTTCTGAGTTGCTGCCAAACTATTTTCTGTCAATGAACTATTAATTTGAGTAATGACACTGCTGTGTGGGGGTTGATACCTCTGCCTAACAGCAAGGCCGCCAGGACACACAGACCAACAGGCCCAGGGGTCAGAGGCCTCACCTGCAAAATACCCCAGAAACACAGTAAGACACAAAACAACTGCAAAGACCTGATAACAAGTCATGTTATTATAAACAAAATTAATCTTTCATCACTGACCAACGTTCTTAGTGACAACAATTACAAAAAACGATTCACAAAATACAGACACAAAATAGTTACAGAGATGTGAAATGTCCTCCATGAGACATGAGTGATGTCTCATGAGTGAGTGAACGAACTTCTAAATGTCATCTGATATATATGAAATGTAAAAACAAATCTAAAAAGGTTTTGTGGTCATTTTGTGTGTTCAGTGAGATGTGTGTAGGCTGCCATCCCAACACGTTTTCCTCTGAACAGCACATAAAAACAACACACTCTCCCCTACCAGCGTGAACCTCCACATGTTGAATCCCTCATGTTTTTCTGTGTGTGTTTGGCGGCTCGCATCCCTGACCGTCACTTGACCAACGCTTCCTATTGGTCACTGTCACTGCACCTGTTCGACCCATCCGCCAATCGCACGCCTCGCTCGGTGCGCTCCAAGATGGCGACTTCAAACTGTCAGTTTCACCCATCATCGCTCGCGAACGCCAAACATCACAATCCCCCGACCGTTTAAAACTCATGCGGAGCTGCAGCAGAAGGAGCCGAGCGCGGGCCGCGGTGTAACCAGTGAAACGCGGAAACGGGCTCCCCATGGTTTGTTCCCGCGAGGGCCCGGTGTCGGTGTCGGTTTGACGGCGGTTGTGTTATCCGAGTATGGCAGCCGACAACAGG